>NW_025401006.1:8363063-8392537 GCF_015345945.1 Tribolium madens
AAAATAATATGTCATAAATTTGAGGAATACAACATATGAGAAGTTATATCTAGATTTATTCTCTGGGACAATAAAACCATAACGCGTGTAATACTYTTAAAATTGCTTTTCCGATAAATAAAGTAAAGGCAAAATTTACAAGCACTTAAAATAAAATTATTCTTGACATAAGCTGCAATATTATAAAAATTGAATTATAAACCAGTCACAATTTTATTAAAAATAATATTAAAGAAAGTCTTAAATTTTATCTTTTCCGACTCAATAGTTTTCAACGACAGAAATTGCAGAGAAAAGAATCTAGCACTCGTAACGTTAACGTCTATAGAAAGATACATTGCAAATTGCGTGTAGATAAAATGAAATCTTCCAACAAGAAATTCATACATAAATCACCACGAAAACTTTGGAATAAAACAAAAACTTTTACTTGGTCCGACACAATTACATTATATTTTACTAAAAAGTTGATAGATAAAAAGCGATTAAGATGTTAACATTTAACTATGCAACGGTAAACCAACAATTTCCACAGCTTGGGTGGGTTAAATCCACAAACGAGTGGAAACTGTTTTTTTAAATCATTACTGAGGGAACGAAAAAATCTCTAGTCTAGATTACGGATACCTAAAGAATTAGTTCTCCGTAGTCTAGATATAATGATTATTACTTTTTCACTAGGTGAGAACAGAAAGAAAGTCGAGTTACTGAACACAATTTAAAATTTATTAAGTTTTAAATAATAAAAGAAGTCATGAAAGTGCCTTGTTTTAGACTTGTCTATGTAGACTTTATAAATATAATATCAAATTTAAAAAGAACTCATTTTTTGTATGTATGATAAAAAGCTCTGCAGAAACTGGTTTAAAAAACAAACCCACACTTGTCATAAGTACAGTTAGAGCATTTGAAGAAACAGGTCGTTAGTGTAAATTAAATGAAGTAATAATTTAATTACACGTCGTGAAAGCGCGCAGACTTGCACCAAAAGCTCTAACAGAATTAGTATTGCTCCAACTAAAGCAACCGCATCCTTCTATAAATTTACAAACTTTGGCAGCCAGACTACCATATCGAGAAGTTTATAAGTTGGATGTTTTAAAATTTGTTCCTTAATCTTTTGTCAGGAACGAACTTATTTTCCACTCAACCGCTCCATGTGAGCGAAAAAATTATGACATTTCGTCCTCTTGATTTATAATAAAACATATCCTTTAAAAGCTTTTGCGAGTATGGGGTAGTTTACAAAAACTGCTTTTTAGGTGGTAAAAAAAAAGATCAATTTTAGTTAAGCCTGTCATGTGATTACGACTTGGTTTCAGGATGTTTATGAGCTTTATTGAAATTATCCAGGTTGCAAATTCACCGGAGACGTTTAACATTGTGAAACGGTGAGCTTTGTTCGAGTCTACTCGTGTAGAAAGCTCGTCTGTTACAATCCATTGATTACTTATATGGCTCAAGTTCGAGCCCTGATATCTTATGCACAATTTCACGAGAAAATACTTTTCTTCTTCGCTCATAGTCTTCCATAGTACAGAATTTTAATTTCAATTTAAAAATTCATCTGCTCTATTCTAGTCCAGTGCTCACAAAACTTTACTCAATGAAAAACTTTTCCCAATTTATAATGTAAAACCTTAAATTAACATAGAAAGTTATCTGGAAATCACAATCTTTAAACAAGTAACTCATCACCTTACTCATCGCATTGTTTGGAATTTTAGACACTTAAAACTCTTGATATAAATAGCATATGACGGTTGATAACATAAAGTGGCAAAATAATAAAAAATGGCATCACCTAAAAGATAGTGAGGGTGAACGCTTACTACAAGAACAAATCTCAAAGTGGTAAAGCTATAAATCGGATTTTATCGTTGATTAGCTTGTTTAAATCTAAATCCATTTAGTATACTTAGTTATAAAACAATTGACAAAAAGTTGTTGGCAACTACCAAACAATTTATCAAATCGATATGATAAGATATAATGTCTCAATGCCACAACAGTATAAGTAAACAAAATGTTAAAACAGTACATTTAGTTTACGGGTATAGTATATTGTTTTTTACTTAGAAAAGTCTTCCACCAACTTAATGCTCTATAAGCTCGGGTTGCTGTAAGTGACGTTAATGTGGGATGATACCAATTTATCATAATTCACATTTCCTTTCTCCAATAATAAAACGAATAAATAAGTTTGCAGTTAAACGATAACACAATTTGACAGTTTATAGCAAAAACTTCCAAGCAGAGTAGGTGTCTAAAGGGATAAAAAATCAAAGTCAATGCGAAAACTTTCTTTAGTAGATTAATTACCCATAGGTAAACACTTAAAACCTTAATTTAAGTTTGCGCTGAAAAAGAACAAGTCTCGTCGATTCTACCTAACACATTCTAGTCACGAATCTCGAAAATAAACTTGGATTGTTATTTACAAAAGCTTCAAAGAAAATATAAAAAGCTACAGAATTAGGAAGGCTATAAATTGTACGCTCTAATAATTCGAAAAAGTGTATTTGTACAGCTAAATGGATGGAGGCTTTATCGAAATTTCGTGTGTTATTTATTGTTCTCCCGAGCTTGTTAGTCTTGTTATCTTGATAAGAACAATGAACCTGAAGTTTTGCGGTTCAAGGTTTCAAAGAGCAAAACTCTCAGAAGTTGCAAAAGGTCGAACCTGTTGACCCATTATTTATTAATCCGGCACCTACCAGCACCTATGCTCATCCACGCTACTAGATGCTCAAATTCAAAAACACTTTGCAGCATTATTAACTTACTAGAGTTACAACTTTTTGTTCTTGTTGTGACTTTTCACCAAAATTATTATTTCATGTCACAGACGACTGCCAGGGATGGATTCCGTAAGCTCCTACATCTGTTATGAAAGTTTCAACAAAGTTTGTAATATTATCTTATTATGATAGTTTAACACGTATCTGAACGTCCCTTACCAAATTTCTTGATGGGGTAACTCTGAAACATAGTCAGAAAGTAACCTTTTTGTTGTTGAATAGAAAGAAAAGCGCAGATATAAGCAATTTGCCTGAAACCCTTATTTGTAGAATTGGGTCAGTGTTGTAGTTGCACCGCCGCTTTTCTTTAACAATTCCCCATTTTAGAATATCCACCTAGTATAACAAAAATCCACTCCTATTTGCTCTTCGCGTTTGTTTGTGTTTGTAATGACATAAATTGAAGTTGCTTGAAGCTTGCTAAGCCTTAAACTAGGAAAAGCTTTGTCGGCTGAAATAGAGAGTGTCAACTCGTAGAGTTAAGCCATAAATTGGTAAAACCGTGTTCTGGTAAGATAGTGATAAGTAAAGATGATTGTTATTAACGAACCCTCGCATAATAGTCGCCTGAAGTAAGCCGTAAATTATTGGTATCTTATAGTCGATAGTGTAATGGTGGCGCCAATTACGCTTATCTGATTAACTGAATGATAATTCTCTCCATTTCGGTAAAGGTATTATTCGGATAATGCACGTGCCGAATCTCACGCGTTTTACCTTCACATCAATGCGAATTTCACTCCAATTGACTCGAGAACGATCAGGAATAAAAGCATTGGTGAAATAATAATGAGACAATACAATACCATCTCAGATACTTTATTAGAATTCGCGTTGAAAAAATTATTAGATCCGTACGTAGAAAAGTGGACTGAAATTTTTAAAAAGAAAAGATAAAAGTCCACGCCTCAATAAAATGTTGCCATTAAACAAAAAATAATAAGAAGAATACATAGTCTATTTAGAAACAAAAGCTTTAAATATTTGCTATTCATGTGACCATGTTTTTAATTTTTTTATTCACAAGTAAATTACAATAATTCATGTCGTTGTTTTAGGGCTTATTTATTTGCAACTCTCATTAACACGACTAACTGTTATTTGTCAAAATATTTTTAACTCATATCTACTTGTTATTTCAACAAAAATAAAATATCAGAAACGAAATAACATGACATTTATAATTTACATACATTGTAGTAATCCTACAAATAAATAATACGTAAAAATATTTGTTATTTTTACAATTCTAATTAAAACTCAGATTTAAACATTAACCCTGTAAGAATTTTTAAGCTTCCAAAAAATATTCCCGGAAATAATTGCACATTTGGGAAATTGCCAACAAAGATATCACAAAAGTATTCGATAATTTATTAGTGGTTTAAATAATTTTCGATTTCGAAAAATTACAAAAATCATAAAAAATTAATATGATTTTTTAAATAGAAAATTTTGTTAAAAAAACGTAAAGAAAAGCTTTTGATGTCAAAGCTGTTGTAAAAGTATGTTTTTCCACGACCGTATAATTTCGTTGTTGTGGTATTGCTGAGGTCGTAGAAAAAATGGTGTACATAACTCGCTGAAAAGTTTCTAACGCACTTGTGGGACTTCTGCACTTACCTAATGTCTTGTGCATAAGATTCCCCACTTGTGCGTTATTTCTCAGTTTCCGTGCTCGTTATGTAATATACTATTACAAATTGTATTTTGATTTTTTATTTTCACCTTACACTGTTAATATTAAATGATCGACAAAATACACTTCGAGAACTGGTTTCCATTATGAATGTAAAAATGTTAAACAAACGATGTATGAATTAAAAATTATAAAAAAAATTATAAAACAGCTGAAGTAGTCAAAATAACGTTTAAGTTCTGTTTTCGTTTAGGAAATACCTCAGCCAATCGCCAAACCAGATTGTCGTCTTAAAATTAATTTGTTAAAACCAAAAAAGGTATTCCTAATTCCTAAATAATAGCTACACTTATTATTCCATGAAATTTCAGTTAGAGGAATATTGCCAGTTCCCGCAAATTTATAGTGGGATACCAGCTACTTATAATAAGAATTTTATTATAGGACATTGAAAAACATGCACCATAATTGATAGAAGCTAAATATTACATAAAATCACGAAAAAATTGTTCAGTGTAATTTTTGCTCAATGCAATTGGTCTGTTAATGCCACCAAAATCCACTTCCGTATCGTGGAGGTAGCGAAACTTTTCATAATTTGTGAGTAAACATAAATTTCGTAAATAAGATTGTGTGCTGATTTCGAAATTCCGCTTGAATTAAACCTCGTGTAACTCCTTCAACCGAATCATAACGTATTCAGTTCACAGTTTCAATTTCGCCGCTGAAAATTGAGTGCATCCCTTGGACCACCTGTTGCCATAGTTACAATTTAAACTAAGTCGCCTGCAGGTCTTATCCCAGGAAATAAACACTTGATAGAACTTTGAAACATGCCTCAGGACAGTGGTTTCATTAAATTAACATTGCCCAAATGACCTATTCCGACAGACATGAAATATATCGGAAATTGATGCGGATAACACCGGAAAAGCAAACACCAGTAATTAATGCAGGAAAAAATAAAACAGAAGCGGTAATGAAACAAAAATACCTAGTAAAAGTTTTCAAATGTCAGACTGTTGGAGTAACAGTAAACAAAAAGCTTATAAAACGAGAGAAATAACAGAAATTTCTCTTCAATTTTTGATGAAATACCTACTCAGAGAAATGGATTCTAATAAATAACAAAATTCAATTTTAAAAAAGAAAGATGATTCAAATGTGATTGATCTTTCTCAGAGAGAGTTTTGTCAGCTAATGTTTTATTGGTTCTTTAAACGCAAAATTGTTCAGTTAATTTAATTACTGATGTTTTTAATGGACTTAAAATACTTTCTTAATCTCAATTTTAATGCCTGAAAAGATTCGCAAATAATTAGTTTCAGTCTTAAGATGAGGCAAAAGCTTTTGTCTTAAAGTTTGTGAAAATCGGAAGAAGAGATTAATTTGTGAACTCGGATCGATGAATGTTACAAATGAAAATAACGATTCGCCCTAACGCTTGTTTCAAAGTTTTGATTAGGACTAGAACACGCATTTAACGAAACCTCAGCATGAAATATCTCCAGCATTATTCAGCCTGTAAGAAACTTCTCGGTATTAACTCGACAAAAACCAATTAAACCAGCAGGAAATAAAGGAATTTAGTGTGATTAACGAGGATTTAAGAGTCTATTATTTCATGCTGTCGGGATGTAAAAAACTGGCGTTATAAAACTGGTAGGTACTTTGATATTAATTGTCGAGTAAAAAAGCTGACAACGCAGCAAAAATGTTGATGAAAAATGATTTGTTTGCGACACGAAAATCGGTTAGTCGCGAAATAACGTCGAGTTATAATGAGTTGGCACACAAGAATGATAAAATAAAAAAGACACTTTGTTAACAGCAACAAAGCGGAAAGATAACGAGCTTAATGCGATTTGAGGAGCCGATTTGAAACGCCAAATAGACGATAAACTGTCTTCAATCAGATAAATTAAATAATTTACAAAATGTAACTAACAACCCGATATGATATTTATATTTTTATCTGGGATTGTTAAGTATTAATATTATTATAGGCGTATCCATTAATAGACACATAATTTAGTTCATATTACACTCCTTGAAATATAAATCTATATTCCACGACTCTTGCCTGTATGGCCTACTGTGTGAAAGCAATTTAACATTTTTATTAATCAAATTAAAACGCCAACTTTCAAATGTCAACTTTATCAATGCCAAAAATCAAAAATATTTTATAGTCGTAGGTAAATCATAATGTTCTACTCATATATAATAGGTATTATTCACTCAGGTGATTAAAAAACTCGCTTACGATTCGTTTTTTAAACTTCACTTTTGTCGTCATCACTATACATATGCTCGTTGAATAATATACTATTATTTTTAATTTTTACCATATCAAGAAAAAAAATCAACACTGGATAATAATATTAAACCATTGGCAAGAATCTGATGTTTACAGTATGTCAATATTTAATATTTTTACATTTATGGTTTAAAATAGCGCCGAAATAAGAAATAAATCAGTATCAATACAAGTGCCAAAACACCACAAACCATATTTTAAACTGATACACATTTTTATTAGTACGTCAAGATATAGTCCTGCCATCTGCAGATGGGAAGACTAAACAATACAGATTTCGTCCAAACACAACGAAACAATCGATTCACCTGTAGTAAATTTACTAGAAATGTTTTTAGTGTCGTCCATGTTGTAAAGATGGCAGCAATTCAAGTGCGCAAATTATGTTTGGGGGCGGCATTTAAAGCAAATACTTACTTAAATAATATCTCTCCAAGCTGTCTAAGTCATCGTAGTGGCTAGGCCGAATCTCTATGAACTTCTTCCATGCTGTAAAACTGACTTTTTTCTCTGGTCAAAAATGAAATAAGAAAACTTACTATTTTTGAAGAAGCTCAAGCACCCACTTGACTCATTTTTCAGAGGTTGTTCGCTGCCTTCCCCTAGTGTACTCAATTCGATATCTTCTCCCTCGGCATCCTCTGGCTTAAACTGAAACAACAGCATGAGACTCTAAAGCTATAAATAAGATAAGCGCACTTTCTGAACTTGAGCCAAAGGTTCAGCCCAATGCATTGCACTTTTTGTTTATTGTGAACGGCAACGATTTCACGCGACATTCAGCATAACTAAAGCGACACTATATAGAAAATTTCAGTGGTGACCAGGTGGTATTGGCATGGAACCAAGTTATTTTAAAGCAAGGGAATAAATTCGTGAGATTAAGGCAGAGGACAGTGAGCTTTATTATCGCGTTCGCGGTGTGAAAGGCCCGTGGAAAAATAAACAGGGGAATCCGTTACGGTAGATTGAAAACACGCCAAAACTTTGGTGGAAACCGACTAATAAAAATAAATTTGGTATTTTTGTTAACCGTTACTGATGTTACGATGACACATATGGCGCACATGTTGCTGACGAATCAGAATGAACTTTCACACGATGCAATTGTGCAAGTACAACATTTTGTTCAAATATCTGCAGAAAAGTGGTAGATGGCATTAGAACTAGTTTCTTGCTAAAAACGTCAGACATGGCCGTGTGAATATTTATAAAGTTATAATAATTGTTATTAAATCCTGTCGGGCATTTCAAAAGAAAGAAAACACAAAATAACATAATTAACTTAATTTATAAGACATTAAAGTCGGGTTTTGTTTTATTGTTGATTTACAGTTTACACAAATTATTTAAACAAAAAAAAGTTTTATTCAATGCTTGTGTAATTTTACGACTTCATTTCAACCTTATTCTTTAAAAACAAAGAGTAAAGGCGGTCACACATCACACGATTTTTAACTAAATTTCAACAGTTTACATTATCTCCTAGAGCAATAAATGAATTTAATTGGACTTTAACTTGAACGAACAAAAAAATTGATTAGCACAATATAAAACTTCTTTAAATTTAAAATCACAAATGAAAACTTCAATAAGATGACGTAGTAAATTCATTATTTTATAATAAAAAATTACTAGACCTTAAGTAAAAACATTTAAATTTGTAAATTATTACATTTTATGTTTCTTTTTTTTAATAGTGTCAATTCATTAGATTGACATGAATTGTGGTGACACGCTGAAACATTTAGTTATTTTTATAGAAATAGGTCAATTTGGTTTACAACAGTAACTGTTTGCAACATCAAACTGGGTTTTGCAAACGCGTCGGATAAATGTACAAAAATTTAAAAAAATATAAATACTAAATTGCTAAATTAAAAGTTATTAAAGGGTGTCCCAACGGGAACTTGTGGATTTAAATTCCAAATAACATGCGTAACAACATAAACATAAAGTAAAAACCTCAAAATTATATGTGGAACAAGATATCGGATAAATGTCCACCGCGATTCCTATTGCACACAGCAATTCTCCGATTCTTTTTTTTAATTTTTAATAAATTTATCAAACATATGCAAATTAATTTCGGTAAATGCCATCGAGGTGGAATTAAACGCAAAAATTGAGGATTTGAGGAAACTGATTGGTGGTCACGATTACGACTCTGTGAATGAGAGTCTAAGGGGTGAGAAAAGCGCTCTTTTGGAAAACATCAAAGAGTTGCGTCTCCAACTCCCAAGACCAAAAAACAAAAAAAAAAAACTCACAACAACTCTATGACGAAATTATATGAAGTGGTCGAAGCCATAGTTAATGATTTATTCAAATAAATAATGTGAAATTTAAATCCCCAAGTTCCTGTTGGGACACTCTTTACAAGTTATTTCAAAAGTCCACGTTATAAATAAGAGTACATAAACTACAAATAATATAAAATGTAAATGTCAACTTAGAAAATATAAAACTGAAAAAGATACATTTAGTTAATGTTCCATGATTAACAGAAATGCAAAAAATTATTACAAACAGTTAACAGTTGTTTAGTTTTAATCTTTATTAACTAGGACAGTAATTCTATAATTTATTCGTATAAAAAACAATTTATTTAAATTTAATGACCCACATATACATCATTTGTTTAATTAATTAGTGACATAGTAACATTCTATTTGAGAATCAGATATCAGGTTTCACACCTACGAAAATTCTCCTGCTGATGGATTTTTGATAAATGCTTTCAATAGTTTCAACCATGTATGGATCAGGTGAACGTGGCTTTAGCTCCAGTATTTAAGTTTTTAAATCAGATCCGATATTTGCACACGTTAAAAATGCATGGAAGGGGTCCCAGCCTGGGGCAAAATTTGATATATATTGTGTATAATTACATATGTGTTAATAGTTAAAGAGGGTACAGGTCCGCGGTTCGACCAGAAGGGATCAAAGAACCCGTGCAGACATTCCAGGACGGGTGCGGTGGTCCGGACAGCCTGTGGCGTATGTGAACGTGATTATATGGAGCAAATAGCTCCTCACAAAAACAAAGTTTCTTGTCACCGTGCAATTTACTAAAGTCTTATTTACCGGATCGACTTTTCTGATCCTTAATGACAGAGCCGAGGTCGCACACAAAACGGGCACGCAACGACTCCTTCTTTCGTTGTCGTTCCCGCTGATTATCGGTTTATTCAAGAATTTGTATAATTGGATCGCATCAAAGCATTATCTCCACTTTTTCTACACCGTCACTGAATATGTAGCAATTTACGACTGCCGTAAAGGTGGACACCTATCATATGCTTTGTCTGAAACCATTTGCCACTAACGGCATCACAAACTTAATCCAATTTAAAAATCAGATTCAAAGAATAATAATGATTAATTTTTTCAAAATATTACGGTTGGTGCTTGCTGAATATCAAAATCGCTCAAACTTATTTTTAGTTAGTCTTGGTTTCTAAGCATTTTCATTCAGAAACAAAAAATTTGTTGACAATAAATTTAAAATTAGTTTTATGTTATACACATGTAGATATTTTCAATTCTTTATTCCTTCTTGTTGTCTTGTTGTCAAAAACTTTAAATACAATGTTAAATACACATTTCTTCAAGATAATTAAAAAAAATAAATAAAACAAGTACATACATATTGGTAAAAATAGTAGAGTATAAAATATATAAATA
The DNA here is from genome assembly GCF_015345945.1 of Tribolium madens. Taxonomy (NCBI): domain Eukaryota; kingdom Metazoa; phylum Arthropoda; class Insecta; order Coleoptera; family Tenebrionidae; genus Tribolium; species Tribolium madens. Next base: position 8,373,511 of record NW_025401006.1, read on the forward strand.
ATATCCATAATATACAGTATGTCTCCGGATTGAGTTTACAAGAGAAAAATTTATTTTATCTTCGATTTTATGCCAAAACTGCAAAGGAAAAACATTTTTGCTTCACCTGAAACGAGCAAATTTATAATTAAAACTTCATTATTCTGATTCAGTGAAAAGAAAAGTTAATTTTTCTCTTGATTTTGGACTAATTTTTCTTTGCTTTTTAAGTCTCATCACATTGGCAGTTTTATTTATTTGACAATTATATGTCATTTCGACAATTAATTTATTAATTAAATAAGTATAGTTCTTATTAAAAATGACATATAAATGAAATTTTTTTTATCTTAAAGCAGTTTCTTTGAGTTGCTATTTATTAAATTATGTTTTTGACAAACATTTAACTTGCGTAAACTCATTTGTCAAAGTGAGATCATTGTTCAAAATCAAGAGAAAAACGAATTTTTCTTTCTACTGAGTTACAGTAATTTTTGCTTGATTTGGTTGTCTCAGGTAAAGCAATTTTGGCGTAAAACCAAAGATAATTTTTTTTTCCTCTTGTAAACTCAATCCGAGGACATACTGTATAATTATATAAACTGTTTATTCATTCCTTAGATTGTTAAAAAACTTACAAAAATTCTATGTCTTGTTTGTGATTCCGTTTCAATTGAAAACTTTAGCAATGACAAAGTTTCTAACAAATATTTAAAACTGAAAAATGTGTTTTGTCATTATTAAAAACTAAGTAGGATGTACTTGAAAAATAGACTGTCTAACGTAAAAAAAGCAATAGGTTAATAAAAAATTTTATTGCTAGGCGTTCTTGTACTATGATTTTTAAAGTACACATCTGATGATTTTATAATGCTTATCTCCACAGAATTTTAAATATAAGAGCATCCAAAGTTTACCTTTTAATTTAAAATAAAAGACAAACGTATTAAATCGTTCGAAAACTTCTACAGTATTTATAAAATGTTGTATATTTCTTTGTTTAGTTCTTCAACCATCAACCCGTTAAATTAAATCCTAAATATAGTTTAACTGTGCTAGATTGTACAAGGAAGAAGGAACATATTTGTTTCACCTGTTAGGTTAAAGATACAGTCAATTGACATTTTTAATGTTATTTTGAAATTTATTATATTTTCGCTTTTTCTGTTTTAAAAAAAAAAAACTTTTTTTACTATAATTTTTTTATTGATTAAAAAATTGATGGGGTGTGTTGCAATAAGAAATAGAAAAAAAATTCTACAAAATATAATTATGCAACAAATAAAACACTTTGATTAATTGAACAGCTGCTTGAAATATCATTTACGAGTATTTATAGCTAAATATTTGATGGGTTTAACCACTACCGTGCTCAAAAGTTTATTCTATTTTTAATAGTTTAAAGCTTTACGGAACTTATTTATAATATTTTAAACATTTCCAACATCATAACACATCATTAAATTAAGATTAAGTGCCGTTTTATGAATTGGCATTACCACAAATATGTGTCGAACCGATTCTCAAAACATGCACACCAATATTTTATAATTTGCAAATCAAATGTAAATGTTAAACTAATTGGACATAACAAAAGGTGCTACATTTTTTATGTCCAATTTTAATAGTGCCACAGTAATAATTTCACTTGTTTTCTTGTAAAAAATAAGTGCCTTGTTATAAAATGCATGTTTTCAACATAAACATAAATTAATAATGAGTACTAAAAATAGATTTCTATGTTTACACTCAATATTCTATGCGAAAATTTTTATACTGTTCAGTTTTGTGATGTTACCTGATCTCTCCGGGAAGCCATTGTGTATATGCAACCATGAAGACGCTAAAGTAGGGTAAATTCGCGTACCGGGGCACTGTGAACCGTGCATTAGATGTAGCAGGTCAATTTTGTGGAGGTTAATACAATGTTGTCTCGTTAGACACATACCTCCAGAGGCAGTTCGAAACGCGGCGTCAAATTATAGAGCACTTCATCGGCGTTGACAGAGGGTTGAGCGTGATTCATATCGCGATGTTTTAGATTAAACGGGCGCCGGAACTGACGAAGGGTACCCAATGTTTTATTTATAACGAAATTAATGGCCACCCTAAGCACAAACACACAATTATGCTTTAATAGGTTGATCAGAATCCCATCGTTTGAACCCTCACATCCGAAAGCGCCTTGCACTACTGGACGCAGTATACGCACTTTGCGATCTAAAATTATTTTTTGTCTTTCTCACTTGCTGTGGTTAATTCAGCTTTAATCGAGATGATTGACTGGGTTTGGTTATTTTTAAAACACATTCTCGTAAAATTGTAAACCAGAACGCCTGCAAAAATTTGAAAATTTCAGAATTTACAAAATTTTATTGACTTGTTGCAGCACGTCTGATTTATTTTTGCGCGGCTTATAAAACGGTTGTAACGAAAGCAATGAATAAATATTTAGGAACGGATTCTTTCCTGAATCAAATTTGAAGTACAAAACTCTTGTCGAGTGTTGCGAATTTAAGTACTGCTAGGAAAAACACAATTTAGATTATGTTCTACTTAAACTTAAATAAAGGCTAAAAAAAAAGATATAAAATTGATTCATCTTAAAATTATTAAAATTAGTCATAATTAGCATAAAAATTTCTTGTACCAAATTATTTTCAGGTGTAAATCAAGAAACCGGAGGCGAGTACTTTGACTTGATGACTTATTATTTGTAATAACACGCATGTGCCATACAAAACATTATACAACACTTCTTTTACTATTTCAAATGCATTTTTTATTTTTTTATCCACATCTAAAACGAGATATTTTTTGAATTTTTTGTTTTAATTATCACTAGTTTTAATATGTATTTATAAAATCTATCGACTTTACACATAAAATCATTTTGTCCCATATATGTTTAAGTAATGATTTCTATGAAACGAGGTTTAGCAATTTTTTGCGAAAACTACCCACGCAATTCCAATTGTTATGTCCAGTATGTGTTTATAATTTTAAGAATGTGGATTATTTTAATTAACACTTCTGTTTTTACAAAATACAAACTCTATACTATATGTGGTGACAAAATTGAAATTTATTATCTTGTTAACGCCATATATTTTTTTTTATTCTAAATTATTAATATGAGTTTTAATAATAAATAGTAATAAATAAACTTAATTACAGTTTTATACTGAACTTTTTTATTCATAAATTCGTAAAGTTATGACACATTGCCATTTAAAGATCATAAAGTATGCACTAATTTTTACATAGCTAGTAAAAAATTCTCATCTAAATAAATTTTAGGAAATCATTATTATTACTGAGTCATTTCTAGTAAAAATAAAAATTTTATTAAAAATTCTTTTTAATCAACTCACTCTCCCGTTCACACGTTAATTAAATAAATGTACATAGAATAATTGTTAGAATTGTTGCAAATTAAATTTTGTGGTTTTAAGTTTGAACATGTTTTTAAAACATTTTGTGAACAACACAGTTAGTGGAACTTTTTGCATTTAATAAATTGAGAAGAAAAACCAATAATACAAAAAAATCTGCACAAATATTAAATTAAAGTTAAGTTTTTTAATGCGGTCTACATTTACACAATTGATCTCTTTAGATTCAAAAAGCTTCGACGGTTATCTGAAAAATTTTATTCTGAATGATAATTCCAAAGTGTGAGCAATGAGCAAATTTTGGATGTCCCAGCCTTTAATGACCACCGATGGTTGATACTCGATTTTTTGTTGCTGTGGGTACATTTAATTTTAAAATCTAGTTCACTTATCTTCTGGTTAGGAGTAATTCTATCGGCTTGCTTGTTAGAAGATAATAAAATTATTCGCTTATGATGGATTCCTTTGATGTGTGTAAAGTGCGAGTCTTTGTTTGGTTATTTAATGGTGGAGGTACCGCCAAACCGTCAAAGAGGCCTAATATAAAGGCCTAATATAATCTGTCGGGATATAAATTAAAAGGCAGTTAATAGGTAAGAGTCGAAGGGATTTTTATGATTGAGGTATAGGAGGAGTATAATGTGTGTGGCCGCCACGTTTATGATTAAAAAATCGGCTCTAAATCCGTCTGTTAAGAAGTGTATATGTTTCGGAAACAGTAAAACCGCCGATATCTATTTAACAACTTATTCGACAGAGTCGGCCTCCTCATCAGCGGGATCCCAATAGGTAATAAAATTAATCGTTTCTTATTTAACTGCGGCAGCTATAAAAAAGAGGGTTAAACGGTGATTTTCTTACGGAAAGTATGGAGAAAAATCGAGATGGAAGAATGCTGGCTAGTAAATTGAATCTAGTAAGAGATCTTTCACACATTGTAAAGACACGTCTTTTCTTGGAACTGTTCTCAACACCGCGTCAAAATTAATCGGATCATCTATCGATTTTATTATGAAGGCAAAGTAATATGATTATAATAGGATTCCTCTCTACTAAAAATGATTCCTGGGTTTTTTCACTTTCGATTTTGCTGAAGCACAGTTTTTTGATATATTCAATTACGGTTTTGTAATTTGTGAAACAAATTGAACCGGTGAGGAATTTCTTATTATGCAACAATCGAAAATAATTATATGACTCCAGAGATAAATCAATAAGTTGTCATTAAATTTTCAGGAGAGCTCCCATAAAAGTTGCCTCACAAAAGATTCTTTTGGTTTCGTTGTAAAGGCAATAATTTGTGATAATTTGCCGGCCATTTCGAAACCGTTAACTTAAACTATGACATTGTTGGATGTCACATAAAACCGGCAATAACACTCGGTCAGAAACCAGTCCTCGACTTGATGAATTAGACGGCATTGTGAGTGAGTAGTTTTCTAATTGTCCTGGATATATACCTAATGTTTCCGTCGATGGCTCGATGATTAATCCGACATCAAATCTGAAGCGACGCAATCAATCGACTTTTTGCGATTGTGGGCATATGCTACCATGGAGGCCAAGTATGTCGCTGAAGACGTGAAGCTGTGTATGCGACGTGTGCGGTGCCACTGAAACCGCCTAGGACATTGCTCAAATTCTCTGGATATTACACAACGAACGAGACGCTTTTTCTTACGACGGACATCTTTCGCTTTCCATAACTTCGAATATGATCCACAAGGCTTAATATGATCCTCTCCACCGACCGTCGCAATAACCAATCACACACTGATCCCAAATTATAGTCCTGAAGCTGCCATTGGTCGAACGATAAGTAATATGCTGCAGCCTCGCAAAAAACCAACCGATCTTGTGGTTTAACATCTTCTAATAAGATACACTCAATCCATCCGCTACTTTCAAGCCATCATCACTTTTTCAAACGCTGCGAAAAACCTCAAATTTATTTGACGTCACTCACGAAACCTCAACAACCAAAATCTGCTGGTTTCGAAATTCGCATGTTTATAGGTTTAACGATGAAACATTTTTAAATGCCCAAAATAATAAAAACACCATTTTTAAAAAGCTTCGCTTGTAAAATCAACGTTTTTGTTTTAAACAACTCGAATAATGAATGTTATAATACGTTTCAGATACGACGTTTATCAATAACACAATTCTAAAAATTAAAATAATAAATACCAAATAAAAAACAAGGATTTTAAACAACTAAAACTTTTTAAACTTTTAACCGAGATGTAGGTATGTGTAATTTGTTTTTAATGTTGGTACTATAAGCCGGCCCACACAAATTTTTATTAAAATTATGCTTTTACTTGTACTCTGAAAATTCATAGATAGGTCCTGAATTTTTGTAAGACCGACCATTGAAGTATTTGCTTATTTTCAGTGTGTTTATGCTTTATTCACTTGTAAATAATGTTAGTAAAAAATGTGACTTTGACAAAAATAAATGATCATATTTTACATTGGACCAATCGTTCGATAAAAATTTCTCACATAAATTTTGTTTACTGTTTTATTATGTATGTATGAACATTTTGGCCACTAGAAGAAATGAAAATAGCACAATGTAACACATATACCGTACGATCAAAAAAAAATAAATTAGAGTAGGCGTCGATTAAATTCTACAGTTGGCAACACATTGACTGGGAATCTGGGCTGGAAATTTTCCACACAAACTGAAAGTGAAAATGACCATTCACCGTTTTCGTCTTGTACAGCAATAAAAATTTTCTGCTTTAAAGTGAACATTATTTCATTGAAAAGGAATAAAACGCAAACTTGTCAAAGTTTCCGCTGATATTTGATGTCATCTGAAGGACTTTAATTACCGCCTACACTAATTATTTTTTTTATTGTTACATTGTTAGAATAACATCGTTTAGCTATTTAATTTTTTTTTCAGTTCAATTATTATTTGTATTTTACTCTTTTTTAATATAAAAATAAAGCAAACGGCGTCAAAAACTTCGAAACTAATTTCTTTTTTTACCGTAACATTTTAAACAATTTTCTTATTTGTTTGCTGTTTTAGTATTTAAATAATATTCATTTTATGATTTTCTAGATCAATCCAAATTAAGTGTGTAAAAAGTATGAAATTTTAGAGTCATTGCGCCGAGTCATTAAATAAATCGCTGCAACGAGAACAAAGAGAATACAGTTAGTAGAGTTTAAAGCCCTTGTGTTAAAATATCTTAAGTCAGTTTTCCACGAAGGCATCCCCAAAAGCGAGAATGAAACCGAAAGCCAGTTCTCTCCTCCCCAGAATTTCACTATCAATTCTAAGACCCACACAGAGGGTTCTCGGTATAAAATCATCACTTCTTCGAAAAAACTTGGGAAAGTTTCTGAGAAAATGCAAATTTATTTCGAAGTATCGCTCTGAATCGTCTAGATGCCGAGTCGGTCGACAGCAACCTCTCTCAGGCTTGAGAGAGACAAGATCGTATTATCAAACCGTTACGTTAAATAAAGCATTTCAATCAATGCCAGACCTGGTTCCTAGAAATTTGTCTGAAAATGTTTAGTACTCATTAGATTTAATAATATAAAACGATACGGATGAAATGCTCATTTCAAGAGATCACCGACATCAAAGAGTGATGAGATTGCTAGAGTATAGGGTCGTACCTATCAACATTTCAAATTAGAACAATATCGAAATTATACGTGCGAGTACTAAATTCCGAGAAAAATTAATTGTGAGGCTTTTACGCTGAAGTTGTTTGGCTTGACCAAATCGGGAAAAGGTTGAACAGCAGAGTCAAGATTTTGCCTACATTAAAGGCTCACAACTCGAAAAATTCTGTCCCAAAAACTTGGCATTTCAACAATATTTTAGCTTCAAGCTTAAGAAATGGAACAATTTTTTGTTCACTTTTTTTTAATTCAAAGTACATCTCATTTCATGTGGTTTTGGATTATGGTTTATAATAAAAAAAATAATCATAAAGTGAAAACCGTTGCTGGCATAAAGCTTTAATTTTCGAAGTCGTCCTTTGTTGGTGGTATGTCTTGACGTCCATAACAGGCAAATGGTGAAAAGCATTGGTCGAATCATCTTTTGGCATTAAGCAATATTGATTTGGTGTGAGTTTGTCTTTGTGTGCAACAATATGTCGGATACCGCAAAAATCGAATAAAAAGCTCCGTTTCAGTGGGAATGAAATGAAGCAAAATTGCTCAAGCAGAGATTTTCAATTGGCATGTGGACGGGTAATATTAGTGGCGCATTGATGGACGTATATTAATCCAATAATGTAAGGTCTAATTGTATCTGGCGGGACTAAATGCATCATCATCGTGAAATCAAGACCATGGCCACATAGCGCCCTGCGATTCCTGGAAATCTGACCAGCAACTCCACTGACACGTTAACTACCACACTACCGACAACAGTATTCAAATTAAAAAGTTTGTTCGGTTGTGTTCTACAAGGCAATATTGGTCCGAAGTGGCTCGATTAAAACAGGTATGTCTCCCGAATTATTATTAGACATGGAAAAAAATTCTCGGGTCTTTTAAACGTTATTGTTCGCGCCGAGGCGGCATTATTTATGAATTGATTCCATCTCGGAGACTTCTGTCACCAAGATTGCTGTTAATTTGAGAAATAAATACGAAAGAATTTATTTAATGCGGTTTAGATTCTCGTAAACACTGACGACCGTTGTAAATATACGGTAACTTACATTTGTGGACATATCTATCATAACATTGTAAATTCTTCGCTGACTTTTTTACATGGAAAAAACTAAAATGTTGATAATGTCTAATTAATTACAAGCTATAAAAGCATTATGTGTAATTTGCCAGATGCGCACTAGCCTCGGCATAACAGTAACAAAGATTTTATTATTCCGGATCAAAAACACAATTCAACTGCAACTTCTAACATTACAGAAATAGCTCTCAAATCAAACACACAATAAAACCGCAGATATGTAAATTCGACAATCATGCTCCTTTTATATTTTTGTCGCTATAAGTCTACACAACCAGAATTCAGCTGCATATATAACTGCTATTTTGTTCAATTGAGTACTTTTTCTTACAGGTAGGTGTGTATATGAAATTACACTCATAAAATCAAACAAAATACCAGAAAGTATAGGTATATCAAAAATATTACTTACTTGTAAAAACATAAAAGCAACACATAAATTCGAATGTAACTGCGTCTAGGTATCGTTCAGTTATTCTAAAATAAATTAAATAGGCCGTATATGCAAGAAGTATTTCCAAAAGTTCACTTACATGCAGGGAACAGGGTGATTCAAATGCTATACTAGTATGAAAGAAAATTTAATTACCAAAAAAAGCTTTTAGTTAACGACTACCTGTTATTCTGACAAACCTAATGATTTTATCTCTTGTTTAATGTAAAAGATTTTTATTCGGATTTAAACCAAAATATTCTAAACGGGAGCAAATGTAACTACACTGAAGCACAAATTGACACAAATTTGAATAAATATTTTAGAAAGATCTGTTTGAACCTGAACAAAGAGACAGATTAAATTTTTTTAGCTAATCTAAAAATAAATAACTATAATTTTTGTAATCTGCCTCTGTTTTGATTCTCTAATAGATATATTAAAGAACGCGACGTCATCATGTATTGTGATGCAATGTGTTAATAGTCAAGGGGCGACTAGATAACATTTGACTTTTAAAATAAAACATTACCAAACGTCGCAACAATCCTTAAATCCATTGGGTGAAGTAAAAAAAAAAGTTTAAAAGCGGCATAAAGAAGCAAATATTAAAAATCGTTTCATAAGACCTTGAAGCACTTATTCTTTAAAATAACTCGTGGCTACTCCACTCGTTTTGTAAACTTTAATTCGTACTTCAAGACTGGTCTTACGAAACTTGTTTTTTAATATACAGTATTATACTCGTGTTTACAAGTGAATTAAATGTCAATTTTGCATATTTTTGTTAATTCTAAAAAAGAATAACGAGAAAACAAACTGTTTTGAAAACTTATGGATCTCATATAAAATAAAGAGATAAAAGTTTTGTAAAAATACTAAGCAAGAGTATTTTAGTTTTAGAGGACTTTTCAAACTTAGAATTAAGCAATTTCCTATAATACAAAAAATTATATTGCATTCGTTTTTAAATACGTTTATTCTTCTAAAAATGTATTTTTCGTTTTTGCAAAAACTAACAAAGACTCGGAAATTTATTTTATTTTATATTAGTTTTATTAGTTTTTTTTATTTTGTATATTAACAATAAATTTGTGATTACTATTTCAGTGGCTAAACAGTAATTAACTTTTGACGGTTTTATATAAACTTGAAATTAATCTGTTATAAATAAAGGACTTGCGTGTTGTTTTCTTCGATTTTGAGTTATAATGTTTACGTCGCTTGGACGTGTATAAAACATATGTTTGCGTAAACAGCAATTGAAGCAGTTTTATTTATTTTTCGTATAAATACATACATTTTGAAAACGTTTACATAGGTATTTTTCAACATTAAGCAAAAAAATTTTAGCAAAATGCTACTCCACTTCGATAATTCTAAACAATATTCCTATTAAAAAAAAATTGAAAAAAATACTTTTAACGGATTCACTGTATGGAAGTGGCTATACATATCAATATGTATGTCAATAAGCTATAATTTAATGTTTGATTAATGCTGTTGTAGATATTATAAAACAGTTATTACTCTTTTTTTCGTAAATAAGTAAAAACAAATTATTACAAAAAATAGTTATTTTTGATCGACTGAAAACATTCAGCATTTCAGATATTTCACAAACAAAATGTGAATTAAAAATAGAATAGAATAGAAAAAATAAAATAAAAATAAACACTAAAGTGTGAATGTAAAATGTATTAACATAAATGTTTGTTAATGAGTAAATGAGGTTGTATCATTTTTCAACACATATCAAATTATTTTTATTGCAGTATAATCTCCATTCTTCCATTAAACATGAAGTCGTGGTGTATTGATTGTAGTTGAAGCACGCAATATGTATCGATCTTGAATAATTACGAGTAAAATTACTATAAAATGCTCGTGTTTATTTATAGCAATGTACTCAACATCTCGTGTAAAATGTCATTAACCAACGCCGTAATAACAGATTTTCTCATAGGCTCAATGCCGCCATAATTTTTAGCCGCTCCAAACATGGAGGTCCCAAGCTTTCATTTTGTGTACGTAGCAGAAGTACAAGATTTCGATTTCGACATCAATATGAAAAGCTGGCAATTAAAGTAACGTAACCGTATCGAATATGGCGTACATAAAGAGCCAATAAGAGGTCCAGATTAGATTCAATGGTATCTCTGAACAACAAAACCGAATGTGTAAGTGGCGGCTGTTCCTCCCACTAGACCTTCGACTTGTTGCAAATCGTGTATCCTGCAAAGAAACCACTAAACTCTCATCATTGGATTGTGGTGCAAAAACAACCATCACGAAATACGCCTTGATAACCACAAACAGGATAGGCAGGTTGTTTAACCATGCGGGGATGAACTTGCACGAAACAGCAAGTCATTGCGTATCAAATGATGCCATTTAATTTAAAATCATTTATTTAATTTGCCAAATAAAGGAGTGATTTCTCATCAGGAATTACATGCAAATGATTGACAGCGAGCATTCGAACTCGATCAAAGAGAAATTCGACATGAAATACGCAGTTTCACGCACAAAATACCATTTTAATTAACCAATTAGGAGCAGAATGGAAGCCTATATTGCCAACGGTTCTCAACAGGTAATCAACTGCCGAACGACTTACCGAAACTTTTAACATAAACTTTGCACTTTTAATTCATTTTAAACATAATTAATAAAAATAATATTGGATAAAAGACAATTCTCGTAAACAAAAAGACATAAATTCTTGTGTTCAATTTTCAGTTTAGTTATTTTGAAATTAATATCTTAAAGAAAATAAAATCCAAAAAATAACAGAAGAGTTATTCTTGTATGTATAATTTAAGAGTTTGTTGCTCTTATACCTACAACATGCATCAGAAAATCTATTTCAGGAAAAAAACAGATTTAAAACATTCGGAAGTTTTTGGAAAAAATATGTAATACCTACTAATTAACATAACATATGTAATACCTAATTAACATAATGTAAAAAAATGTTAATAAAACAATAATAAACATTTTTGCACGACGGGTAGTGGAAATAAACTTTTCTTTGTTAAAACTGTGACAGAAGTCAAAATTCTCTCCCTCTGGAGAGGAATAAGCTTAACGACGGAAGCAATTATTTGCTAAATCATTCCCATTCATGAATAGGCTTATTATCATCAAACATTTTTATTGTTGGCATGTATAATTTGAAAGAATGTTACCTCTTTGCTGATTTTTAAATTTTATGAAAGAGTTACAGCCAATTTCTTGGGTTTTCTAACTAAGTCGTGCAAAAAATAGTATATGCACTACTGGAGAGAAATGCTATTATTCCTTTGGTGTTATAAGCGGAACCTCAGAAATAATCGTGGATTTCTCTCTCTTCATGTATAATATACTATTTTAAGTTAGATCTTTTTTTCTTTTAAATGAAATTAAAGTTCATGTTGTATTAAGTGAAGTAGTAGGTACACCGAAAGCTGTGTAGCTACATAAAAAGTTAATTTTGCTGTATTACTGAATGTACAGTGAAAATTTTCATCAATATTATTAACCTTATTTTAAACGAAAAAAAAAATCATGTTAATGTATTGCACACCCAAATGTACAAATATCCCAAAACACTAGATACAAAAAAATAAATATTTAATTATTTAATTTTTGGAAACTCATGACTTTAGTTGTCAAACTAATCACTGTTTCATTAATAGTCATAAACTGCAGTTTTTTTAGAAACAATTATCATTTGCTCTATCAAGAGACGGCATGAATGTGATTCTAATTTATCTATCTTAATCACTAACTAACTAAAAACGTTGTAATTTTTGAAAGAGTGAACAAACTAGACAAGATTATCTAATTTTCTAAAATTTGTAATCGAGTTCGTATCGAAATATGTATTATTGATTGCATCTTACAAGCGTAGGCTTCGTAAAATTATGTAAAACATCCTGTATAACTATTAATTTGCATTTGTTCTAAAAAATCATTATTTGATGTAATAACCCAAAAATCGTTGCTACGCTAAAAATTGAGAAAAAAGTTTAAAGCTAAGTTTAACATATACTTACTCACAGTTTTAAATTTTATTTTTAAAATTTGTGTAAATTTATAAATATAAAATAGTTTTATGATTCGCATGTCTCAAAGAAAGTTTATTTAAAAAATAAATTATAAGTTTGTAGAAAATACTTACAACTTACAAGTACACAAACGCAAATAATTTGAATGTTGCATAAACATATAAAAACGCAACTTGATCAAATAACTTTTAAGAGCATATTATAATATAAATCCATTACTCCGCGAGTAACTCAAGTATTATTTCTTTGTTGGTATTTAATTGGAACTTGTACATCATAGTACAACTACACCTTCCTTACACCTACATGTTTACCTACACACTAGTTAGGTTACTCTAGTAAAGAGTGGTAACTTAAGTTTACAAGTTCAATATCGGTGTCGACATTTATGGTATACAAGCTGTGGATATTTTATGTACGTCGCTGTTTCTCTATGGAACTGTTACATCACTTGAACACCAATTAGAACAGATACACTTCAATATATCATCTTAATTGCGTCAATGTCACTACTTAAAGAATTACGAGTAAATTGAGACGTAGAAATAATTTACAAGAAAATGAAAAATTTATAAGCCAACCTTTGGACTGTCTTCACAAAATTATAATTAAACAAAATAAGAGTATGTCTGATGTGTCATATTTTATTTTTGTTTATTTATCAAATCATAATATAAAGTGAGACATGTATAAGTGTATGTACCTAAGCATTGATTCAATCAAAATATTGATTTAAAATAAAAATTAACAAACATATAAATTAAACATAAGATTTTCATATTTCAGACACATCTCTCTTGTTATAATTTTTTATATTTGTCTATTTAAGTAGAAAAAGTAACTAATTCAGTACCTATGGTCAAAAATTGAATTATTTTCAAATACGAGGGCTGCTCTCAATATGTTGAGCGGTTGAGCTTAACACAGTAAAAGAAAAGATTTTCGGGACAAAATAAGAAACAAAAAAAAAAATTCAAACTTGCTTAACTTAAAATTTCATTATTTTTTTTTGAAAATTGATTTATTTGAACATATCAAATAAGTAGTTATAGCTTGGTATGTACGAGTATATTAATTTAAAATTGTTGTACTAAACTGGATTATAAAAAACGTCTTATCCATAATCTTATTACTTTTAAAGACGTTACAATACTTCTTTAATCAAAATTGAACAATTTTTGTTATCAGTCGTTTATTGTTTGTTTTAATATAAAAATGTTCTATAATATTTTTTCCACAGCCTACTATATTTAATTTTTAAATTGCTTAAAAATAAATGTTAGTGATAAATAAAAAAATAAGTTTGATGAAAGACAATTTAACGAGGAATCCAAAAATAATAAAATATACAGGCTGTTCTATTAAAAAAAAACTCTAATTTATGTCAGTTCCGGTGAAACAGGAAGCAGCATTGATTGAGCATCGATCCCAAATAGTAGATAACAACTAAAAAGTATTATGATATCTTTAAAAATAATGCAGTTATGGCTTAGGATGTGTTTCCTAATCCTATCCTGCATATTGTTGCTAAAGCCATCAAAAAGTTATTTTTTTTTATTTCCGATCGATTTATTTTTTATTCAGTAACCTTAAGTTCAACCCTAAGAGAGCAACCCTCGTATGTCACTTGTAGGTATACTTTGCGTGGAATATTAGTTAGGAAAAAGACTTCAAAATGGAAATTTTGAACCAGTTATCATCATTACATAGTTAAAATTATTATGTCAATACCAGCTATACGATTCTTAAATATTTATACAAAATTTTAGTACGCGCTTTGACTATTCATAGTCAAAGTCGGTTCTTTAAAGATTCCATTCAAGGTGTTAAAACTAATTCAATAAAGTGTTGATTTATTTATAAAAGTACATATTTTGTTATTATTCGATCTAATATTACTCGTTTTTATTCGCAGTCTACAGATGGGTTACAGTCGAGCATTTTTCAGTGCATGCTTCTTATGAAACCATGAAATATTGCGCTTTTTAAATTAAATTAAATATTAAATTTGTTATAGGTTAACTTTGTAATGTAATATTTAATAATTATTTAGTCATTGTCCAAGCTGATGATCAAGTGTGAAATTCTTTGTTGAGTAAGCCATAGATAACCTTTGCCCATTAGCGCCTTTTATGTACGCATATTACTCGTTCCATATTAATAAAGTTTGTATTGATCAGAAATATAAACACGGTCAGCCTTCAACCGCGACTTTTATCGTAACGTTGCGGCAAGGTCTTGCTCACGCCGACGCTTGCACTACAAAATTACATAATACGGCATCGAAACCACCAGTTCTTAACCCGAATATACCGAGAACGTCACTATCAGCGACAGCGTAAAGAAAAACGTCATCCATAACATCGTTTATTTGGAGGTCTACCAACTGTCTCGAGTAGTGTCTTTTTCATTCCTCGGAATTTTTATTTATACACTGAAATGTGCTATCTATAATTCGACCTTTAGTGCCGTGGTATATTTTCGTGTTTGTGCCTTCGAAGTATAACATCGCGTGTGGAGTATCTTGATCAGAAAATAAGCCAAGTTGGAAGCACTACTTCCACGAGAGTTCAGTTGTACACCGCTGTTCCATACATTACCTGCACCGCAAGGTAGGAAATCTCGTCTTATAATTTTATCTTATTACATAATCCGACTCACTTTTCGTCTGGAATTTCATTACATTTCCTAACGTCTGGTTCTGCTACTCGGCATTCTCTTACAAAAACAGTTTAATTGCCGCTACACTTGTAAGCTAAGTAGGTAATGTCAATTAGAAAATACGTCAGAACATAAATTTTGACCGGATTCAGATGGAGCGGATAATGTTGCTCCTCTAACTAGTTTTACCCGTAAAATCGGCGCCGTTCCTTACGTCTTTACAGTTTTATATTTACTTTTTTTCCTTTATCTAAAGAAACAACAGTCAAAGATCTACAATTGCTGAAGATGAACTCGACTTTTGCCTTGACACTCAATGTGGAATCGAAATAACTTGTGATTGATTTCTGCGCAGTTATTCGAAATTAGAAACCGCACTACTCTATATTTTAGAACCATTTTTTCACTTAAAAGCAGTAAATAGATTTGCCGCAAACATCAAATTTATCTTATTCTTAAACTTGTCTAATTTTCTTAAATACCAAAATATTTGTTTTGGAATTTACATTAAAGATTAAATTTGAAATGTAAACTTTTCGTGTGCATACCTATTGTTTCATTTTTAATTGTTTACAGGTTTTATGATTCATAAAGTTTTTTATCACTGACCTTGATGAAATTTGACCTATTGCCACCTCTTAGATATAGTGTTCTATGTCTTCAAGGATTTAGTTGAATGAGATTGTTCTTTCTATGCGGTAATTTCTGTTCAAAATTTACTTTTATCAAAATGAAATTAATCGTTATCAATTTTGCCGTGCCATAATTGTGTTAATTCATGATGTTTTAAGAAAACGTGCTAATTATAGCCGACAAAAATCGTTCAACTCTACTTGAAATTAAAGATTGGTAAGTACTCAACTGATAAAATTCTTTTCATATAGGATTAAATATAGATTTTGGCTCACTTCCAAGTTCCAAGACAAGATTTAAGCTAATTCATGTATTAGTCTGAAAAATGTTTCACTCCAATGGATAGTTAGTTCATACTTTGCAGTTTGCGTTGACCTTGTACATACGAAGCTAGACAGGACACTTCTTTTTAGGAAAATCTTAGGTGTAACTATTGAATTTTAATAAGTCGATGATGACGACAAATAAGGTAACCGGCTCACGTTTATTGATTTCAGAATTAGAGGAATTTCAAGAACCAATAACTTGAATTAAAATTAAAACTCTAAAAGTGAAAATAATATTTTTTTGTTTTCATTAAGATATAAAACTTCTATTGAAGAAAAAGTCAATTTTAGAACATCTTTTATTTATCATTTTACAGCATCATAATAATTTTCAAGTCAAGTATTACAGGCGATTTCATTCTGGGCCAAATTTGGTCGCACAAATTTAAATTACACAGTCCTGTTCAGACTTAATAATTTTTTGTCGTTTCTTAATGATGTTATTATTTCCAGTAGAGTAATTGTTGGCTACAATTAACCACAGCCTCAAACGTTAGATCATTCTGTATCCAAACTACCTTGAAAACAGGATGTAAATTTTTTGATTTTTCTTTCAGGTAGAGCAGCAGTCGTACAAATGTTTCATGTATATTTTAACCGATCGTTAAGAACGGAAATTATTTATTATTTTGTTAAGCATTTTGTTCCAACCTTGACAATAATTATTACGGGACATAAAATAACTAATTGTTTTTGTAACTTTGCTCCACAAACTTTGCGGTTTATTTTACATCGAAACTCAAATAAACTTAATGCTATTTATGCCATGGAAAATTACAAACTTTTTCATATGTGTGTAGGTAATTTATAATAAATGATAATGCTAATGACTTTTTTCCTGGTGAATACGGTTCTAATAATTATTAGCTACCCACAAGCTCGGTAGCACCGTTCCGAGTTCTCCGATTTCTTCCACTTAACTGACGTCACCTTCTAAGAATATTTCTAGCATTACTAAGGATTTAGGAGTAGTTAACGAGATGTATTTATAAATATTAATAAACTTTCTTTTCCTTGACAGTAAAAATTCAAGGATAAGGTCATTACGGGGGTAATAAGCATTATTAAGTTATAATAAGTCACTTGACCCGCATTGGAGGTAAAGTGGTGGAGTTTCCTAGAAAATAAGGGCCTTTTATCGATCTAGTCTATCGGGCGCCGTTCCGGAAAGCCCCGCTAATTAGCCGGAAAATTTTCAGAACATCTGGAATTTTACACATTTTGCAAGTGGTACCTATTATGTTTGCCACAACTCAGTAATTATAAAATTAATAGAACGCTTTGTTTGGAAATAAAAGAAGTCTTTGTAAACGGCGAGTGGAATAAGAATACTAAGAATGTTATTGTAGTGGGTCTGCCACCCAGCAGATGAATAAATTACGCAAAACAATATGCAATTATAAAAACACGCTAGTATAATAAGTTGCCTACACAATTATATCGCACACCATTTATTAGCGTGTGACTAATTCAGCATCCTATTTGACATTTCCTCCATAACTGTATCGACGCCCCCGCAGCACCTGATTAAGGTAGAAATCGGCGAAGCGTTAAAACTTTCTCGTTCAATAACTCGAATAATGTTATATCCCTGATTCACACTGCTATTAATTACAAGAAGTCTTCTATGGTCTGGGCGCCGTCTGGGCGTCGTTACGCCTCGGATTGTGACTCAGTTTTTCCTTCCGAAATGCTCGTTTGCGTAATCTTGGCTTTTACTGAGTCATTAGGATCCAGAAACTGTTTAAGTTAAGCAGCATCTTTGAATTGTTTGTTCTATTATTGGCAATAATTTGTTAATGGCTTATTAGTAATAGGAGACGCTGGGTGAATTTTAGTCATATCTTCATGATTTACACCGACAGCCTCCTAATTCGGTAATAAACCACAAAGGCGACGCTAAAAAATGAGTAAGGAGCCGATGACAAATATTACATTGCATTTTTTGTTTCATTCATTTACGGTTTTACGAGATTAATATTTATGAGTTGTTGACAAGATTACTAACGATTCGAAATATTTTTAGCGTGGTGTGAATAATCTCAAGTTTCATTAATTACCATATAAAACAGTAGTTGTGATACATTTTTAGATTTCCCTTCATTTTTTAGCGCAAGTTTATTGAGAACCGATGAAATTTTTGGAAATATTCCAGATTATATTTAAAATACATATGTTTAAATTAAAATATATATATGTATACATACATATTTGTATTTTACAATATTTTTTTTAATAAAAAATTTGGAAATAAAATGTAAGTTTGAAAATAGACAAAACTAAAATTAACCTTTGCATAAATGCACATATATTTATTGCAGATAAATATTTTTAATGATTTTGGTACATATCTATGCATATTACCTACCTAGTTACTATTATTTATAGACTAAGATATTATGTATATATATATATATATATTATTATTATTAGTAATGTTTTTTTCCTATATGATATGTGTATAATATTATTTCAATTCCACTACGTAAGTATATAAAAATTATAATATATACATTTTTTAAAGAAAATTAGTAGTTTGCAGTACCAGTGAGTTAGAGTAAGTTATGCTTGTGCTAATTCCAATACGTTCAAATTTAAATTTCGTTATACCCTTAAAACAAGGTAAATAAAAAGTATGGAACCAAGCATCAAGCGTGTTTTTGTTTTTAGAAAACGATAATTTATAAAAATGAAAATGCTATAAAAAATGTGTTCGTGTTTTGAGAATGAAATTTTGTTTACTGTATGAGTTATGCGATTTTTTTTGTAAAAATATAATTTTTTTGATAAAAATTGAATAAAATGTA
>NW_025401006.1:8392819-8467120 GCF_015345945.1 Tribolium madens
TTTTTAAATATAAGTTACGAGTATTATAATTTTATAATCACTGATAACTTTATTCTCTTTAACAAGAAAAATAAATATTTTTCAACCAAAACCTCTCTTTACTAATAATTCGCTTTGTTTTTCTTTCCCACATACCTACTAACAGTTCTTTTAGGTTCGGTTTTTGAAACGATTTTTGGTAGATAAATTTTATCACACCAATCAGATGAGCGCTACCTTAGTAACTCTTTAAATTATAAAATTTATCTTAATAATGTTAAATTATTCCAAAAATTTATTTCAAATTTATTCTAAAACTGTTCATAATTAATAATAATTCATAGGACTTATGTAGTTATTAGTTAGCAAACTATTGAAAAGGGCTTTTCTTTAACATACATAATATTTGTTTAACTTATTTATAAATACATGTGCGTTACAATGAAGCTTCTAAAACCTTTTGAAAAAAAAATTACTTTTTTTGCGTATTGCTAAAAATTAAGATGCTTAGAAAATACATAGAAAAAATTAAGTTGTTTTTATTATTACTATTACTTTGAGGTTCAACTTACTAATTGTTTGCTTTCCATTGGAGCATGTAATTTTTTGTAGGAAATAGTATTAAAAATTCAAATTATTACAAATAGAGGGCAGCGCATGCACTAAATATTAGAGTCTACAAAGTTTTCGGTAAGTTAAAGCATAATGTAACAAAAAGTACACATTAAGACTGACATTTAGTATTTTGGAACATATTACACGGGGGTTAAATTAAAATTTATTGTCTTTATAATCGATATAATTTGTCTTCGTTTTAGTGTAATAATAGTTTAATGTAATACAAACGTATCAGTTGTAAAAATCGATCACTCCCAAAGTTCCAAACTTTTATTTATTTCTTTTAATAATTTTTTACTTAAAAATTTGTGGCAATTGTAAAATGGGTTGATTTGATCTGTAATGAATTATTTTAAACTTTTTAATTTTTTGTGCTTTGGAAACCGGATTTGTGGACTAAATGTGCTCCTCAGCTTCCAAATCCGTCTATAGACATAAATAATAAACAAATTTGTGTTATCTGTGTCGAGGTCGATCACTGGCCGTGTCAGTGTAGCCATCTGTTAGCTTTCGCCGGAATTTCTGTTGTGTGGGTGGATGACGTCGTATTACGCAACGAATACGTCACTATGACGCTATTTCTACTCTAAACGTGTCTATCTCCACGAAAATCCAATGCGGATTCAGTATATTATCGCGGGTTATGTCATTGATTAGAGGCGCCACTCGACAAAAAACGAATTTCATGACAGTATTTGCAGGAACGTTCCTGCTGAAGTATTGACGCGATGGAGAGATCGCTTACAAATAAATAAACGATAGAAAAACTGATTTTAGACCGGGGAAGGGTGATTTTGGACGTCATTTATGAACGAATAAATAACAAACAAAACGTTTTATTGTCTGTGAAAAATGGGACTTGCGTATAAAGTAGATAGAAATAAAATAGTTATTTTCATCTATGAGAGAATGGGATGAGAGTGTTAATAAGACAATCATGGGAGACGGGCTATGTAATTAAGAAATCAATAGAATTGACACTAACACTTGTTGCATTTAATAATGATTCATTTTTGATGCAAAAGAATTTTAAATTACGTCATGACGTATTTAATAAATGGGAGAAATTGAGGCGAAATTGGTTGCAGTGTGATTGATAGTCTCTTACTTGGTGTAAGGAACGTCAGAATCTCTAACAAATTTGATCAACTAGAAACACGAGATGAAACTGAATAAATAATGATTATAAATGAAACAAAATGCTGCCATAAATTTTCCCCGGAACACTTTAAAAATGTCAAAGAGGCCCGCCTATACCACTAAAGATTAACTATTTTTCAATACCTTATTTTGGGCTATAGTAACTGTAAAAAATTTACGAGTGTAATAAAAAATAGATAAACTTCTGGACGACTAATTAAAAAAAACTTAATTCACAACCTGGTGTCTTTCTCAGTTTTAAAAATTGAAATCTGGAGTCCAAGTAAATTTCCCGATGAAGACGTTGGGTCGTAAGTAAAAGGTGAAAGGCCAAGCCGTATCATTTACATTTCTGATTAACTTATTGTTACACGAAGTTCGAACCCCAGTGTTGAATTTATATGATTCAACAACCACTCGGGACATTTTGTACTTGCATCCTGCTATCTCGTGCAGAAATCAAAATCAGCTTTGTTTTATTGCGAACACGAGAAATGCATCACGAAAACTTAATGTCACTTTTATGATTTTGTAAGTGTAGAACATAACTGCATATGTAACCTTGAGTGTTACAATGGTTCTCAAAACAAAAGCTGGGTCAAGAACCTAAAGACCTACGCGAAATTTTTCACAAAGCGCATAAATGCGCTGGAATAGTTTTCATTCACAAGGAGATAACAGAGCAAAATACTAATCAACACCTGGCGATGATAAGATGCTGAGCATTGAACGTAATAAAATGTGATGAGAAACATTCTATTTGTAGCACGGCTTGCAACTTATACCGAGATGCATCTATAAGCACATTGCCACTTTTTTCTAAATATTGAAGAAATGCGATATAGTCCGACTCACACCACATTCCAGACAGTTGACCCAAAAAAGTTACGTGTTGGAGGTCGAACAGAATTTTTCCATTTTTTTGCGAGTGGTCGCAGAAATCGGCTTTGATTTCTAGGTTTAGATTAGTGCGGGTTTCCACCGATAATTTGCATCAATCCACACTTCCTTGTTTTGAATGAAATCAGCAAAGTTTGCATAAATTCAAGATATTGTTTGTTTGATACAGCATTTTGCATCCAAGAGACAGTACATTGATCTGCAGTGTGCTAATAGATACAGAAATAAATACGATGTGTATAAACTATTGTGTTCGACTTGCTAGCCTTGGATTATTTA
This sequence comes from Tribolium madens, assembly GCF_015345945.1. NCBI lineage: Eukaryota > Metazoa > Arthropoda > Insecta > Coleoptera > Tenebrionidae > Tribolium > Tribolium madens. The sequence goes on from NW_025401006.1 coordinate 8,395,736, forward strand.
TTAAAAATCACAGTTGTAATAATATTGCAGACTCGTTAACAGAAATAATAGCTTGTTATATAAACGGATAACAATATCCTCATTTGATCATTTTATTTTTAATAACAAATAAATTTCTACAAAAATCACATTGTTGGTTTTATTTATAAAAAAACTTGGTTATTACAACTGTAAATTAGAATTCATGAATTTTCAAATGATGTTGACTTATAAATTTTTATGAACTACTGACCTAACCTTCGACAACTTAAAAAAGGAAAGAGCTAAAACAATTGACGTCACTTTATTTTTCCTCTATTCACGTAAATTCACACTAAGATTGGTCTGGGAAAAAATTGTATATAAAATTAATTCACTTTAAATCATATACCTATCACTAGAAAGCTGTAACAGAGTGGGCTTTTCCCTATAACAAAAAGGAAAGGTCAACAAATGCACGATTTTGTTACGTGGTCGTTTTATGGTTTTAGCCACTTTTTTAATCCTTTAGAAGGACAAAATTCTTACTAATTAGTGAATCAATCAGTAAAAACAGAAACCACAACTGTATTATGAATATACATCGTCATAACGAAACTTGAAACATTTTATGGCGGGCCTTTATATTTTTATTTTCTGAATTAAAATAATTTATATAAAAAATTCAAGAATTTTATTATATTTTGCACTTTCAAAATATCTTGTTTCAGTTTTAAAGAACACAATTATTTTATAATAAAACTATTTATTTTTGTGCAGTTTGATTTCATTTTGCGATTTTTTTACAAAAATTAAATACCACAAAGAAAACTTTACATTTTTTCTAAACCTCAAGAGGGGACTAGTCTGTCGTTTGGAATAATTCCATGAAAAGTGTAATAATTTCGCCACTAAGCGATTATAGTGGAAAACCATATTCATAATCTTGCATACGTCACTAAACTTCCGCATGGAAATTACGTTCCTCTAGCGAATCTTGTTCAAGAAGACTTTCAAGAATTCGGCCATTGAATACCGAACTAACGGAAACGTAACACTTTGGTGTAAAATTAAAAATACATTTGTTATCATAAAGTTAACCATAGTAGTTGTGGTTTTTCAGCTTATCACTTGTGGTTTTCTTGGAGACCTTTGTAGGTTACACAGAAGCCAAATATGTAAATTATCTGTCGTAACCCAAAGACAAGGTTAGTTAATAGTTTGGACTTTGAAATTCGGTTAAAATTGGTTGGCGCAGCAAAGAAGGATGCTGTTAAAGGATTCGTATAAACAACGTTTCACGCAAATGAATAACGCATGATTCAACAATGATTAAACCGGGAGTATCTGCTGAAAAAATCTGGTCCATAACCGCAAACAGTGAATTTTTTGTAGCTTGTTCCGTGAAGACGATGCGTTAATGTATTTCCTTTGACGTAAAACGTGTTCGAGTTAAAATTTAACAAGTGATTTGTTAAGTAACTCCGATTCGGGTAATTTCAGATGAATTCTCAGTGGTATTTCATTCATGCTATACTAGACCTTGATCGTTGGTTACATGATTCATTATCCTGTCGGACGTAGGTTACCGTAACTTGCACCAGATCGGATAAAAGCTGCTCCGGAAAGATTACAAATTGAAATGATTCAGTTATGAATTATTCAAATGCTAGTAAAAATTTGAATAATGAAATTTTACACCTGGTTTTAGTTTACCCAAAACTGGGCGGCCGATTAAGACTTTTCACGTGGCACGCGTAGGAAGAGCGTGCGTTTTAACTGCTTTCGTAGTACACATCGAAGAATTTTAATCCAATCAGTTTATTATTGATACATGCTCACTGTCATTTGTCACATACTGGACATAATTTAAAGTCGCTGTTGTACGGTTAATCCCAGATTAACAATTACGACTCTTGACATAGATGTCATTGAACAGATTATTTAACTAGACATAAATTTGAAATAAACATTATTACCAATAACTAATGATTTTAATTTATAATTTGCTATGCCTGAGTGATTGAGTATAATTGCAATAATTCTACTACATATAATATACCTAGTGCATTCTGGAATAAATAATATCTCTTATTTTCCTATAGAAAATCATTTTAAACTATTATACTACAAAAAAAAACAATTACATTACTGCAAATATAAAAATAAATATTGTATATTGCAGGACTGTGTTATTTTTCTATATTTTTCTTGTTACTTCATTTGCCTTCAAATTTTTCATAATAACGTCTTTACCTTATCTGTAATTTCAATCATATATTGATAGTTGTTTATTATACAAGACGATAAGTAAATTGTCTACGAGTGAAGAGACTAACTTTACGAGTGACGAAGTCACGAGTAGATTTTTTTCACGAGTAGATAAAAAAAATGTTTATTCTTCGACACTGTCAAAATTTACGGTTTTTCTCCCGTGTAAGGAAGTTTTGACAACTGTTTGGCATTTCTCAATACAAAACGTCAAATTATTTTTAACAGATTTAAAGCAAGTTTAAGCCTTGTTGACTCTAATTCGAAGAATAAAATGTTGTATTCCACTCGTTTGAGTGTAAATCGGACGCTTTATTCCACCTCGTGGATGGTAAACCACTCCTTACACTCGTGGTTTAAAAATCCACTCGGTCAAATAAAGAGTCCGATTTACACTCAAACTCGTCGAATAGATAACTATTATCGTCGTGTATAATATTTCGATTTATTTTGTACTCACCTACCAGAATTTCTTGAATATAAACAAACAGTGGATAAAAATTACTTTATTTCACAAGACTACTTTCAAAAGACTACTTTATCTACTGAAATTAGTTGATAAAATATAAACAGTAGATAAAATTTATTTTATTTTACTAGACGATAAATGACTACTTTATCTACTGAAATTAGTTGATAAAAGCACTCTTTAACATTGAGTACAAAATAATAGTTATTTATTATACAAGACAATAAAATTGAAAATTAGCGTCAGCCGAGACGCTAATATGCTCTAAAAGATAATGGAAATTTTATCGTCGTGTACAATATAAAATTTTATTCAATCCTTACTAATTTTGTAGTCAATTTGGTCGATATTTATAAATGTCAATGTAAAATTCAACAATGAAATCTAATGTCAAAGATCGTTAGCAACTAACAACCGAAACCAACAATGGATGTATTTTTTATCATCTAGACGATAAAATTTCGTTTTAATATGAAGAAAAGAGTAGATAAAATTCAATTTTAACATAGAGGATTGAATAAAAATATTTAATTCTACGATTTTTGGGGGCTTATTTTCTTTTAATTTTTTTATTATACATTTCATGTTGTTTCACACTACTTACTTTTTCTTTATATTTCATTTTACTTATATCTTTTGTTTATCTGTTACACTATTACACCTACATTTGAAGCTCTTAAGCTTAATTTTGTTTAGAATTGGTAAAAAATTGTTGCTTTGACTAGGGTTCACAGTACAGACTTGCGTGCCGCTGCGCCACCACGTCCCCGGCCAGTGTTTTAATCCAGTATAATCATTTATTTTTCCTACGACCATATACGAAACTAGATCATTATGCACAATTACATATGAGCGAAAATTGGCAATATCGCAGGAGGTCTAAAACCTGTGCGATTTGTTTTCGCACTGTGTGTTAGAAATCTAACGCACAATTCACACTCGAATGTTTTGTATTTTTTCATTTAACGTATTTTTTTTATCCATTATAAAAATACGACCATAATAATATCAAACCATGTTATTCATCAAACTACCCTCGTATATCGTTATGAAAAAAAAATATGTTCGTAAGAAAAAAATTATTTATGGTCATAGGAAAAATAGTGTACAAAACTTTCAGGAAAGTGTCTAACGCACTCGCGGTATTTTAAATTTTCGATTTTTGGTACTCAGAGTGGATCAATTTTACAGTTGAATTTTTTTTAATTTTTGTCGAGATTTGGTCGATTTGGTAATTTTTGACATTTGACATATGTGGTATTCAAATTTCTTGAAAACAGCTCAAATTGCATTAGTTTTGCTGATTTACAACAATTATTCACTCACAAAGAGCATTTTGTATATCTGAAAATAGTCACAATGCTTATGTGACACCAGCTCTTATGCTTTTTTTATTACTTAAATATGCTTTGCTCACTTATTTGTTATTGTGCTTATTTGCTTTCTTCTCTCTTTTATACTTATTAGAAAATGTGCACATGTTTAGTTTTTGAAGTTGAGTTGATCGGGTTTCGATCCCCGACCTACCTGCCGGAAAGTTGGACCTTATGCCGCTACACCACCACGCCGCCAACAGTTTCAATGTTTTAATTCAATATATTTATACAGACTTACACAAAATTTTTCAAAAATTTATTTCTTGCATTTTTACAATGTTCTGGTACTTGTACAACACTCAATGCTGGAGTTATTACTTTTTACGATTTTTGTTGAAATTTTGGTTGATTTTCGGTATCCAGAGCGTTTTTTGGTAACAACTTCGAAATTATTGTCCCTAGTCCTTTTTGTTTGGCAGTTATCGAGAAAATTGCTGATAAAGTCAAAAATTTCCCAAAAATTTAATTCAGCTATAGGAAATTATCAAGTTTGCAGTTTTTTCGACTACTGGGAATATTTTACATATGTATGCATCAAAACATTATAACCTTTGAGGTAGGTACAGTTTTGCCACAATTTACAAAAATTCAGCATTTTCTTCTTTTTTAAATTTTTATCAAGATATCTATTTCTGCAAAGAATCATTCATATATTCCTTTGATATGGATTGCCTCTACCGGAATTACCCTATACAAAATTATTTATGTATTTTTATTTGAAATTACTTTAATTAGAAACAAACTGACACACTTTTATCAACAAATTGCTTTGTAACCCTTCTTACGTAAGGTTGCACCAGACTTTGAATCCAAACCAACGTATCCTAGAAATCAAGTAATAAAATCGCATTTTATGACTCATAACAATGTATTCCGGACATTTTAACATATTTTACCGCAGGAATCTTCATCTCGAAGACATATTACATTGCCGGTTGAATTTTTACAATAAAATAGCTTCAACAATAATGCATGCAGTGAAAGTTACGCGTGAGTTGAACTCGGTATCAGTAAAATTGGAACGCCAATTCCAAAGTCTTGACAAATATTATCCAATATTGAACAACCTCGCCGGCCAAATTCTGGTTTTTACGGGTGTTTGTAATGTAGTTGAAGGTTTTCCCCATGAAGACGCCGTTGCAATTTCAATAGCGAGCGCTTGCTACCAGCGACTTCAATAGGCAATTAGGCGACGAACCTGCATGAAATATTACGAAAACATTTTTGGTTCAGTTCATTAATATTTTCGGCCGATTTTTCCTGTCGGGTGTCACGTATTCTGCATTGACGCACGCCACTGGGTCTCGTGCTCTGTCGCACGCCTAGACTCACCTGCTGAAACCGCTACCAGACATTACCACCGATTGACACTGAGAAATAGACTTGTGAATTTATGGATTGATCTAACCTGGGAAGGCACTCCCAGTAATTAATTGTGTCACAATTTGAAAAAGATTTTTAAAAATTGCTTCTTTAGCAACAGGTGCACTATTGTCTTTCTCTCTGTCTTGGTTTGTTGCGACCCAATTACGGAACTGTGGGCACTGCGCTCCCATCCATCGTGATTCTGTCAAAATGCCAATGGTATTTTCTGATGATGTGGATAATATTTGATGACATGGTATGAATGGTAATTGCTAATCTACCCGCACGCAAATGAAACAGGATGCGGTTTAAGAAAGTAAACTCGCACCTGCAAACGATGGCCAAGCACCATAATTACATGGGATGACATGGACAATATTTGGCATGGTACAGTTATTTTACTCAAGTTTTACCCATAAGGAGCAACCGATATGTGAGAACTCATTTACAAGTCTAATTCTATTTGAAAAGTGACAACAACACTTCTGTCTTCTAAATTTCATTTCAATATCATTAATCAACATTCGGCTTAATTTATCTTAGTGCAAAACTAAAAATTGACTCCAGATAAAATTGATTGCTCAAAAATAAATGCTTTTAAAAGCTCACCAGGAGAGATACATTAATTATACATTTTGCTACTTGTGGCTTGGAAATTTGGACGAATGCTGCCTCATCAGTTTATTTAAAAGTGGGAATTCTCACGACCTTGACACTGAGAGATTCCACCCACATAACAAGATAAAAACTAATGTTACCTCAAATTCTTAACGTTAAAAATCTGTCACCATTAATTTTAAAACTACAAGTTGTGGCAATGTACTCTAACAATAAATTGTCTTTTTGCAAGTTAACCAGTTTAAAAACAAGTAAAACACACCAATTAAAAAATAATAAGTTAAGAATTTACAACAGTATTTAAATTCCATTGAAATGTATGCTATTTTTGAGTTATATCAAATTAGCTAGTATTTTAAGAAAACATTTTGTGCAAAGCTTTTAAGCTTTGTGAGGGTATGTTTCTGAAAATCTGTAAAAAAATGAGTCCGCTATTTTTAAAAAAAATTTATTCTTAAACTATTTTTCGACACAGAACATTGTTATATTTTTTAATTTGTGTTTATTAATTTATGAGTATTTTTATAATTTGTGTATGTTCTGCTTTAATAGCAGCTTTACAAAAATCGATGATAGTCACACGCTGAAATATAACGTGCCTGTAAACGGGTCAAACTCTCCCGACATGCAATATTCATCAACTAAATCGGCTGTTATTAGGTCACGGATCAATCAGGTCCTTCCAAGAAACAAAAGTCATGATTAAAAGGATTTTCCGATTTGTCCAGACCGACAAAGTGTTGTTTCTTCCTAAAACCGCGCGTTCACTTATAAAAAAAAATAAAAAGCTTTAATCAGAGACGGATCGGAAGAAAACTTTAATTAGAAAATTATGTCTAATTGGCAGATTATTACAGAAATTGGATTAGTGTGGGAGAGTACCTAAAAATCAGTAATTGTAGCAGGAAGTCTATTTTTGCTAACAAGGAATTGATAAAAATACTTTTGTCAAGTGAACTGTAATAACAGATCCGGTGTTGATTGTTTACAGTTTTGAGAAATATAGAAAATTCGAGCGGTATGTGCACAATGTGCAAAAGTTCAAATCACTCCACTTTGAGGTGTACTACTTATGCAAATTCTTTTTATGAGTAAGTGTGGAAGACTTATCCTTTTGCATTTTTTGTTGCAGGAATTTGCTTAGTCGCCCAATAACCGTTCCCGGAAGGTAAGTGTTTAAAGCTTTTATCTTTAATTTCTATCGAAACGAATTCAAAACCGCCAAGACTACCTGCACACGTTTGAAACAATACATCAAAATTATTGGCGCATATTTCATTCGCAAGAACAATCTGATAGTTTCTCGGGGATGTCATAATTCATCGCGTCGGTACACTCGTCTAGAAATAAATTTTGTTGCTCGATGCAGGTGTGAATAAAATTTACTATTTTCTACACTCCGGAATTACTTTTCCGGACTGTTATAAATTGACAATTCGCATTCGATTGCTGTTTTATGAAAAAAAAACGCTTTGTGTGTAGGTTATAATTTATAAATCAAACATTTTGTACTCAGCTGGTAGTCTTAATAGCCATGCAAATATATGGAATATATTGCAAGGTGCAAACTTGCCTTTCTCTTTCATTGGGATAATTTATCTAACGTGTCTTAATTCATGAATGAAAATTTCTGCTATCAATGAGCATACACGAATAAGAAGGCGTAGCAAATGTTACTCGCCCACTTCTGCATTTCCGGTCACCGCTGTCTGACGCACCAAAGTTCTTCTAAACAACCACAAAATTGCTTATCAATCATCTCTTCATTTTGTTCATTATTGGAAGAAGAGTCTTCGAGGAAAAATGACGTATCTCACCGTTGCTTCAGGAACAAAATCGGCGCTTGGCGCTTGAATTCTTTCAAGTCTAGCTTCCACTTCACAATGGACCACTATGTGCGGAATTTGGTCAAACAGTTGCTTCTTTTTGTTTCGTGCGAGGAAATTTATGTGGAGGCGAGATTTACCTCAGATTTGCATTTATTGATTATTAAATTGAATGGAATTCGAACGAGTCGTTAGATGATGAGGAAGTGCCGTACCTGACTGGAATTGGCAAAATTGATTTTTCGGAGAATCAGTTGCTGCTTTAGCGGCGGGAAAATGCCACCAATGTCCAGGATCTCTGATCAATTTTTGATAAATCATTTGACTAGGAATCGTTATACTTGCTCCTGCTTCCAAACTGTTGTTTTTTTTTAATTATAAAATGTCAAAACACTGCTTTAGCCTGCTAGTGATGCTCCATTAATTCGTATAGTCTTTGATGTGGTGTGCGGTTTTGGTTTTTGCCGAGTCCGACCCTGTCAGTGAGTCAGTTTGTCGTTTGTAATTTGGCACTCGTCCCGTGGTGGTGAGTGTTTTTTTATCACATCAGGATCTGTGAATTCGGGGCCAAGCGGAATCGAATCAGGAGGAGACGGCGGCGGTTTTCTTTGATTCGACATGTCTTCACGGCGGCCCCATAGGCCGTTTCCCCTCATGCACCTGACGAATATCTATCGCAAGCATTTCCGCAGTGATTATGCTGCACTCACGTATGAGAACTTCTCTTGGAATGTGAACATGTTAATAAGTGACTAGTCCCAAATTCTTATCTTTTGAATCTGGTGTAAACATTATTTCCCAAGGTTTTAACAACTTCTCTGCCTACCAGTCGTTATTTATGGGGGTCACTATACCGGCGACGACTTGCTATATTATAATATTAAAATTCAAAATAAAATTTATTTTGTAATAAACGTAATGCGGAGGGTTGACGTGAAAGCACCGACTTTTAACAACGAACATAAAAACAACCGAAAATGTTCACTACGTGTTAAAATTTCGGATATTTCTTTTCAGAAGATTTTCCCTAAAAACATGTCTTAACTGGTCCTAATCTCAGTGTCAAATTTCACATTGGCTTCTGGCTTCTAAGGGCCGTCTTTAAATAATTTACCACTAAAATATTTACAGCCCCTAAGTACTTAAGGACTTATCAAACAAATGCCGTGAAAATAAATAGAAAAGTCGTTATACTAATCGGATTGTTGTTCACAGAGGGTGGTAAAAAGTCAATTTGCATTACCTGGAATTTCTTTAAATTGTGGTTTTATCTGAAGTAAAAGTCGGGTCATCGGGTTACAAAATAAAATAAGATTTCTAATAATTGTTTTTCAACATATTTGTTTGTGCACGGGTGTTTTTAGAGATATTTGCTCTTGGATTTTTAATCTTTCACGGCACAGTTACCAGCAAATTCTTCAAATTATCTTCACAAGTCGCATCATCCAATGAGATATAAAGAAAAACAAACAGTCTAATAATTGAAGTTGAAATTATTTGTAAATGGACAAAATTTCACGATATGTTTGAAAGCCTTATTTTGTTATGAGATTTTTAATTAAATTATGTGTTTGTATCAGTATAACTAGTTCTAATGACCTTAAAAATTAAAAACAATGACGGCGTCTGATGCTACAACTCTTTTTCCATCTTTTTTTCAACTTCAGACGTGAAGAACGAACATAAACCGAAAAATCAAATTATTGGTTTGAACAATTGATACATATTCAGTAAAATGTTGAAAGTTCGTTATAATGAGAAGTTTTTAATTTTAGTTTTTAGCATTGTTGTAAAATTTTCTCTTAAAAACAAGGAAAATTTTTAGATAATTGTAGTTTATTTTTAATTAGACTTTAGATCATGACAACACTTTTTCTTAAGGTTGTTTGTTGGCTGTTGGAAACGATCGAAGGTAAAGTAAATAGACTTGCAACGATACTATTGTCATCATTATATGTGATGAAAAAAACGCTTGTAAATTTAGTGGTAGGATAAATGTACCAAATTTCTAATAATGGATCTGATGTTAAGTAATGGCGCCAAGAGGAATTTTCACGTGCAAAAAGCTTCATTCAAAATTTTCTTGACTCACTTCCTATGTTATTTAGAATGGCTTGCCAAATCGTTCGAATAGTTCTGAAACAAAACTCCTACGAGTAAATATTTGGAATGTTTATTTTTCAGTTACGGATCTTACCTATTTGGTAAAGCGCCAAGACGGCTTTCGTCAAAAACAATGTTGACATGTCGTAATTTTGACAATTTTAAGAATTTTTCCAAAAAAAATTGTTTGTAATGTGATGTCCATCTGTTGATGACTGTGTAAGACCCCTCACCGTAAAAATGTGCAGTGGTTAAAATAACTGTATTAAGTTGCAATGTTTTAATGTATCATCATCTCATTCTTCATGAGGAAGGTAAGCTCAAGCAGTTAAAGCATCAAGCATTAGCTTAATTACTTCCAGAGATAGTAGTTTTTTATGAGTCATCCCATCATCGTGGTATTACCGAAAATATTTAAAATTGCTTCAATTGTTCCGTACGTACATATAACGCAATTAAATATGATTTATTCTTTCAAAATAAGCGCATGGACGTTCACATAACACAAAAAGTACCTCCCAGAATTTAATCGGTCAATTAAGAGCAATAAAAAAGTAAATTATAATGGAAACGCTGTTGCGCTAAAACAAAGTAGTCGAACTAGCGATTGACATTGACAACATTCCCCGCCGACTGACCGTCTTGGACACACATCTTGCATGTGTTATGTAGATAATAACACATTTCGATAAAAAAATCGTGTTTTTTTCTCCCTGTTTTTATATTAGAAATCGCAACGAGAAACGAGCTGTTTCATTTATCTAATATGCTTGGGGATAATCGTACGGGTCATTCGCACTTCGTTACACGCTTTTTGCCTTCGAAGGCATTTAAATTGATTTGGACAGTGGTAACGAATCGAACGACGACAAAAAAGAGGGTGTCAAAGGAGGCGAGGCAAAAGTTTGACAAATTGCCACACGTCTCTCTTTCAGCATCAACCTCCCGCTAAGACCATGAGAAACGGACTGATTCTACTTTCTTGTATACTGATAATCACAACTGTTATAAATGCTTTTCGACCTTTTTCTATTCACTTTATTATTTATTATCTCTACGTCTGGGATCAATACACTAATGCAGTTGCGGTTTGGGAAAAAAACAACATTAAAAAAGACCACGTTAACAGTTTTTAATTGGTTTTAGAATGCCAATAAATACATATAAGAGTTTTTGGTGCTTTCCCACTTTATCGAATTCCATTTATGTCCATTTTATGATGATCATCTGTAAATGACAGGGATTTTTTTTCAACATTTTTCGTAATTACTTACTTATCCGTCTTGGTTTATTGTCTTGTTAGATGCAAATCTGATTTTCTTGATACCTGAGAGTTGATAGGGCAACAAGTCTGTTTGCCAAAGCATTAAGTATAATATTACTATTAAAATAGCACAGAAGCCCCTTGCACCATTTAATTGCCTGAAATTTTGTACCCATTAGCTGCAGTTATTTAATTAGCATTGTAGCCTGGGGCATCAACATTGACCTACGATTCGAATCATTTTTATCATCCTTCCTTCAAGTCACGATTATTTTGCTTTCACTTGCATCTTCGCATAAATCCCATTTTTTCGTATTCCTAAACTTTGTGAAAAATCCCAAACCCACACAATCATGTGGGTTGGAAGTATACAGAAATATCCCCTCGTCGATGCTATGCGTAAGAATAGGTTTTTCTGGTCGAATTCTGGTAAATGGTACATGACGATACCACTATTGTCATCAGTGATTGATCAGTCCGGAATTTTGAGCAAACTTATGCGTTTGCGATCTTACTTAAGTGGGACGCAGCGTTTTCCGTTTCCCCGAGAGAAAATATGCTTTGTCATTTGATAATCGTTGTGGCAGGTCCATAGGTTGAAAACGGTTCTAAATCCGTATTGCACAAGTACAAACAAATATACCCACAAGAAATCTTAGTCTATTACACACAAGGTCGAACACGAACAGTGAATCATTTATTCATTACCTAATTAACACACCTGCCATTTACTTGCAATAAAACCTATTGACTTGAAAGCAGGGATTCCCTATTCTTTTCGTAAACGCTCAACTCGTTGTAATTTGTTTAAACATTATAAATCCTACTATAAACATTCCAAGTGTGAATGCTTTTTGGCGCGTGCAGGTTTGGACTTGATTTCTTTCTTTCTTCTCACGCGCCAACGGAATTTGTTTGCATATATTATTTAAGTATCTATTTTCAATATTTTAAAATCTAAATGTTACGAATTCTGATTAAAAATTACGGTTCTAAAAATAAACAAATGATAAAGTTTGCTGTAATTGTTTACACCTAAGTTATATTTGCTGAAAGGGGCTAAATGTCAAAATTATACAATTACAACAAATACTTATATTTCGTGCGCATTAAATGATAATACGTTTGTTTACAGATAGTAAAAAGAGGTAATGAGTTTTTATTTTCATCTCTGTTAAATTAATCTCTGATGAGCAATTATTATTTCTCATTTACGTTTTTATCATCAGTTGACGGCAGATCTATGCAAATAATTATCTTGTTATTGTATATCCTTTGGTGTTGTGTAAAATTTTGTAATTTGATGTTGTTTGAGGTGTTTAACGTTTCTTGGAAATCTTCTAACTTTTCTTCTTACTATAAAGCAAGAAAGTTTTTTTAGATTCTTGATTTGTCATCCTATTATTTCGTAAATTTTTGTAAGAATGTCGTTGACCTTATTTTAAACTATTTTCGTCAATCGTAGAATTCACAAGGTATGGAATTTGAACTCTAAATGATTCACAAATTAACAAACGAAAATGCTGACTAGCGATCTGCGTGTTTATTAATATCACATTTTAGTCTTCTGTCGCAACTTAATAAAACAAAATTAAACAAATGTTTATTAATTAATTAAGATTTTGTTTACACTTTGAAAAAATCGTCCAGACATCTAGCAATTTGTTCTTGACTACCACAAATCTTCTCAAGTAAAAAAAAAAAAAACAAAAAAATTAAAAAACACTACATCTCCTTATTAATGGACCTTTCCAGTCACAAAGATCAATATTTTTACTGTACCTACCTATACCTACCTACTCACCCGTGCTTTCCCAACATAATCTAAATTCAAGACGAGATTTATTTTTAATCGACTGCTCTATAAAATTTTTAATGAACATCACTTGCACCATTGTACGTCAGACAAGGATATGGATTACATAAGTATATGAATGAAGATTTTATTTTAAATAAAGTTTGTTCGTGATTAAACAGCGGCTGACTTTTTTAAGTCAGATAGAATTACAGAAATGACGTTTGTCTCGCCTCGATTAACGCAGTTTCTCAATGCTGAGCATTGCGAAATTTCCCGAAATGTGGGGGTGGTTGTGACGTTTCGATTTCCGATAGATATCTGCTGATAAAAGCCAACCCATTGTGATAAGATATGAGGTGCGAGTCGCTGTACTTAGTCTAATCGAAAGATTGCGTGAAACAAGAAGTCTTGAGATATTTTGTATAAAACTTTGTGTGTATGGGATGGTGGTTGCAAATGTGCCTGTTGTCCGGTCAGATCTTGATTGCGCCACTGCGTGTGTGATTAATAATGACGAACTTAATTCTTGTGTATACCTCTGTGCTTATTTCTTAACATCGAGAGACATCAAACACCCGGAAATCGTAGTCGTCGATATTGGTGGGGGGATCTTATGAATGGTGTGAGGTGGAGTTTAACTGGGCACACCCTCCATAAATAGTTCGTTAGTTTACGCTTTGTCCACTAGCAGAATGTTGAATGTCTGACAGACGTACCGACACTGTCGGTCGGAGTCCGCGGCTGTCGACAGATTTGTAAACACACGTGAAGTTTATCCGGAGTCTTCTAGTCACCAGTGATCGCAGCCAGTGAAGAGTTTTCGGTGATTTCAACGCCGGCCGTAGCCGGTCGTAATTATTCGTAATTTTTTCGTTGTTTCGAATTCTTAATTTTTAAATTGTGAACGATGGAGATGTGTACTTCTCAAGGCCACGTTGTTGGGATGTTAGATCGTGATCAAAGGACCGCCAAAGTGTGCAGATTTGACAGGCACGTGGTGTTTGTGAAAGAATACGAAGATTCGCGGGATCAGACTGTATTAACGAGACGAAATAAAACGATTAGTCACCGTTCCGTTCCGGGAAGGACGAGTCCACAACACTCTTCGTGCAAAACCAGGAAAAATAGACACTTCTGGAAGAGTTTACACAGTAAGTCGAACACGGTTTACCACCGATTGATATGTATAACGATAGGCGGAGCGATCAACAGGTGGCCAATAGCGCGCGGCATTACCGGAACCGAGTCTCGGATCAACTATTCAATAAATCCATGGTTCAAAGCCATTTTTTCGCGCGCTCACTATACCTGTCTTAATTGGGGCAATGTGATTCACGAATTGTGATGCATCGGAAAGTTTGTTGACTCAAATCAATATTTGCCGCATAGTTTAACACGCGTGTTTCTCGAACAAGAAGTCGCCGCCATCACGTAGCACAACTCTAATTAATTTAAACAGTACAGATTTTTTTCAAACCCGTTTCAGAGTTATTACCGTCGTGCGGAGATAAAATGTTAGGTGATGTGCACCTGTGCGGTCATAATTTCGCAAAAATGTGGTAAATAGTTGGGAATGATACTACAAACGCGAATAGCTCTGTAATTATTGGCTATTATTGTTGAGCGGCAACGACAAATCACGATGCAAAAATTGACGAATTCGGTAAAACGGCCGTCTTGGCGGTTAATACCCGGAGCGTCCGAGAGGTCTCGTTCTCACGCTCTGGCGCCCTTCCCCGGGTATGTCCACAATCGCCATGTTTATCCAACAAGTGTCCAAATATTATAACACGTGTGTGTGTTCTTGCAGGATTAAAACACGCCCTAATCGTCGGAGCTTACCTAAGTCTCTTCACATTTCCCAGTATTCAATCGGCGCCGACGATACGAAACTCCAAGTCCATGTCGAGGGGAGACAACAAGCCCAAATGGTTCAATCCATGCGGTATGAGCGGCGTCAACGGTGCCACCCCTGAGCACCGCATGCCCGACATCCAACTCATCGACCAGATCCTTAACCAGGCTCAGATCGCCGAAGCCAGAGCCAAGATGTTCAAGGAAGAGTATGTAAGTATCGACCTTGGTGAAGCAGACGGTCTGACGCCAAACGCGGTCGCGACGCTGTACAGAGGAAGTGCAGGACACGTTCTCTGGTCCTTCTGGAATTGCACCCGCTTCCTCTTAATAAATTGATTATCGTCGAACAATAGTTAGCTATTAACGACGGAGGAAAACGGACACGATTTTACCGGATGTGACAAAGACGCAAAGTATTTGTATCCGATGGAACGAGAGGGCTTATACGCTCGTCCAAAGGCTGCAAAAGAGACGAAAAATATGATAGTGTGTAATCAGACATCAACGGACGGCATAATATAAAACCGATCGCGCATACTAATCGACTTGTAGTAATAATAAGCTGAGCCAGTTAATCATTCTTTCGAATAACGCAAGAAGTTTAATTCTCGGTTCGTCGAAGGGTTAAATTACTAAATTTGTGTTCTCCGAACTGCGATGAATTAATTGTCATTTTCTCATTACAGGTCGACAAAACATTCAACATGAAGGCGCACCAGCTGCACAATTATTACAAAGACAAAGATTATGACTGGCTCCCAACCAAGGAGATTCCCAAAAAATTGGATCAGACGGTACCTCAAGAACATCTAGATACTTTAGAGGTAACTACAATCATCATTTAAATTGGACAAAACGCTGACATTCGTATTAATTTCAGTTTAAACCGACTCTGACAACCGTCTACGGCTATCTTCAAAAATTTGCCGTGGGGATAGAACAGATCGTCTGGGATGAGGAAGACAGAGGTGGGCCTTTCAAATCCTCATTTGTTCAAACCGAAGACTATCTTCGTACTTTACTCTGCGAGATTTACACAGCCATCATCGAAAAAGAACTCACGGTCGAACAAAACGTCGATCGGGACATCATGGGGCCTGAATTCAGAAACATGGACAATACATCCATGAACATCCGAAACTGGATCATCTATAGAGATTATCTCAACATGCTCGAATATATCATACAAGTATTTCGTCACTTCAAAGCAAATATTGAATGAAGAATTATTTAAAAACATTTAATTTATTTTTTTAATTTAATTTATATAACTGTATTTACAAAAGAGAATATATATCTATATATTATCTAATAGTAAAACAAATTCTGTAGATATTAGGAACTGTGATATTAGACTTAATTTTTTAATACTGTTTAATTTTCTCTTTACCTCTCTAATGATGAAAACAAATATTATCTTCCTGCGGTTTGGTGACACTTTTGTGTCAACTCGTCGCTGCCGACCACCAAATTCAAAACAAATACTTAACTGTTGTCACGATATCAGTGGCGGAGTCACAACCTGACCTAAAACAATCCATTATTCACCCGATATTGATTTAACCAGTGGCCTTGACCATAACCTCATTAGCGGAATGTAAATTTTTCGGGAAAACACAGTCGCGATATTGACCTTAAAATGCGTCATGTAAATAAACATGAACGTGTTCCAAATTCTAATAACAGCGACTAAAAACATAACATCTTTAATAACGCACCTGAAACCGGTGGCTTACCGCGGTTTCCCAAAGATGGCGTAGGGCCGGGAAAACCAAACAGGTAAAATTTTTCGCCCATGCATATATTATTCAAAATTATTCCATAAGGTACATTCTTGCGAAGTGATTACCGATAATTTTCCTACACCTAAATTATTCCTTTTTCCCAAATTGCATGGGAATTACACAACAAAATTTTTTAGGTTGCTTATGGTGATAAGATATAAACACAAACTTAAACAAAAGAAAATTACCGCTTCAGTTGATGGGTTTTTCTAATACTCCTAATAGGAGTGTTCTAGTGATTCCCCGTCAATCGCAAAATTTGTTGAGAATTTACTATCATTGTTTTAAGGAATCAAAATGTGGGTGAACTGGATTTGGTGATGTGTTTTCTCATTGTTGGTATGTCATCCTGGCGTTTGCGTCAATATGTGGCTTTGATTGTTTTGCAAGTCTTTGAAGGCCTCTTTTTTGGTCAAAATATAAATTGCGTATTAATGAGTGCCGCCAGACGTCACAAACAGCGCAGAAATGCAAGATGGTTGGTACAAAATCGTGAAATATATCACGTTAGTCAAACACAAATTCGTACTCTATTTATAAATGACCTTGGTTCGAGGTAAACGAATCCATCAATCGGTGTACCTACCACAACAATTAGATTTTATGTGTGGTTATTAAAAGTGCAATGAAATCAATCGGAGCATAAACGGCAGTTGTACGTTTTGTCCCACGAGTTTTCCATAGACTCAAATCGGGTCAGAAGGGAGGCGTACGGCGATGTGGGGGGTTCATTGCATAAGACCAGTTCCGACTATCTCAAAGCCCGTGCAATTTTATAATAATTCAGAATCGTCTAATTGGTGTCATTAACTAAAAGAATAACCGTGTTCCATTAATGTCATTATCGGAGCCGACTTTATCAATATCCATCGTATGAGTGATGTGGGCCCGACCATTGCCAAGGTGATCTGTCAATGCCCGAATGCGTCATTCCGCGAAGAGACTACTCCGTTCCCACGAACTTGTTACCTATTCCGTGAAAATACCGATTCTTTCAAGCGAGTGCCATCCTACCTACCTTTGGCCCGCGATTCAAATAACTCGCTGTTGCCACATTCCTCTACTTTCCTCGCTTTCACAGACGAATCTTGACCTTCTCCAAGATCCAAGTGGCGATAAATGTCGATTTTTGGTGCGTCGCGACTTGACGTCACAGAAAAAGGATCTCTATCGATGACAAACACTTTTACTCGAATCGGCGGCCCACTTTCAAATATTTATGAACGTGTGAGAAGGTGGCGCCTACAGCAAAAATGGTTTATCATAAAAATGTGGAAATATTGCGCAATTTTCAATCTCAGATGACAACGATAAACTCGCTGGAATTTTGGTGGCACTGACAGTGGAGGAGTACGTCATCGATCCATAAAACTCGTCAGTGGACAGATGTTCACTCACATTTCAATCAAATAAATTGATCCTACAATAGTTACTTAAAACTACTTAAAACATTTCTTTTTAACTTAAACAGTTTTTGATTAGATTAATGTGCCGTGATATTCTTTAGATTTTAGTAGCACAAAACCATCAAATTGCTCAATAAGTTCCTTCCTCATTATTTGCGATTTTGAACCAATTTGAAAGAAAACCAATTTTTTTATCAGTCTCATTCGAGACTCAAATATCTATAGTAAACAGGAAATGACAAAATGAGTTATCTAGTACTTTTCGTGACCTATTTTTTTAATTTCAATGTTACGCATAGATAATATTAAAAAGGAAATAAATGTGCCAATTTCCTAAGAGTTTAAAATTGTTTGAGAAATAGTTTGGTTAATTTGTGTTAGAAATTGTCTTTGAGTGAGAGCGGGCTGTTTAATTGTCTTCTGCCTTAGGTGTGTATATCTTTCGAGTGGATGTTTCGTGAGATGCAGTAATTACGAGGTATCGATGTCGACATACGCCATCAAAGACTATTTGTCGTCGATGGAGCGTTCAAATATTTATTTATAAGTACCGTCTGAAGAACAAAGCGGTAACTTTCAAAGTCCATATTGGCATTTTGTAAAACATATTTCGGTAAAATTCATGTGCCAGTCCGATCGTCGCTGAAAAAAGGTATACGCATCGAGACAAAAAGATGCTAAAAGAAGATATCCGAAAACTAACAAATGTAAAATGCAAATAACTTACAAAACGAACACAGACTAAACCACAATCCAAATTTTTTATTGCATGTTAACATCAGAAACTACTCTACAAAAAAAACAACATAACTTTTACCTGTCGGTGTGGGACTAAAGACTCCCGAAGGTAAGAAAAACAGAATGCGATTCTGTGCTTTTCGAGACTCGCCTCAGATTGTGTTATCATCGGTGGACATCGCTGGAAGGATGCGGCCAAACTGGTCACGGGGTCACCGAGCACTCCATTCAGGATTCTACGCCTTCACACAAAAATTTTATCGCCAGACCAATCCCCATCACACAAAATTCCAAAATTATTATAATCACCATATATTTTCATAATCGGGATAGGCATCAACAAGCATTTAAATTAATTCTTATTAAAATGCCGAATAGGGACATTAGTTTTTTGTCCGTTTTATTTTTGGAAGATTCGCAGCTTCCTGTAAAGCAATGTCAAGAGGCATTTTCTTGATGACACAATTGAGGTAAGAGGCTTTCCAAATGCATTTTTTATAATTATAGAAATAAGAGTATGAACGATAAAACAAATAAATTACCTAAACAATTTTACATATTACAATGATATTTTGTAATTTGCAATCGGATTTTATCATAAACCACACACCCATCTTTTAAATTCATGAATGAATCGAATGTAAACAGATTGGATTTGATAATAATACATTGATAAGTGTTTTTGATAAGGTCGGCGCCAAATCGGAATTTCCCGTCAAAATCTGTTTTGACCGATGGAAAATCGCGTAATGGGAACCCAGACATGTTTTACAGTTAGTTCGCCACCTACCTTCATTGGTATTCAGGGTCTAATTGACTTTATAGCATTGAAAATCCCTCAATAGAATGCGAAATGTTATATATTGTCGGCACCTTTATAAGGATATTTGAACACATTATGGACGATTTCGATAGTGATTTATGACTTTAAAGATTGGGTGATAAAGCCATCCCATATCAAGTGAAAAGAAAAAAGAGATTATTTGGGCGAACAGGTTCGGTGTAGTCAAAGTATGGAAACAAAGACCAACCTTTCTGGGTTGGGGCGTTCCACCCCGTCCCTCAGGATAATCCTCAACAGTAAAGAAATTAACTGTTGACTTTAAAGCACTAATATATTGCACGTTGTAAATTACTGGATAATTTGTAACAAAGAGTGAAGTCAGTGGCCAAAATTGCTAATTTCGGATGCGTCTTCAGGTAGGTAGAAACGACCGAAATGAAAATTTGATTTATTGCCTTGTAAGAATAGTTTTAAAATCACATCATGCAACTCACATAACTTAGAGATTCGACTGCACTCGTTCAGACCATTGTTTGTTTTTCCCACCCGTCTGAGTGCAGCTTTGTGGATTTATATAGATTGCCATTTTATAAATTTAAAACAAAAACAATGATTGTTTTTTTCTACCAATTACAGTCACGCTAAAAGCGAAAATCGTTCTGTAAAAGTTGAAGAGATTTAAATAAATATCGATTCGATTTTTTTTTGTTAGGTATATTGTTCAAAACATTCAATATTTATAAACTTTTGACTAAATTAATTGCCAATTAATCATTTCGTGTACAAACAAGGCGAACTTATATAATTTTTAAGATGAATATAATAATAAAATTATCATAATGTTTATGTTAAAGTAATTATTTCTGATAATAATTAATTTGTTGTACAAGTTGTTTTCCTATTTGTTTTTTGTTTATAAAAGCGATAAGCAAAAATGGCAAATTGTTTATTTACCAATTTAATGGTGTTTCGAAAACATACAATTTGACAGTAGGATTTTCCAGCTGTAGTGTAGCTACTTATTACACAGTAATTGACTGTGCACGGAAATATGTGCTTTTATTTTAAAATACTTCTAGATTAATTTATTCAAAAGAGTTATTATCTGAAAATCACATTAACTTAAATTTGGTGGGCAAACAATACCTAATATTTTGACTGAATCTTCATCTTCACTTAAGCAGTTCTGGAGTTCTTAATTTTTTGGACAATAGCTGGGGTTGTGTTAATAGAAAATAGTGAAAATAGGTCCATTAGTACAACAAAGCTTTTGAGCTTACCTACGCCACTGCAAAGCCTGTCGAAACTCGGTTATGTGCGATCCTGAGATCCGTCTGTGGCGCTCTAGGGTGCGAAAGACCCTACAGGTCCGCGGTAGGTAAAAAGATGAATGGAAGTGCAGCACCGTCGCCGACACCCACTCAATGAATAGCTCCGGTGAATTGAGATGTCAGGAAATGCTCGACGTGAATTGGCGAACAATACGACTAGTAAATATTTCACCTCCTAGGAGGACCAATTCACATATTGTCCATTATCCGGGCAAGGAAAAGCAGACGCCACCGCGACTTCAACACAATAACATCCCAGCGCCTTTTAAACGGCCCTGCCCGAAAAAACACTTTATTATTGTTATTGTACACCTTCAGCCGGCGGAGAATTTCTATTCTTTCATGTCGTTTTGCACCGCCGCTAATGTGTCCCTTCCTTCCTCACTTAACCATTCGTTCCGGCCATTCAAGCGCACATACTACAAAAAAATAACAAACAAACACAAAATAATCCGTTCATCGACAATCCTGCGACTTTCATACAAATCAGAACTAGAAGGCGAGGCAATAAGACGGTTAATAACACGATTAAGCACTCCCACATGTGAATTCGCAGCGATGGCATTTCCGGACCTCTTTGCCAACGACAATGTAGGTCAGGTATAAGCAACCACTCTTGAATTTTTAAATAGTGGGATTTTTGACGGTTTGCACAAAATACGACACCCAAACCAATCCTAATTTTAATGATCGATGTGGAGACGAAAAAAAATTCGTGTTAACCGGACCACCAAAGTCACTAGTATTAATATGAGCTGGGTGGCACGATCTCAAATAATTATTTCCGACAGAACTGGTCCTCCGGATCAAAACAATTTAAGGTGATTTAGCTAACGCTTTTTCTGTTGTATTTTTTATAAAGATTCTCATTTTTGTTAAAAAGAACAAAATTTTATTCTGTGTGTCCGCAGTAGCAATTTTTCTTCAAAATTAATTTAAAAATAACTAACAATCTGTATTTATACAAGGTGCGCCAGAACTCGCGCCCCAGAGAAAAATGCCATATAATGTAAGATCCCAGGAATATGGAAAAAATGTTAAAAAAATTTTATCTATAAAAATTTCGAAGTTATGAGAGTTTAAATTTTGCACTTTGAATCCATTTATTTCTGTTGCAAAAATAATTTTCCAAGTTTTTTTGTTACAGACTATTATAAGTGTCTTATCTTACTTAAAATTTTTCTCTGGGGTGCCAGTTCTGGCGCAGCCTGTATTCCTTTGATATGGATTGCCTCTACCGGAATTACTCTATACAAAATTATTTATGTATTTTCATTTGAAATTACTTTAATTAGAAACAAACTGACACACTTTTATCAACAAATTGCTTTGTAACCCTTCTTACGTAAGGTTGCACCAGACTTTGAATCCAAACCAACGTATTTTTTGCTACAGGCTATTAGAAGAGGAAACAAAGAAGCTGTATCCTAAATTGTAATTCTGTTCAATGTTGTTTGTGGCTTTTATTGGCAAAATTTTAAATTAAATAAATAATTGTAAAAATACATATACAAGATCATCAGTATCATTAAATAGACATAAAAGAATGTCAAATATCAAAAAATAAATCTCAAAATTTTTGGACAGATAGAATTTTTTTTAAATTTTTTCCATGTTCCTGGTATCTTATCTTACTTGAAATTTTTCTCTGAGGCGCAAGTTGATTTAATTTTGATTTTTATTGTACTCTCAATAAATATTTCATATTAGAGACACTAGGTTTTAAAATATTTTTTTATTTTAAAATTGATTATAATATTTTCGCAAAATTATTTTTTCCTGAAAACACACAAAACTTATTATCCATTACAGTGTGTGATGTCTTAATATTTCTATGACGCACTTGAGGAATTAATTTTTTTTTTAATAACATATTTTTAATATGGATGGCGTTTGATGTAATGTACACAGTGAACTATAGTAGTTTATTTTACGTATCAATGTCAGCCATTCGTTGTTTGGCGGAGTGGGGTTGTCAATTTTAAGACCATACTTGTCGGGACAAGCACGTCGAAGTTATCTTATTAGATGATTGGTCGATTTGTATCTACGCCACTGCCGTTCGGCATTTTATCTAAAAAAAGTTCTTTCCTGCGTCCAGGTAGCCGTGTTATTATGTGGCATTTGTGCATAAATCTACTTGTGACAAGTGCACACCTAATCCACAATGAAAAGAAAGCAAGCTCCTTGACAATGGTCGAATATTGCCTTTGAGTAAATATTTGCCGATTGCTGTAAAACTGATTCGGAACGGTGATTTACAACTAGTGCTGAATCATCGGTCCCCGAGTGAGGCGCGATCCATCGACAGGTTTGTGGTCAATGGGAGGTCCGGCCGGGCATGTTGTTAAACAATCGCACCAGCGAAGAATTTATGGGCAAATGCGATGGTCAGCAGAGCATCCCGATAATCACCTCTGACACCTACCAGCCTGTGACTAAGACCGGTGTCGAGTTCATATGCATGCACGAAACCGCGCGCGATTTATTATTATAAAGCGGTTGCATTCGCGGTCACGTAGCAGCGTCTAAACTGAAGAGCAATGTGTGCTGTGAATATAGAGAAACGACAGAAACGAATTGTACAATTGCTCTGTACAGGTCGCCCACAGGTGTCTGTGTTGTGTCTCACACCGCCGCCCAAGAAGCCGAGGGCCAACGCGAGGCCCGGCGGCCGCGGGCCATCCTGGACCTTCACGAAGCAGACGTTCATGGGCGGACCTCGGAAATTCCTGCGAGCGGTTTCTTTACTTTCCTGCCCCATATTACCAGACACTTATTCACTAATTTCGGCGCTCCAGGACATTTTACGCAATGCTACTCGTACCAACTATAAATTATTTTTTTGCTCGTTCACCATGACGATAGTAACAAAGTCCACATTTTGGATGTTTGAACTTATGACTTGAAGCGAGAGGAAAATGGGTCAAATCCAATAGTCCAGAGTTCAATGTGTACTGCTCCTTTTTCTCAATGGTACAGAAATAAAAATATCGATAATATAATACATACAGGATGCTCCAGAACTCCAGAACGCTCCAGAGAAAGATGTAAGGTAAGATACCAGGAACATGGGAAAAAATTCTTTTTATAAAAATTTCAAAGTTATAAGAGATTAAATTTTACACTTTGACTATTTATTTCTGCTGGAAAAATAAGTTTCCAAGTTTTTTTGCTGCAGGCTATTAAAAGAGGAAACAAGGAAGCTGTATCCTAAATTATTGTAATTCTGTTTAATGTTATTTGCGGCTTTTATTGCTAAAATTTTTGTACCTTTACTAAATAATTATCAAAAAACATGTACAAGATCATCAGTATAATTAGATAGACTTAAAAAAATGTGACATACAGAATTTTTAAAATATTTTTTCCATGTTTCTAGTATCTTATCTTACTTGAAATTTATTTCTGGGGCTGGAGATTTAAGACACCCTTTATAAATAAAAAGAGCAACAATTTATTTTACTGACTATATTACGAGTAAAATTATTTTCCTACGACCATATACGAAACGCACAATTACATATGCGCGAAAATTGGCAATATCGTTCGAGGTAAAAAAACCTGTGCGATTTGTTTTCGCGCTGTGTGTTAGAAATCTAACGCACAATTCACACTCGAATGTTTTGTATTTCATTCAACGTATTTTTTGTATCCTTTATAAAAAATAAATCGTTATTCAACGTATTTTTGTATACATTATAAAAATTGCAAGAAAGTGTCTAACGCACTCGTGGGATTGCATGCACTCGGCTAACGCCTCGTGTGCAACTTTCCCGCTTGTGCGTTATTTATTACTTTCCGTGCTCATTATGTCATAAGGTACCTAAAGCAAGTAAGGCCGACTTTATTTTTACGATTTTTTAAATATATATTTTTTGAAATATGCAAAGGTTTGGATTTATTATCGAAATTGTAATTTGAACTTTTGTTTAACAATGTGTACCACAAAAATGCCTATTTTGTTAATTTTTCTACATGTTTTTAACATAAATATAAAATATTACAAAGGGCCTTTTTTGGAACTTCCTAGCCCCAAATAAGGCCCACCAGCGACATTAGATAAAGCCCATATTTAAATTTTGAGATAGGATTTTTCATTAATCGTATTAACAGTAAGTTAAGGAAAAAAATCTTTAATAAACAAACAAAAAACAACATACAAAAATACAAAAAAAAAGTAAAGAAACTTCAAAACATGTGTTGATATGTAACTAGAAATATTTAATTTTAACATCCAACACAATGATCATCAGTTTATGAGCATCAGTTTATAACATATTTCACCATTTACAGTCAACTAAAAGACATATCTAGGAGTAACTTGTATGATTGATGATAGATGGCTGGAGGTTTTAATTTTCTTCACAACTTAGATGAAGAATTCACGGTGGGCCTTTTTAAGCACCGGGTCTTATTTGCTTTAGGTACCTTATACTATGTTGTATATTATATTTTTGTATTGTAATAACTTTTAAATAAAATTTATTAAAAGAAGTTGGACAAAGCTAAAAAAATTCATATTCCGTAATCCATTTGCGAGATAAAAGCTCTATCTACTTGAAAGCTTTAGCTACAACAGCTTTTTGAGCTAGATCATTTTAAAGACAATGTCAAAAAACTGCAATAATTTTTCATTTAGTAAAGGAAAATCCATTTCTGAGTTGAGTTCTTTATAGAAGACACTTTTGTGGCAGAGCAAATCTATGATTTGTTTTTCGGTCCAAATAATTGTGTCACCTTTCGAAAGCCATTTAGTCATGTCACGAATTCCACCTTTTGTATAATAAGAGGGCCCACCCTCGAAACCTGCTAAACGTTCGTTTTTGCACGGTATCGTTTGAAGCAGCTCCTTTTGTCCGAGCTTCACGGGAAGCCTCTTGCTTGATGGCAAGTCAACTCTCATCGTCACTTTGGAGTGGCGGAATGTGCGAACGTCTGTGATTGAGCCATCACCTGAGGGCCGCGTCCCGATAACGAGGTGAGAGGCGGTCTCATATACTCGCCACCGGACCACCCGGAGTAAGGTTGACAAAGGACGATGGATAATGAAGTGGCAGTCGCGGTTCCTATCGGCGCTCTCAGGTTTCTACTGCAGGTAGTTCTTGTACGAAAGACTTGTAACACTTTGGAGAAACTAGCTGCGACAAGTCGCCGGCGCCGTATCACTCCTCACCATCGGAGGTGTGAGTCGTGGAATGCAAAGGGATGTGTTAATATTTCACTCACCAACGCTAGGCGGTGGATTCACAAACAGCCGAAACCCACAAATCAGCATCAATTGAGCTGAAGGAATGACGGCTTCGCTGTTGGGGCGCCGGAAATGGATATCGCAGACGTGGGAATTGAACGGCGACTCTCCGGGCTAGAACACCCTTCAAGGCGACGATTCACCGCACACGGGGCTCCAGCTCGACACCAGACCCAATCTGATTAGAAACGATACCTACAGATGAGACTAAACGAGATTTAAATAATATTTTTTGTACCCTTTGAAATGAAATCACAACACATTGTTCCATAATCCGCAATTTATGATATTACAACCTGAATCAATTGATTTTGTATTCAAAAATAAAGCCATCTATTCAAAACAAATTTCGATTGCTAGTTTCTTCTTCCCAATTCAATTCTTATTAAAGATATACGAGTAAATCTACTATTATTTATAATTAACGTTTGAATGTCTTTTTATTTCGATCTTCAGTCTTGACAAATAAACGGCATATTCTCGGACCAAAAACAGTCGTTTTGCACACTTAATATAAAAATATCTATTACAATTTACAAGTTTTACAATCTAGTAAGTGTGATGTCACATTTTATTCATACGTTTATTCACATTTTATTCATACGTTTAGGTAGGCGTAAGGAAAACATTATCTTTTGATAACGGAAGCCGATGACAGCGGTGTAGTAACAGTGTTCGACGTCCAAGTGTCTTGTGTTCCTAAAGTGCATAAAATACGGAAAATTTTATAAAAATGCCAGAAAATGGAGTTATAAGAGGTTTTAGAGACGTCAAGAAAAGGTTGCAGAAATTTTATTCAGAAGGTAATTGACAAGAAATTAAAGAAATAGGAGTAATTTGGTAAATGGTTAATTAAATACTGGCATCTTTTTTTTTGTTATAATACCAAATTGTTACTTTGCTTCAGTTTTCTTACTAAATATTTAAAATTTAAACCAAACGTAAAATAAAAATCAATAAGGGATTTATGCTGTTATTTTTACAGAAGGAAAGCTAACATTCTTAGCTTTTGCATAATTAATTTAATAAAATTTAATTGATAATATTGTTTGATTTGGTAAAAATTTAGTCCCATTAGCAGTATTGCATAAAACCTAAATTTTTTAAAGACACAACCAGTGAAGATTAATAACACCTTAGTCATCACAATAATGCAAATTTAAAAACTCATTATGACATTATCATTATTTAATTAATAAAGTTTATGTCAAGTAGTGTTGATGATGATGATTCACGTTTTCAAGTGGATCTATTAAAATAAATAAAAGAATAAACTTTCAATTTAATCTTACCTCAAATTATAAAAAGATAATAAAATTTTTAATTTGTAAGTAACGAGAAATGTAAAAACGTGATAACATTCGAGGTAAGCGAGTACGAGTCGAGGCAAAGCTGAGCCTTGTCGCCAGTCGATACATTTCGTGTTACTATCTTTTTTTGTATACGCTCTCGAAAACAGCTGTTTTAGGGACTCATTTGAGTCTCTAAAATGAGTCTTTTCCGGACTCAATAAAATAGTACGTAAAACGGTTATTTTAGGTACTCAGTTCTCAAAAACAGTTTTTGCGGACTTAAAAATAAAATTGGTTACTACTACTACTACTATGAAGTTTTTTAATTAGTAAGAGAATTCGTGTTTTGAGAACTTTAACAAAAAAATCTTGTATGCACCACGTACGCAAAAGGTTTTAGGTGACTCCTCTCATTAAATACTCCTACGTCGCCTCGTCATTAATTACGATTCGTCCCCTAAAACCCTATTTTGCGTACTTGCGTTTTCTCCCTGCCGATCGAAAAAAATTGTAGAATTTGTGTCAGCAAATATGATGTTAGCGTACGTGTTGTCCAGGTTCTGATTTCTTTATATTAAAAAAAACCTACCTATTATGTATAGAGTATTTACATTTTCGGGAGTAGGAAAAAAATTGATCTTTACCGTATTCAAAAATAGAAATAAAATGTAGACATACTCGTATAATAAATATTGTTTTTTGTCGTACTTTGTTGTTCTGGAATGAATAACATTCAATAAATTACAACCGTTAAGTTGTTAATAACCCTTTTAACAGTCAGACTTCTTTTAACGCGCGGTTTTTTAACAGTTATAACAGTTTAAACTTTCAAGGGTTGACATTTTTGGAAATAGAAAAATATCTATTGTTTTAAGATTTGGTAGTTTAGTGCAACGAAAAACATGGTACGTACTAGGTACATGTTTATTAAGGGCTAAGGAGGATTGAGGTCTTCCTTCATCGGACTTCAAGCAATTCCTTCAGTCGTTAGGTACCTATACCCTTTTTTTAGTAAAAACTATAAATAACACTGTATTTTTTGAGAGGTGATAGAAGTTTGATCCATTAAGATTTGATAACTTTATTAAATAACTTTATATCAATCGATATACACGCTAACTCTCGAGTCACCGCGGCAAAATAGGCTCAATTCTTGCCAAAGCTTTAGGTGTTTTGTGAATGTCCTTACTCAGCAGAAATTTTATTATGTTCAAAACTATCGTAAATTCAACACAACAATAATTTTGATTTAGTATTTTTAGTTATTTATTCTACGAGTTTGAGTGTAAATCGGACGCTTTATTTCACCGAGTCTTTTTTAAACCACCAGTGTAACGAGAGGTTTATCATCCATGGGGTGGAATAAAAGCGTCCGATTTACACTCAAACGAGTTGAATAGAACATTTTATTCTTCGATTGAGACTCAACAAGGTTTAAAATTGCTCTAAATCTGTTAAAACTAATCTGACGTTTCCGTATTGAGAAATGCCAAACAGTTGTCAAAACTTCCTTACACGAGGGAAGCACCGTAAATTTTGACAGTGTCGAAGAATAAAATTTGTTTAATCATTATACTTTATATTTGTAGCGTTAGTACTTGCTTAAAAAATAAATTGCTTGAAGTCTAAAATCCTCTTCTATATTTTAATAACTTAGTTATGTTTATTGCTAATTTTTTTATTTTTTTTTAAGTAAATGATACATGCGAAAATTGAACTTGTACGTAGTAGTAAGTTACGTTAAGCGTTTTTACGTTTACTTTTAACTTGTTGCGTCTACTCCACAATGGCCTTAACGTAGTGAAGACGGGCGCCCAGAGATCAGGCCACCCACATCGCGTCTATGTCTCGCTTGATGTGACATCGCTGCTGCTGATTGCTGACTCGACTGTTAATTACTCGCACACACTTCGCACATCAACATAAGAGTATAATAGAAAGATTGGCCGAGATTAATGAACCATAATTAGAAGTTTAATGGCATTTTTTTTTCATTCGCACCACAACAACAGTCAATAAAACGAAAAATTCTTTCTCAAGTACTGTAAATAGTTTTACTGGTTTCTCGATTCTCGCTATTAATTACGGAATTCTGTTTGTCTGGTGCAGTGCATAACAATGGTCTGGAAGCAGGACTGGTATTACAAAATCATTTTATTTCTCCACACAAATCAAGACGAAATCAGTCATTGTACAGCAAGATAAAATAATGAAACATCCGGGAAAAATGTCGCAAAATAATAAATATTGAACTGGTCGGTGACTTCATAATGAAAGCAGAAGTCAAAATCAAAATCAGGATAAAGTTGCTAAATAAAAAAATTCATTATATGTATTGATGCATTAGATTAGATTAGTTATTATTTTTCCTTATTATTATTTTCAATTTAATTTTAAGTGCGGAAAAATAAACAACATTTTTTTAAAGTGCATTTGAAGTCATTGCTTAAATAAATTTGTGATAATTTGTGTTCGACCTTCTACTAGGTATTAAAATTTCACAATAAACACTTATTAGGTATTTCCGCCAATCAAAAATATCAATGTGATATTACAATATTGATATTGATATTGAAATATTTGTTTCATCTTTGAAAGACCTGGATGTGAACACTAAATATACTTGCTTAAAGCAATTGATTGAATTTGACTCATAGATGTTTAGCTAATAAAAAATATAAATAAAAATATTAATAAAATTTATTTACATCTTATGAAATTTAAAAAACGGTTCGGTCTGCAATGATTGATTACCTTCTTGGTGATTGTTATTAGAAGTATTCGGGATGTGGCTAAATAAGGATGTGGTAAACACCGGAGAAGAAAAACTAAGAGCCGACGTGCACAAAGACAGTCTCTTTGAATGATTCACGAAACTTAAACGCTAATAAAGTTAAAGAATGAATCGTCGATTATGTATAGTGATGTCATAAATTCGGTTAGGGTTGATTATTTTAGTGAGACAGGATGACCTAACTCAAGTAATTTAAAGGCAAATATCAGCCAAGTTCATATTGTCACCCATGCAACTAAATATATAAATGTCAACGAGTTGTTAA
Source organism: Tribolium madens (assembly GCF_015345945.1). Classification (NCBI taxonomy): domain Eukaryota; kingdom Metazoa; phylum Arthropoda; class Insecta; order Coleoptera; family Tenebrionidae; genus Tribolium; species Tribolium madens. The sequence continues at coordinate 8,426,286 of NW_025401006.1, forward strand.
ATTACTAGCCACTAAGGCACAACGTGTGCGACACCACTTTCACACCAAATTAACAATAATTAATGCTTTGCTGGCGTTGTGCTTTGCGGGCTTCAGCGAATGTCCCCGGAGCGCGCCATTGCTCCGGGTGCAATCAGGGGATCTCAATCACGCATTTGGTAGTAGTAAATCAAACGGCGGAATACATTACAGTTCTGGTTTGGGTCCGAACAATAGTCTCTTGGATTTCGGAATGTTGGAGAACTCGTTGTACAAGAAAAATCCGTGTCAGATTGGTGATAGTATGGAAATCGAAGATGTACAAAAAATAAAACATTTGTCGCAATTGTTGGAGTCATTGTTTAGTTTATCTTGAGTTATTACACAAATTGGCTAAGTTGAGTCGCGGTTTAAAAATAGAACGAAAGTAACTTTATGATGTATGACTTGGTGAAATTACGGGAATCACACCAAAACACAAATAAACATTTTAGGCCGTCATAATATGGTGACTATCGTCACGTTTTCGTTAGCTTCCAGTTGGAATAAATTCAATTAAGCTCAACTAAATTAATGAGACTTGGAGAAGAGAAACGTAGAAATTTCAATGCTGGGACAGAAGCGAAAAAACATAATAAAAATGCAACAGTAATTCTAACTTTTAAAAATATACTTTTTTTAGATTACAATTACGTACAGACAGATAAGATATAAGATAGTGATCACATTTATTTAGCAAATTTCCTTAATTGATAAAACGCTTGATGTATGGTTGAATAAACTAGTACTTTTATAGCTAAATAATAACAATTTTGCGACCGATAAGGCCAAGTTATACAAAGGTGTGATCATAAATACAACAAAATTAACACTTTCCGGGTCAATACTTTCTTTCATAGCCGATAGAATTGTTTTTATTTTTAAACGTGATGTATTGATTTCGGTAATGTGTGTGAGTGTGTCAGAGTACTTTTACTTTTCTCATGTATTGTACATTTCTTGAAAGAATAAGATGCCTACGATACTTCTTGAAGGAACAGGCGTCTCTTGCAGGTGCTTCGCCTCCGGTGTAGCATAATAATTGTCCTACCCACTTTATCTTAATTCGAGTCCTACACCTCACTTTAACCACAATTGCCACAAAGGATTTCTTTCTTTGTTAATTCTAATGTTAAAATTGATTTACTTATAATAAGTAATATATAATAACGTACAATTATGTGGTGTTGATAACTTGTGTTTTTATGAATGCCAGTGTCGAGGCTAGTTTAATAATTATCAAATAACTAACTTAATACATGACGGGTTTATTAATTCACTCATTGTAAGCAATTTATTACTTAAACAGAAGTTGACAAGTTATAGATTGTTGAATCTGATATAATACTAGACTGTACTTAAAGATACGTGTAAAATTTTATGCCGTCCCAACTATTGATAAGCTATATCCCGATTGCTACAGACAAAATGCACTTATTTATTTAAACAGATAAAACAAATAAAATTATAGCCGTTGTAACTTCTAATTTGCTCTTTCCATATAATTTAGTCAATCTATATTTAGTATAAAATTTTAAAAATGTAAATAAATTTTTGCTAATTAAATCTTTTTTTAACCAATTTTATTGATAACTAAAAAATGCAATAAAAAAGGCAAATTTGTAGTTAGAACAGAGTTGAATCTTAATCAAATATTAATTAATTTTTGCAATATGTACCTACATATTTTCACAAAATATAATTTACTGGAAATTTTTTGAATTCATCTATTTTTACTTTCGAAATAAATCGACGATTAGATTTTAAGATAAAACAAAATAATAGTATTATCTTGTTCTACTATAAACAAACTGATATGTTTTTTAACAATTAATTCCAGTTAAACTACATCATTTCCTATTTAATCAAAATTTGTAGACATAGCAAGATAAGAAGTTTTGAAATTCTGATATACCTATACAGAGATCAGTCCTTATTTTATTGTGTGGTTTATTGGTTTACTCTCAAGTCTTTTGACCGGCATCTTTTTAATTCAGTCACAAATAATAATATTTACAGAAATCCTATAACAGTGCTATCATTTTCACTATAGCGGCATTTGTGTGATTTCTTACTGGTTTATTTTACATAATATTTCTCTTGCAGTCGTAAATTTTTTTCTTCTTCTTTGACACCTATTTGAGCCGTTACCTGCATTTTTAACAATACTCTTAAATTGTAGCTAATAAATCTTCATAAATACTGTTAACTTCAAGATTTCTCGGCAATAAACTTCTGACCATTTGTCTTGAAATTGTCATAAATCGGTCTTGTGTCACAATATCCTGGTCTATTTCTCTCAATGGTAATGACTAATTGACACTTATAAATGAGTAGGGGGTGTAAAATGATGCCTCTACCTTTGATTATTCTACCTGGAACTAGAAACATCCCCACTTCGATTAACAAGACTTTAAGTACACTTAGTTTGTCACCTCGTCAGTACTCAAAGAAAAGTGTGCAAGGTGGTGAGTGTGATGGCCGGAAAATGTCGAAACGAAGTTTTTGTAAGTTTTTACTCGCCTGTGTATATAACCTCATTAGTATATTATAAAGGTGGAATTTAATGGCATCATTACAATATCCGTAGATTTTAATTATCTGTTGGTGACAGTGAGATTTCTTGAATTATCTGCACGCAAATCTTTATTATTTTTGTTTCGAGTTTAATCTGGGTTTTTCATTTTTAAATGCTTGAATTTTTTTGAAATATTTGTATCTCTCTATACCCACTTAATCGCTTACTCTAATTCGTCGCAATCTTGAGGTTTCCACATGATTTTCCTCTTAATTTGTTATTATGTTTTTGCGGTTTAATGCATAATGGTATGGATATGACGCATTTGTGTTTCTTAGCAATTATGACACTGGAACAATAATAATAATAATTGTTGTGTAATTTATATCAAAGAATTATCGAATAATCCCTTTTTATTAGGATCTGTACATTTTTATAATCTTTAAGATCTTGTTCCGGGAAAAAACTCAGGTTTTTGCTTATTACGATAGTTATGTGAACAATTACTTAAACAAACATTGTTTCAGGAAATGTAGGTGTGTTAAAAAAATCACTTTTTGGATTTTCCGATGACGTAAAATCGTTACAGTTGCAGAAATGCACTGTTGCAAGAAAAAAAAACAAAATTTGAATTTTGTTTTTAGTAACTGATATTGTTTCAAATATATTTTTTTCAGTAGTTTCAATTCCTTTTAGACTTGTCGTTTTTGAAAAAAAATGCTCGCTCTTGTCTTCACTTACTGTATTTTTCCTTGTACCTTTCTTCTTGCTAAAAATTCTCAAGTATTTTGTTTATCATAGTGTTATTTACATGCAATTAACTTACTCCACGATGTGACGTACTATAATAAAATCACAATTAATTGCAGTAATTGTTGATTTGCAATGTTAATTCGCGGTGGAGTTTCCATAATTTTTGCAATTTCTATGTGGGGATTTTATTTCATTTTATCAAAGGAATTTTTAATAATATCAGTATAATAGTTGCATTTTTACCAAATATTACACATTTTTCCATTAGTTATAAGTAAGTTGGTATCAGTGTCGCAACATGATGAGACTTGAATCAGTTATACCTACATCAAGTGGCTCATTTTGTAAATTAATTTAGCTTTAATATATACACAAGATAGTACAATAGATTATGTGCCGACCCTTGAGTTGGTCATATTGGATATGGTCGTATGATATATTTTCTAGTCTGTGCACTATGCAAATTAGCCATCAGGTGTGAGAAATGTTCTCTACATTTATGAATGGGTAGCAAGGAAGTGGGCGAGGATACTACACATGTCTCATTGCAAGTGAAATTATTATACTTACACTTTATGCAGGTGCCGCTTAACAAAAGAGATTTTCACAATAGCAAAACATTACACTTTTAATTTACAAATGCGATAATTGCATGTCTGTACTTGATTCCACTATGTAAACAACGCGCCAAGGAACTAATAAATAATGCAAATTATGGATTTTTCATTTTTTATCTGAAAATGATTCAGTTTTTATTTGCAATAAGGAAATTGACTTAAGGAATCCCCTTAATATGATTTGTCAAGTAAGATCTATTACAGATAAGTGATAACGCAATATTATCGTTATGACATCAGCACATATGATTTTTTGTTATACTTTAAATTTGATTGGAAAATTTTATAAATTATGGACTATTGAATGGGGAGTTAATTGCAAATTATGTTTTTGTCATAAATAATTCATACTCAATTCAGTCATAAATAAATTTAAAACCATAACTCATGTCCAACGTATGTTATTGTATAGTTATAACTATAGTAAAATTTAAATTAAATTAGTGTAAATCGACTTATCTGAATGTACCAGGTGTTCCATCAAAATTTACATAATTATTTGCTCCTTCAACAAACTAAATAATTGCTCATTTAATATAACGTTATTTAATATTAACAAGAATTAGACCGCATTTTCTGGGAATTAATCACAAGGTTCAATAATTCACCTTGACATATAAATTACTTTTGAAATAGTCGATGTGTAAGTTAATACTGATACAGCAATGGGACCTAAACTGCCTGGTGTTGGTGGTCACCCCCAACTCCATAAATTTGACCACCAAATAAGAAAAAAATAACTTTTTCCTGCTGTTCTATTCAAAAAACGAATTCTTTTAGTAATCTTTATTTACGATTCGCCATTTATTGCTTGCGTTTGGTCGCGAGAAGAATCGAACTTCAATGGGTTCGGTGGTAGACGACGTATGCAATGAGAACCAAAAAGAAAATGACATTGAATAATGGAGTGAAATGAGACGGAGGGCGTCGACGTGGGTGCGCATTCCAGATATGTTCGACGATTAGCCCGTTGACAGCAGAATGTACGAGAACAGGGCTGACCACCAGCACCCCTGAACCAGATAGCGATAATGCAGGACCGGGTTTAGAAACTAAATTTTACCATTGAATTGACTGACCTTACACCAGTTACTATATTTGCCGCTTTTAACTATTTGTATAGTAATGTTCACATCTCGATAAAAAGTGCATAATGACTAAAGAATTCGATACCATCATAACAAGTTATTGTTTTCTTTTTTAACACGTTCATTTGATGTGAAACTTTTTTCCAACTGATTCAAAAAGAGAATTTTATGAAAACAAATCTTCTACTTCAAAGAGACCCATTGAGCAAGATTTGGTAAAAATGTTTGCAACATGGTTATTAATTTATTTTTGTAAGTGCCAAATTTGAATTATATACGTTAAATTTATAAATAGCATAGTATCGTTATCTGATGATGACAAGGTTTGTTATCAGATTAAAATATCGTTGAGGAAGACAGAAATAAAACTTGCCAAACATGCACCTATGAATGAAACAATTTAAATGATTATCAAGTATGTACCACGATTTTAACAATGTTTGTTTAATAATTTCTTAAACATGATAAAACATGTTTGATAGCCTAAATAATAAAAAAATGCAAGAAAAAATTGCCGAAGAATTTTCTATCCTGGTTTATTCATTCTTTTATTTCATTCGATTGCTTCAAAGAGGTAATGCATCTAACTACTTAAATAGTCTGTTTTATTTCGCAATTTATAAAATATCAGGAGAAAGTGAAAATTATACTGTGCCCGTGTTGGATCTGTGCAGGGCCGGTCCTGCCGGATCCAGCACTAATGAGCAGGCCGCCCTGTCGCTGGCTGCGTGTAAGAACCCGCCATTACCTGCTTCATTAAGACAGACTAATATGACATGATTGTCTCTTTCATACATATGTAACGCCCAATTACATACTCCCGACGATTATCTGCGTTTACCTTATCACGCAACAATTTCGAATCAGTTACACAGTGTTGGCCCGCCAGGCAATTACCTTGAATTTTTTACGGTTTCTTTGGGGAGAAGATACTAGACGTCGAGACGGTGAGCTTTCAGGTGAATATCTTATAATCCTGTCTCAGTAACAGCATTTTCAAAATTGTAAATTAATTCAAGTGAAGAATAGTTTCCGGGTAATGCACAATAGACAAAACTTCGATGAATTTAAATCTCGAAGTATTACCGCAAGATGAGATTCAACGAAGTGTCATTTTAGGCATTAACTGATTTGCAAGCGCCTACGTATAATTGTTAATTGATAGGTAATGTAGGTACCTATAATTAAAATATTGCACAATAAATAAAGATAACAATGTTTGTTTTTGTTTTTCCAATTGTTGTGAGTCATTATTTTGTCAAAAATTTTAATATATATAATTTGCTTGCTGTTTGTTGCATCCAATTTGATAAAAATTTAAATATCATGTTTAATTCACGAGCAAAACAATTTTCTTTGTTTACAAATTTCGATTTGGACTTGTATAACAAAAAAAAATGTATCGGACGTTTTGGCTTCTTAAACTTCATTGTTTAGAATACCCGCTTATTAATTAATCGAATTATATATTAGAACGTCCGCATATATGAGTCAGACCAATCTCTGTTCTCTGCGCACCTTAAAACTAGTTCACTTTCATCTTCTTATTGATTCTGTCGAAAAAAAATCATTAGAATCCGCGCAACGATTGATTATCCGACTGACAGTTCAAAAAGGAACTAAAACACGTGGAAGCTTTAGGCGACAGTGACGGCAAATCGTGGGGTCCTAAAAAACCGATTTGCATACAACAAAATGTAAAGAAAAATAATTAATCGATGACGTTTGAGTTTCAAAGCAACAAACTTTGTAACCACAAAGTTTAACGAAATCTGGGCGAACGTCGTCATCTATACGTCATCGATCGCTGGGCCGGATCTGTTAAGGATTTTTGGGTTTAATTTTTTTTTAGTCGCATAAAGGGTTTTGTAAAAACCCATCATTTCCATCTAGTAATAAATTATTAGAGTTGGTGGGGATAAACTCTAGTAGGTATAAAGGTAGATTTCCTCTTTTAAATTGCTGATTTGTTTTTTGCTTCTAATTGAAATCAATATTTCACTGACTTCCCGTTGGGCTGGACGTAGGTACATATCCATTTAGAGTGAGAATATATTTAAAAAAGTTAAAAAAATAAATATGAAGTTACGTACTAGGATTATCGTGAGAATGGTGGGGGGATAAGTGTGGCAGAAAAAGCAGTGTAATATCGGGACTGATTCATAAGTGATTAAACATCGAACTGAGCAAACCTATCTCGAGAACAGTTTTTCACTCAAAACCATGTGCTTGTTATGAGACTATACTTAGTTACAATTAAGTTCTCACGTTCAGTATTACTTCAAGTAGATGGCCCTAGCTCTAGGTAATTATTTGCATAGTGAGGTGATAAGTGTTTATAGAAATTGGGGACGATTAGTCATGTGAGTGTTCCGCGACTCTAGAGTGCAATTTTGGTCCACTTCGGGCGACCATTCATCACAAAATTAATTTGTTAGTTGGTCTGCGACCGCACTGAATAACACTAAATAAGCATGTTTAGAAGAATGTGTCGGTCGGTCCTCTTGCCCCATGCGACCGATCTCGCAGTCTGTCCGCAGCCGCGATACCTTGCGCTTCTCGTAAATTGCATGTCCGTCCTGATGATCCTTTACCGCGATGATAAATACAGCCGCCCCCGGACGCGGATTTCACCGTGAGTCAGGCTCCGGGCGCCGCCACCTGTTGCACCACTAATTCGGGACTTTCTTTTCAGATTCGTTTAAATTTACAATACTCGTAACTGTGGTAACTCTTCTTCGTTCCTGCTCAAGTGCACCCACTATGGATCCTTGGTGGTATCATCCCTGTACCAGTAGCATCGACAGAGCCCCGGAGAGACATGAAAGAAGCACAAAACATCATCTAGAAATCATCAAACGTCAATATGAAACTTTTCTTCACCAACTAAATTTAAGTTTGAAGAGCATATTTAAGCTTTATAAAAAGGAGAAAAGCAATAAAGTGCCCCGACTTAAATGGTTTAACAGGAAAAAAATGCTAAAACCGTTTGATCAATCAAAAAATGTAAGTACCTCGCAAAATTTATAAAAATGAGTGTTTCAACATAATTTTGTTACAGAAAATAGTTGAACTTCACAAAGCACTCCAATATGTGGCCGGGAACTTACACGTTTTAAGGCGTTTAAACGTGACAACTGAAACCAATTTCAAAAAAAACCGAAGACAAGAAATCTACACAAATCTTACTAATCATCTGAAATTATTGTTGTGTGAAGTTTACGATAGTTTTGAACGTACTCAAGTTCCTAAAGGAATTCCTCTTCAAAAAATGAAAATTGGATTCCTTGAAAACACCGACTTAACTACTGCGCAATTGTACGATCTTACTTACTTCAGAAGATTGAAGACTTTTTTTAAAACTTTAAAGAAGAAAATATTTCCAAGAAGTAAGAGAAAAAAACCAGTGAAAAGTAAAGGAAGGACGTGATTAGTGAATAATTTTGACGATTCGACAGCATTGTCGGGAATAGAATCTCATTTTTAAATCAACGTACCTACCTATTGGTTAGGTAAATCTGTGATTTTTTTTGTATTAGAATAAGTACCTATTTATTTAACTTATACCTAATAAATTATTTTTTTAAAGACGATTCCATAAATCTGCTTTTTATTTATAAAACACACTCTGATTCTAATTTTGCTTGAGATCAACTAGTTCTCTTCTTTTCTCCGGACGCTGACTTAATAGGTATTACTTAAATAAAAAAAACACATAAAATGATAATATACAATCTAGTTCGGCCTATTTAATCTAAAAAATGTTCTTAATTAAGGATCATAAACAGAAAAAAGACAAAATCATAAAAACCGATAATTAGTTTCACAGTCGATTTTATTGAAATGCCATTTGACGCAAGCTATGTGTAACTTCCGCATACATGATCTTTTTCCGGAACATCCTAACTTATTACATAAAATCAACAAATGTAAGCGCCAATATCCGGGTCGCGTTCCGGACGCTAGTTGTTATTGTTTGTTGTGTTTTTTTCATAAATTTGTCAACGGTTTTTCAGAACAGGGAATTACCTTTCTTAACATGAATAGTTTGCAAACAAAATGTTAGAAAAATGTGCAAGATAAGATATAGACGTCTTAACTATGATATCATTAGGATAAATAAAAACTGTTTATACATTTTCAAAATTTTATTAATATAAATTTTTTGATAGGTATTAGAAAATTAATGATCACGGAATCTTTTTAATTGCATAAACTTTAATTATATTTTACCACAGACAAAAACCTTGTACTATCTAAAGCTATAAAATTATCACAATTATCGTTTGAATAATGCCACCTAATTGATGGAAAATAAAAAATCTTAATAAACACGCTACCGATCTCGTATCTCATTAACTGATTGATCTTTTCTCAACTATTGACTGCTTAGACTGGGTAGCGCCATCTCCTGCACTATTCTTGTAAACTTAACAGTTTTCTTTTTAATGACAAATAAAATTTTACAGTTAATTGTGTTTTTAAAATTCCTACTTTTCTACAAAATGTTTTTATTAAACCAATTTTAAACAAAATTATCAAATTTATTAAAAGTGCACCTGCAACACAGCTTTCCGCATTGGTTTCGCCTCTAGTAAATAGATGACGCTTAAGAACTTTTACTTCATTATTTTTTATTCTCTACCAGGTTGTAAATAAGTAGGTAAGTAGGAGTTCATATTTTCATAATGACTAATTGACTAATATTGTTACTTGAACAAAAAATAGTAATAAAGATTGTTATCTTGTATGATTAATTTTTTGTCATTTTAGGAATGATAACGAGATATCATCTTCAATGCAATGTTTCACCATATTTCATGCAAAAACTGCGTTAATTTATAATAATTTTTTACTGTCAACTAATCAACTGAATTTGTTAGAAAATAAAAATGTTAAAATTACGAAATTAAAAAAAAAGGTATTTTACCTTAAATTACATCGTTGAGTGTGGGATTAAAAAAAAATTCACATTCAACGATTATATTTAGATATGGTTCGAACACAAGGTATTTAATTAAAATAATTTTTATATTTATTCTTATTTACAATGTATAATAAAATGATTCCATCGTTATTTACAATGTCTACAAATTATAAATGATCCTACAATAAATTCTAAATATTTAAAAATATTTAAACATGAATAATGCATTCATTAATTAAAAAAACCAATGTGGCCTTTAAGATAAATGAATGCCACCGAATTTATTGTGGCTCTTCTGCAATATTTTAGTCAAAAGGGAAATGGGTTTAAAGCTTTTTATTACAATATAAAACAATGAAAACCTGGCATGTCGTATCTTCTTCACCTCTGACCCGGGTCAATTCAGGACTTTCACTTGCCGGAAAACTCCATGTAATAAACATCTTAACTTGCAAAAGTACATATAACCCAAATTATAAACTATTTTAGAGCTCATTCTCACGCAAATGTTTACAATACGTGTATAATAATTTATTCATATTCCCAAGCATGAGTCTTCTACAAATGTTACATAAAACGTGTGGTACTAATCTAAGATCACGGTAGAACTATCATTTTTGTAAACAACCGCAAAACGCGCGTTTAAGCAAAATTTTCTTGACTGAAAGGAAACCTAAGTGAGGTTAATTATTGGAAATTTTTTGTTCGAAATTATGTAACAATTTTTCGGTAAATAGTTTCCTTACATAAGTAATAGAAAACAAGTAGAAACAGTAAATAATTTCCCATCTAACTTGCAAAAATATTATCTTGATTGGCTTATCATCTAATGATCTATTGAAAGTTATGTTGTCAGATAATTTATTTATGATCTCCACGTACTTAATTTGTCAACAAAATCGCAAAATTCTGCATCATTCTGTACCCATTGCGTGATTGTTTAACAAATAAACAAACAATGTCTTTATAAAATATTTAGCCAATTTCAGCTCAAGGTTTACATTCTCAATATTTTTCAAGAATTTTGGTTCAAATTTAACAAAGCGCAGCTTTATTTCTATGTAACCATTATTCAATCGTTTAATTATATTCTCCATCGAACATTACTGGTTACATCGTTACATCTTTGACTTTCTTGTTATAAATCAAGCATTGCGTCTTTGACCTGAAGCGACAAAGTGTCCACAAAATTACTGTTTTTGCCACAATGAAATTCTCATAATTTTTATTCATGTAATACCCAAATTATTACATACATTCCTTTCACATTATTAATAAAAATTACGCACTTAATATTTAGTGAAAACAGTTATATTAAAACTCAATTTAACGTCAAATTAACAATAATATATACACTACGTACAAACCATCCTTTAATTGTTATTGCGTTAAAGAGTTGGTTCTTGCATAAATCCTCTCAATTATCATTACACCTTATAATTTAAATAAATGTAGGTATTTATAGGCAGCAATTATCAATTTTACGATAGAAAAGGGGCAATTAGTTCTCATATTATTTTAATTGATTGAAATTGAGAACATCTGGATTTCTGTGAGAAATTATTCAATAAATGCTAAGAAAGTTATCTTTGAAGGAATACTGTGTTACTGATAATTACAGAAATTTGAAAGCTCATTGTTTTTATAAGCACAGTTGTTAATATTATTTTTAATTCTAATTCAAGACAAATAAATAATTAAATAAATATTTTATAATTTTGCTGTTTAATTTTTAAAATAAATATCTTTTATTACGGCTAGTTCGAATCAGTTTAAATAACATTTTCCTACTTATTTCTCTATAATTTTTAAAACGACTTTTGGCTTTATTAGTCTAGGAGAAGAAACATTTAATAGACTACCTTACATGCACAGTAGCATAGTTCTTTTCCGTCATGAAGCTGTAATTAAGCTATAATTAAGCTCAAGTAAAGAATAAATTTGCTAAAAAGGACAATAGGCAAAACTAATTTTTTCGTCAAAATATGAATACTAAACAAACATAAAAAATAATGAAGGTGGATGAACTCAAGTATAACAATAGTCAGGTGGGGAATTAGTCGAGTGTAAGAGACTGTATAAAGCAGATAGAAAGTTCTTGTCGGGTGTTTGTCAGCAGGATTTGAGTGGAGTAAGTGTTGGTTGGTGTCCGGTGAACGTAGGAAGTGCGCGAGAATATGAAATACCACGTTGTGGCAATATTAATTCTTGTCATCTCTGACGGGTTTGGATATCCTCAAGGGGAGGCGCAAAGTAAGTCAAAATTTTGGAAAATCTTCAAATATTCTCTGCACTTAATCAACAAGATAGACAATTTTTGTCTAGTTTCAAAACAAAAGTAGTTAATCTTTAATTATCTGTCACGATAGATTGATATAGAGCAAGCACGAACTTGTTACAATTTCCTTATCTATTTTCAAGGATAACAGTAAATGTTCCGTGAAATTTGTTTCCTTGTGGGTTGATTCCGAGTGAGACTTCAGATTTTTTGCCATTATATAAAATTTACGGGAGATTGAGCGCGTTGTTAAAAATTTGCACAAGGTTATTTCAACAATTAGGAAAAAAATCTAACCAATTGTCTGGCATTATTTTTAACATTTGACTGATTTGGCGATTGCCATAATGTTGCCCAAATACTAATTTATCGCCGGGCTAAAGCCAAAAAATAGAATATTACATTTGTGGTCATAAATGACAGAGCATCTATTGCCAAATTAAGTCTGCGGTTTGATTCTGTAATGGGTTGGATTAAAACTTAAAAGTTCATTAGTGAATCATTAATATTTAAAATTATGAAATACTATAATTTGCTTGGTCAATTTTGTGACTACTGTTGACAAGTATAATTTTTAATAAACTAGGTAATAAACGCTCCTTCCATAAATCATTTGTCGCAGTACAAAGCACAACTCAGTAACTATATAATCAGAAGATGCAATAATAAATAAACGTCGCATTATCTTCACAAGTCATCTCTAATTTGACGACATTTCACACTACTCAAAGACGATATAATGTGAGAAATCGTGACGAGAATGTGAATTACATCGCAACCAGCATGTAGAAGACGCTATTGCCCAAACCTTTCACTCACATTCTACCTACTCGTAAAATCATAAGATGCACATCTTTACGCAACTAAATGTGCACATTAATTTGCTGCTTGCTGCATACTTGGAATAGACAACTATAGACAGAATCTTCCTACATGTGATGAGTTTCCTGGATCTAAGATGGAAAGTTATCTTTATGTGCACTTTTCTTTCTACTTATCCTTATTTTTGCAATTTTAATGCAACGCGTGCTGATGATAGTTGCCAATACGATGGAATGTCAAAACTCATCTCACTTTCATAATTAGCAAACCAATTTCAATGTGCAATAAATCTCATTTTTGAGCATCAAAAAAGGAAGAAATTATGTAATTAGATAAAAATATGGGCCGCACAATACCAATTTTTCCACTCCATAAACAAAGATTCGGCGAGATGATTTATTGTCGGAGAGTAATTTAGAAAGTGAGCAGCTAATAGTTTAGCAAAATGTAGTTGACAAATTGCTGGAAATTATAATGTACTTACGATAATTTATGAAACGGTTTTTTGCTCATAGTCGCTTAAGTGGTCGTGACTTTTTTTTCAAATTTTTTGAAAGTGAGAACAAATTTCATTTCCGGTTGATTCAAATACTCGATTGGATTTGACACAGACATAATATAAACCATTAGATACTAAAATTTCAATAATTTTGAAGATATGCATTTAGGTTGCTGAATTTGCACTGATCATTTGACATTTCTTATTTTTGCTTAAATAATTTCTGTTTTACATAATATTCTGCTGTAATTTACTAAATAAAAATCTAATAATAGCTATTAATAAAAATACGCAACAAAAGGTAAATTGCTTTGTTCCATATTTATACATTTTGCACCTTCCTTTCTTAATGCTGTTTATTATGTTTTTATTTCCTTATGATCAGTCGATAAGTTTAATTGCCTTGGCCTTTATTTGACAAGTTCTGCTTCTAATAAACTTTTATATAGATACGAGTACATTATAATTTTTATTATTCTTTTTATTTTGGATCATTTAACTTTTTATACTGTAGTGATTCGACAGACTAACCTAATTATATTTAAGCTTGTATACGTATTAATACAAAACATGAAACCGCAATACAGGTGCTACTTTTTTCTAATTTGGCAAATTTAAATTGAAATTAAATTGTATAGGTACTAATCAAAATAAAAAAGAACCACTACCTGCTTGCGTTAAAGTTTATTTGTGAGACAAGATTTAAAGAAAAAAGTTGATGGTCACTCAGTGAACATGCTCCAGCTTCAGTTTGTAGCAAAAAATTAATTTATTCTAAATCAACATTAAAGCATTAAAGCCATAAACTGATATCTTCAGTTTTAAAAGTGTTTTTTTTTTGCTTTGGTCGTTGTATATTTATCACGATTTCAGCAGCTGATTGGTGCAGTTTGATACCGGAAGCAGTCTCAGTCAATTAACATCAAAATTTGGTATGCAGTGCAGCTTAAAAAGTGAAACTATCTGTCACTCTATGAATAGCAATAAAGGACCAATCCTAGATTCCTCCCAAATACTTTTCTTGCTGATTATCGTTATGTTAATAGAGTAGTTTGCATTTTGTAAAACCGGAAGAATTTTAAATCTAATAAAATTAATTCGGTTAAATCGTTGTACACTAAATATAATCTCTCCGTGCGAGACTAATTGCTTTGACACATCATTTAATTTATAAAGCTCTAATTAATTGTTTCATGAAAACAAAGAGAAACTCACGTGCAACACCATGTTTTACATATCGGACACGTTTTGTTAACTAATAGTTATTCAAGGCGAGCAGTTATTAAGATGACTAACGTAACAACTTTCCGTTTTTCAAAATATCTACTGAATAACAGAGTAATAGAATTCAAGTTCATTATTACGGGAAAGGGTATTTTGTTTTTGGAACCACAAGAAAAAAAATTTTTGCTCGGTGTGGAAACACAAATAAATTTAAATAATAAATGTTTGTTGTAACACAAACTGGTTTTGAGTACCAGTTGTAATATACATATTGATCACAAATGATGAATGAAAGAAAGTAGAAAGTAAGCATCTAAAGATAATGATTATATAACGCCAAAATTGAACACATGTTTAAAAAATATTTGTCATTATTTAATTTATAAAAAAAACAATAGGTATGTAGGCGTATGTGTATAAATATAATATAATAAATTAGTACCTATAAGAAATATGATGTAAATTTGGTTTGCAAAACATTTTGTTTTTATATTTATTTTTATTATCATTAGGTATCTGAAGAAACATCAGTGCGATAACAATCTTATCAAATCATCGAACAAAGAAAGGAAACGCTCTTGGTCATTTGCAACTTGAGCTCTTTTATTTAATTAAAGTTTTCGTAAGGGAGGAAATATAAATTTTTCGCAATTTGTTATGAAATAATTCAAACATGTTGTTCAGTTTGGGTGTCACAATGTTAAGAATTCTTAATGAGGATACAAACAATACATCGATTAATAGATGTTATTAAATGAATCAATAAATTACGACAGAATATCTATAAAGTAATTCAGCTTTCAAACGTAAGTTACTTTAATGAAAATTTCAAGATTATTAAAACTTTTTTGATTTTTTTCCCAGAGTTGTCTCAAACACGATCGCATTTACATGATTTGCAAAACAATATCAAAATTTTCTCAAGAACTTTCTTTTTTTGTCAAGATGTGAAATATAATTTTCCAAAATGCTAAACACAATTTCGTAATTAAATTCAAGAAAGTTCATGATCACACTTGCAAATGCAATTACTACATTTAGTTCGTAATCAGGCATTAACAAAATTAAGCATTAACAATTATTTAATTGCGGCAAAGGTTGTGATTAAAAGAAATTTTAATTTTGAGTAAATATACAAGTATATGTAAGTGTGTTCCATGACACAATACAATACCAAATAAAGCCAAAAAGTTGCAATTTGGTAAAAATATGGTTTTATTAGAGAGATCTATTTATTGATTATTGAACTAAATTTTAGAAATTACCAAGCTTTCCAGTTTTAGCGATTTGTAAATATTTAATTTCAATTAAGAAAGAGTTTATTAATTGATTTAGTAAGACGAGACTCGTGAGTAAATCATCAACTATACTATACTATACTTAAATCATAAAAACAAGAGCTATTGACCGAAATTTTATCTTAAATTGATTAAAGAACCGCTTCTATATTTCTTCCTGTTTGTTTTATTAAACAAATATCGAGATCACTTAATTATTACTGATTAAACAACAAAACCGGTTGGTCAACACCTGTCGATAGTATAAATTTTGTAACTTTCTTCAAGTTTCTAGATGCTTTGACAAAATCTACACAAAATTACTTGGCAACATTACTCACATGTGGAGAGAGTTACAATGACCTTCACGGAAGAAAGTAAAAGTTATCGCGTTATTGATCCTGCAGAGAATGTGTTTGCGGTGAAAGATTAAATAATAATTACAAGATTTTTCTAAAAAATTTCCGTTTCAGCTTTCAGGAGATTAGGTAAATTTTCATCTTCTCTTACCTTTTTTTGTTTGTAATATCTAAGAATTTATTGGGTGATGACAACAAAAAGGAAAAAAGGAAGTAGTAACGAACCCAACAATCATAAAATCAAGATGTACGTTAATGCCTAATTGTTTGTTATGGTCATTAGCTTTTATTGCTTGAAGTCAATCAACATTTGCAGTTTTCCAATGACGATGATAGCATCGCTTAGCCATCAATCAAAAAACTTATTTCTGTCACCACTTCAACCTTGTTTCAGCGTGGAAGTCGACATTGATAACAACAAAAGTTTTATAAGATCCTTCCTCTTACAGCAATATAAACAATTCTTTGTCAGTTGCGAAACAAACATATGATTCGTTTTCGGCTAGATTTACAACCAAACTACTTATTTTATATTCAGAAATAATAATAAAAGTAAAAGTTGTTGTTTGCCAACGTTTTTGTCCAGTGATGCATGAAGAATTGAACAATTTCAGTGACATCACGTCTGCAAGAAATATAGAAATCCTCCATTACCTATTTTTCAGTTTAGATAATTTTTACGTAATAGTCAAGTACAACACACGGTATATAAGAAATTCGCTCAAAAATGAAAATTTGATTTTTACAAGAAAAATATTGCACAAGCTAGATTGAATTTCTTATTGTTGAATATTTTAAATATGTCTAGTTGAAAGCTGCAATTAATCTTATCGACGCAAATAACATAACAAAACACAATTTGCTTAAGATAACAATAATTTTAGTTGCAAAATTTTGACAAGAATTTATAAGTGATTAATTCATAATCATGCATTTTCAACTGAAGCGTGGCGTTGGGGTTAAAAGAACAATTCCAACAATGTGTTGAAGGTGATAATGTATATTTCCTTCTTCTCATAATTGTTCGTTAACAACCTTGACGCAATAAATAGTTGAAGGTTTGGAAATTAGGTCGCAGGCTGTAAAATTAAGATTTTTTCACGTCGGGAAGGTAAGGAGATTCGGTAAATTACAAAGACTTGGATGTAATCAGAATTTAATTATAAATTCTAATGAGAGTAAACACAATTTGCACTTTATGCACCGATTCTTATGAGTGTTATTGTTACGTAAAGCAGACTTCTTTCAGTTTCATATGCAAAGGAAGAAGTGCCTTAAATACTGACAAATTTATTTTACCCTAAATATGATTATTTAACAAATAAGACGCTTAGAAAATTAACTACATTTAACACATTTTTTAATAAAGATTTATTCTGGTGATGCCAAAAGAAAGCTTATTAATGCATTAAACATTAAATTAGATAGAAAGTCATTAGACAAACACAAGTGTGTTGCAGTAACTTTATTATCTACTTCTTGTATTTATCTTGAAGAGTATGTAGTTATAATTCTTACCCATTTTTTTTTCATTTCTGATTTAAGTATAGTGGTATTACCTACTATGAGAAAATAACTAAATTTAAATTTTCTCACCATAAATGGCTCTGCTAAATTCATTTGTACAAGAGAGGAGAAAGTGACATTGCGGAATTAATATAAATAACAATAAGAATAAACACGATCACATAAGATGCGTCTTTAAACTTTCCAAATAGTTCGCAATTGCTGCAGTTAAATGCTGCATTTTTATAGAAATTTTGAACTACCTACATTCCTAGGAAAGTGTCAAATGTGCTTAATTTCTTCCGTTGGTAAAGAAACAGTATGTAATTTCATAAATTGTCAAATATCACGCAAAAATTCTATAAAATCAATAAACAGGAAGTAATTTAAAGAGACTGTTTTGTAATAACTAATTGAACATTGCACCTAATCTACACAAAATAATTATGTTTGCTGGAGCCGAACTTTTACAATAAACTAATGGACGAAAAAAGCTTCCGCTATCTGCAAGTGCAATTAAAAAGGAAATGAAGCAATTAAATAACACTTCTGTAAATGTTTTTTAAAATATTTTTAAAAAGCTCATTTCAATTATTTGTTTCCAATATCTATTTCTAAGGTGCGAGTAAAGTGTTTACTGAAAAATGTTATAATCGTATGTAGTAGTATAAATAGCTATATTAGTTTCAGATGTGTCCGCCGAGGACGACAGCGACAACAGCGACATGTTTTTGGAACCCCAAGAATCCCGTGTAGAAGAGACCGACGACCGTGAAGCCAGTCAACAGACCTTTTACCCATCATATTCGCCGTTTCAGAACCCACCTTTGGGCCATTCTCGGCCCTTCTTCTTCCAGCAGGAAGGAGCGTATAGCCAACGACCCAATGCCGGTTACCAACACCAGCAACTTTCCTACGACTCGCCCAGATTCAGCGGATATAAAGATACAGGATATCGGACAGCGGCCAATGCGGAAGCGCGAGGTCTTCTAGGATCAGGAAATTTCGGCGTAATTCGCGGCGGCACTTTTTACGATAAAGACTCCGAGTCGGGTCATTACGAAAGAGATTACAGTCCGTTCTTCAAGAACGGTCATGGTAGACCCTCGTACCATGGAGTGCCAAATCCCAGGCCGCATCAGCACCAACAGTTTGAGAATTTCAGAGATTTCGCCGATATTAACACACCCAATTCGGCCTATTCACAATATGTTGTTGTTTATGTGAATAAAAATGCCACGAAACATCATGAGGAAGTTAAGAAGCCGAAGAATATTATCGAGAGTTTAGCCCTTTTGGATTCTGAAGTTACAACTGAAATACCGGTGAAGAAATTGTCGAAGTCGAAAGCTAAACTTGCAAAGTTGTTGCCTGAGAAGAAATATAAGCTCAAGAAGATCCCGAAAGAATCGAAAGCTTCGCGAGAGTTGCATGAACCGTTGTTAGCTCTGAGTTAAAGTGTAATTTAGCATTTATTAAACTGTTTAATTAAATGAGTTTTGTGTTAGTTAAGTGATTTTAATGAATGCAGAACATTAGTACCTGACCAAAGTGCTGTCTATCTTGACTGCAGTTGAGTACGTGTCAAAGTTTTATTTAAGCTCAACAGTATTATTAATTGTGTCTTTGTATTTCCTCAATTATTTAATTTTAACTGTCTTTAGCTAACATAAATCTAATTTGAATTTTAGAATAAGGTAGAGTAGTTGTTCAATGACTGATAATTTGTTGTAACTTCTGATAAAAAGTTATAGCTTGCAGTTACCATTACAAAATAATTGTTTCTTGTACATTAGATGTGAATTACAGTTTAAATAGACGTTTTTATATAAACAATTTGTTTTATTTTAAAAGAGGTTTCTGCAATTTTTCCTGAGATAAAATCAATTACAAGAGCGTGCTATTGTAGAAAGGTTTTAGTTACCTTGCTTAATAGAAATAAAGTTTAGCTACCGACCGTCAGATGTCCACCGTAACTCTTAAAATTATCAACTATTTCTGCTAAAAATAACTACATAATGATTATGTATGAGAAGCAAATGTCAATCACATTAACTAGATAACAACTGGTAAGTGATTTTTTATTTAGTTAACATTAATATTGAGTGATTGTGCTTACGCACGTTGCATTGATCTCGATTTATCGAGAGTTATTTTAAAATAACTTATTTGTTTGCATAGGTATCAGATTTAAGAATCTCACTCATAAATTTGAAATAAACAGTAGATATAGCTTAAACATTACTAAAAATATCTAATTAATTACTTGAATGTTACATTTAAAGTACCTAATAAAAAACTCTATTCTTTCTGAGTTTTGTTTTAAAACGAGGTGAGCAAAAAGTGTGTGCTTAAAAATTAACTTAATAATTGTGGAAAATGAGTAAATTACTATATTTTTTAATAGAATACTTACTAAATGTTTATGCAAATGGTCAACCGAATTTTATTAATCAACATACAGAGTTAATTTGTGAGGGTTGTGGTTATTAAAAATTAAAATATTTGATCGGATTTTTATAAAAGAAAAGAAAGAAAAAATACAGGTGCATTAGGTCTTGATATATTGTGCACACGGAATGTTATTTAAATTTTTAAAACTTTTATCTATTTTACTTAAGCAACTAATTCTAAATTTGGTGGCGAACTGACGTTGTCAAAAATGACTGAATTTTGACACTAAACATATGTTTATTATTAAAAAAAATATTGTACATAGGCGTCGTATGAAATAATATTTCAGAACCACTTTTGTTCTTTAAAAAATTATAATAAGTAGGTACTCGTACATAAGATGAAGAAGATTAACAAATTATTAAATTGTTAACGCATGAAAAGAATTTTCGAAAATAATATTCCTAACAATCCTTGCCTTCAAAATTTTTAGAGAAAAAAAGTACGCCCATGTATTTTTTTATCTTAACCAAGTGGGCGCATTGCAAGTGTATTTCCGTCACTGTCAATTTGCCACCAGATATGGAATAAGCTCTATTTTACTATAATTCTACTATTTAAAAACATAAATTAAAATTTAAGTTATGTTTTTAATTATTTAATAATTAGAGATTTGTTGAGAATGGCTCTATTTGCTATAAAAAATTATCTATTAAAAAAAGCTTACTTTGTTCCACTACTAGAACAAAGATGGCGCAGTCAAATTGGAGGAAACTATAACAAAACTATTTTCATTATTGTTTATTAAATTTATTTAACAATTTTCATTTTTATCTGCCGTCTTCCGGACACTCGACAAAGTTTTCTGACCACAACAATTACCGACATTTTGGTTACGTAAATGAAGGGACATAAGAAACCACAAAGTTTTTACGGGAAAGATTTCAAATGGGGTCTAGTTTAAACCGGACCTACTTTTGTAAATACAAAATTTCCAAAAACTGTTTAAAGTTTAAAAAAACTATCCTAAATTAGTATACTTTGCCTCCTACCCTTGTACATACCAACACAAGCGCCATCTTATATAAATCAGGCCCCTCTTAACTGTTTTTTACAATTAAAAGTTTACTCAAACCTCACTTATTATTAAAAATTCTAGAAATTCTGAAATTTTGATTTGAAAAAAATTATTCTGATATTTGGAAAAATTGTATGAGCTTTATACGTAGGTATAATTAGCTGTACCTACTGGCTAGCCGGTTATGAGACATTTTCAAGATGGAGACAGTGACTTGATAAATTAACGTTTACAAGTGAGAAAGAAACAAATAAATATCATTTTAAAGCTCTGCAATACTTTGAAATTATTTTGCATGTTTTTGATTAATTTATCTAACCACTTAAAAAAATGAAAATAAAAATTAAACATAATCCAAAACCAAAAATTTAAACAATGAATAATCCTATTAGTGTTTTATGTTGATAACATAACAGAACATTGCTACATTAGCTTGTTGCGAGATTTTTTTAAAAATTATGAACACAGAAATTTAAAGAATGAATAATCCTATTAGTGTTTTATATTGATAACATAACGGAACATTAGCTTGTTGCGAGATTTTTTTTTAAATTATGAACACTTCATATAATACTGTATCATAAAGTCGTTTTGTTAATTTTGGGACACCTATATTATTTTTTTGTTTAACACAATTGCTTGTTTAAATGTTTAAATCTACATAAAGCAATTTTTTATTTTTTAATCGTTATGTAATCAACAGTTACTGTAATAATACGTAAAGAGTCCAAAACTTTTCATGCCTACATAATCCTTAATTATTTAGCTCGGCTTATTACTCCCGCGTGACCATCTGACCCTGACTTACACAGTAAATTAATGATAAGCGAGGTGTCGTGTTGTGAAAGACAAAAAAAATATTTTTTAGATAAAGTGTTCAACAATGTTACAATACTTATAATTAATGTCTACTAAATTTGAATATAGAAATTAACTATAGCCAAAAAAGTTTGTTTTATGATTAATCTGTTTGTTTCAAGAGCTTTATTATGAGTTAATGACTAATATGGAATATTTTAAGTTTGTGGTTTATTTTAAAAGTTTGATGTGTTTTTAATTTCTCATAACATTTTAGAAATTAGTAGGTAATTATTGCCAAATCAAGTCTAACGTATTTAGGTATTTGATGACGACTGTCATTTTTTCCTTTGAGTTTTGGGTAGCATGCATTGTGTTTTTTTTTGTTGGTAGCTATACATCTTTGCTGTTTTGTTTTGGTGAAGATTCTCGCATTCAAATTAGAGCAGTTTGTCGGTTTGTAACGGCATCGCCTGCAGCTCTATACCCCTGAGTCGGAGTTAAAGATGGAAATCGAATGGTATTTCCGCGTATTATGAGTTACGGCCGCGTTTTCATCTAAAGCAAATAGATATTCGTTCGGAAGACAGTTGACGTTATTTGTTATATTACGTGTGCAATATGGTTTCGGCGGTCCGCCTATCCGTATCACTCTATACGGCCGGAACTAATTTGAAGTTGGCGGAAGGATACATTTGTCATAGAGTCCCTGGTGAGCCATGATCGGGTCGGATGAAGTTATGAGAGGCAGAGTGCACTAGATCACCTCTTGCCGAGCAGGGCGACAGAGAAGTCCGAGTCACGCACCTCGCGATCTCGAAAGAGGGAGAGGGATGGGGACCAGGAGTCCGAAAGGGGTCCGGTGTAGGGGTTCTCAGGGGACACGACCCGGCAAAAATCATCTCCGTAGCCATTCCCTAGCAAAAATCATCTCGTTGAGAGAGCGAGATAAACAGCGAGACAATGACCGCGGGAGAAGGAAGAACAATGTGTTGCTCCGCAAGAAATAAGGAAACTCCACAACCGGAGACTCAATTCATGGACGAAATTGCTCTATGAGAGAGAAAATCACGAAACGAACTTGCACTTGGAGGTTCATGCGAATCCAATCTCTGTATCATTGCCGCTGCATGGCTTCTTGCAACGACCACCCAATAATGATATAACAATAATTGCACACTGTGTGAAAAAAGTTATTAATAATTTATGCAATTATTTCTAAAATCACTGACATTTTCTTGAAATCACACCCAAATTCTCAAAGTTTATTTCTAAATTTTGCTTTATTTTACGTATAAGAAACTAAAGATGTAGTTTATTTTCATAGTTAAACATTTTGTATGTTTTTGTTTTCGTCGCTAATAACTTTGTTAAAAATTTATTAGTCAGAAAAGCAGAATTAGAGTCTTGAAAAACACAAAACTATTAGCTGGTCAAAAAAAAGTACCTAAAGTCTGTTTTTCTTTAAATGGAAATTACTAAGTCAAAATTTTGGTGAAAAAATTGGTAGCAGCTTGTCTCCATAGCCACAAATTTTGTTTGCTCTTTTTTTTGTTCATAGAAATGTTGTCAAAAAGTTATGGTTGTTTTCAAATTGAGATGTTGTCAAAATTTTGACTTTTATGAATCTTGTGTGGCTGTTTGCTCTTTGAAAGCGCTAAAAATTGAGAATGTTTAGCAAACCTGCATTACAAATTACGTCTACATTTTAACGGGTTCTTTTTCTAATTTTCTGCTTGCGAACTATTCGTTTCCAAATTTCTAAAAACTGTTAGCGGTACCGAATTTGTAATTTTTTTGGTGTTTCGTCTCTAAATTTTCTTAGACGATTTTTTGTGTTAACGTTTAATGACATTGTTTTCAAATTAATTTAAAGGACCGGAACTGCCAACTTCCTTTATTAAAATTACCATGAATGAATTTACTAGTGGTGCCAACGTTAAGACTGTTTGGCATTTCCATTTAAAAAAAAACAGACTTTAGTTGCACTGATCTAAATATAATGCTGAATTAAGTCTGAGGCTGAAATTGTGAATTTTGCTTAGATTATCGTTTTACGTAACCAAAAAAAAATTGTAATTAGGAGCTCAATAGTCAATTCTTATACCTAAAAAAATATATTCAAAACTGTTTCTGGTTGTCTAAATTTTGTCAGTTACAAATGAAAACGTTAGAATAAAACAAATTTTTTTCAAATTATGAAATAATTTAAGAGCTTTTTTTTACTACAAATTTTACTAAGCACAACTTTATAAACAAATTCCGTTTTCTTCTATTTTGTAATTAATAGAAAATAGAATTTTATTTGGAAAAATCTAAATTTTTTACAAGTACACAGTTAATAACTAAAATATTTCCAAACCATGTCATTGTTACTTATACTCTTTTTATTTATTTGAAAATACATATTAAGGAAGAAATGATAAATCGAGAAAAGTTAGCGATTTAATTCTGGTTGTAGCTTGTTACAAATTTAATGCATATAAATGCGTGAAGGTGTTATGTGTATTGCGGGCCTAATTGTTATGCATATAAAAATGAGAGTTGTAAAAATTGTTATGTAATACGTGGAACGTGCACAGATAAAGCTTTATGAAGCAACTCTCGCCTCTTCATAAGAAGAGGTGTAAAAGCTTACATTTTGTAGCCTCGCAAATGAGAAGCAGCAGCAATAAACCTATAAATCGCGTTTTATGGTTTTATAGTCTCCTACGCGGGAACTAGATTGAGTAGAGTGAACCCTCGCTTAACCAAGGTATTCTTGTCAAATCACGCCAGCTTCTCATCCTCTTGCGAATTTGATAAAATGTCTCTTGGTCTATAAAATCTGCACTTTAGAATTTGCAATTACAACAAAGAAATATTTTTCAGGTGCTTGCAGCATGATTCACAGTTGTGCGATAAAATTATCATGATTGACCACATCTTTGCCTACCGATGGCTAATTTGTACAGTTACAAAATGAAGCTGTTCCTAGCCGGTTGTGTTTTTATCGCCTATTTGGTACACGTACTCGTAGCGAACCAAAAAGGTAAACTGGTTCCGGTTCTGAAAGATTTCCATTGAGCCGACGTTTCTTGCAGGATGTTCTTTTTCGGTGCATGGCCAAAGTGAGAAAAATTCTCCCATCTTATTGCAGAACGACACGACATTGATTGTGCCCAATAACGGTAAAGTCAGCTTGAAGAGAAGAGAGACCGTCACGTTGGTGTGTCCAGATTCCAAGAATTATTTAGTTGGAAGTAACGAAAGAAAACTTCAAGTGTTTCATTCCAATCACATTTTTTCTTATAGCTCAATCAAACATTACGCACGCACAGTGCGTGCAAGGACACATTTTACGAGTGGCCAATCAAGATGTGAATTTCCGTGATCTTCAATGCAACAAGATTATTAAAGGAACAGTATTCAAAACAACGAAGAAATGTGGGGATAATAAGGGACGCATTTACAAAATTGGTTACCAAATTTCCTCACGAAATTTCTTAACGTTAATCGAGGTTTGCTACGACCCCAGTTCAGGATCCACTCTATATACTGAACATTTACTTCACGGACAAGACATCAAATGTAAGCTCTCAAAGTTATTCAAACTAATATTTTGATTTTTCCCGTTTGCAGACGCTTCCAAATCAAATTATCGCCCAGCTTTTAGTCCTGAAGCTTCCGGAGTTGCTGTTTCCGTCGCGTACAGACAGACGTTTCAGAAAGCAACATTCAATAAATTAATGAAATCAGCTTTAAAAGCTCAGGAATACATTAATGACAACTCCTTTCTATCTCGTGGTCATTTATCGCCTGATGCGGATTTTCTCTACGCCGCCACTCAATACACGTCTTATTATTACATAAATGCGGCTCCTCAATGGCAAGCAATTAATGCTGGAAATTGGAAAAAAATCGAGCTATTAATACGGAAGCTCGCTGATAACCTTCAAGAAACTCTAACCATAATCACAGGAACTTACGGCGTTTTGACTCTTCCGGACATTAATGAGAATGAAGTGGATATATATCTCGTTTCCGGTAGTAAACTACCGGTTCCTAAATTTTTGTGGAAAATTATTTATTCGAAACAATTGCGACAAGCTGTGGTTTTGGTTAATTTAAATAATCCTTTTGTTAAAGAAATTGTGACAGAACATTTTTTGTGTCCGAATATTTGCAGTAAAGTAGGCTGGGGTGCGGGTTCATGGTCAAACTACCAACGCGGTTTTGTGTATTGTTGTGATTACAAACAGTTTGTTGATAAAGTTGAAACTGCACCGAAGCTCAGCGTTGTGGGTGTACTACAAGGGCCGAAGTAATTGCCTCAATTCTTCTTAGTTTTAATTAAATGACGCTATTTATGACGGGATTTTATGATGTATGTAATTTTCTACAATGTATTAAATTTTAAGTAATTTCTATTTCTTTACAAATAATAGATCAATTCCAAAGGAATATTAACTTTGGAAAGTAGTGAAAACATTAAATACATGAGCTTCTTTTAGTTTCCGAAAGAATTAATAAAGGGATGTTTTAAAATAAAGCAAATATAAAGAGTAATAAGGCTATGATTTACACCTTTTAAACACAATTATACAGAAGTTTTATCAAGAATAGTTGTATGAATATAATAAAAAAAATCAAAAATTGTTGTTTCTTCTGAAACTCACATGAATACCATTTTCTGGTAAAACTAGAGGAACACCTTTTTTGAGTTTGACAGGAATTTGGGTCTTGTTGTTGGTAACAATATCAAAATTTAGCAAAAGATAATACAACAAAATCTTAGTCTCTAGTAAAGCAAATCGCGATCCAATACAGTTCCTTGGTCCAACGCCAAAAGGCATATACGTACCTGCTTTTATTTTGTCTTTATTTTTGTCATTAAACCTTTCTGGATCGAAAACATATGGATTAGGATAATATTTTGGATCATGATGGATTCCAAAGGCAGGAATCCAGATAATATCTCCTGTATTAATTTTTATTAAAGGTTCATCACTTCTTTCTGGTTGAATTTCAAATCCTTTAGTGCATTTCCTGTCAAGAAATACTCCTTGAGTCCACCTGCGTAATGTTTCACACAATACCATGTCGAGATATTTCATGTTCAAAAGTTTTTCATATGTTACTTGTCCGTTAGAGTCACGATCGGTAGCTATGACTTCTTCTTTAAGTCTTTTTTGAATGTGGGGATTAACAGCAAGCTCGTATCCAGCAAAACACATCAGAGAAGAAGTTGTGTCAAATCCACCAAGAAAGAAAATAAGAGCTTGTGCTGTTATATCCTCATTAGTCAAAAAATTCACATTGTTCTTGGATTTTGTCAACTCAGATTCTTCTACCACAGCAAAACCTGCTTCTGGTAAATCCATTTGTTCTTCATATTTTAATTTGCCCTTTCTTGCTGACATTAACAAGTGGATGAGGTCAGGTCGCACAATATTTTTCTCTTCTCGTAATGCTATAGTCTCATTTATAATTTTTCTAAAGAAGTTGCCAAGGCGTTTGCTGACTAGTTTTATATTTAAAAACTAAAAATAGTTAATATAATTTCAAAGACTTGCAAGTAAATATTTTTTTACTTTAGCAAGTTTCGGGTAACTTCCATACATGAAAAATACAAGTCTTTTTAATCCTGAAAAGTTTGCAAATTCTCGTCCTGATACTATAAAATCGTTATTTATGTTTTTTAGTGAATTAATTTGAATTCCAAATGCTGTAGTTGCAATGACATCAGTGGTGTATCTCGAAAAAATGTCCTTTAGTTCTATGTCGACAACATATTGGTTCTGCTCTTTAAAATATTTAATTAATTGTTTTGCACAATCATCCATCAGAACGAACATTGTTCGCATTTTGCTGCTTGTAAACACAGGACTTAGGGTTTGTCGGAGATCCCGCCACCGATCACCTAAGTAAAAACATTGATAAATAGTAATTTATGTGATTAGTTATGAAAAGACCGATTTTGTTTAACTCGCATAATTTGCGTCATGTGTTGACAAATCGAAATTTAAATTACCTAATCGAAGAACGATCTTTGGCCAAAAAGTTTTGTACATTATTTGTGCGTTAGGTATTTTACAGCGTTCATTTTTATTAAAGCTCTCAACTTCGCTTCGAGCTTCAATATTAAAACTTCACGCTTAAAATTATACCTACCGCTCGTAAAATGTAAATTATTATTAATCGATTGACGTCTTACCTTTGGTAGCAACTAAATTTTTCGTCCACAAAGGATCAATATCACTGCCAATAAAGTCAGAGTGATCAACGAAATTATCAAATTTTTTTATTGTAATTGACTTTATTATTTCGGGATCTCTTACTAAGAGAATTGGACTAGTAAACTGAAATATTCCTACAAACCTTAAAAAAAATGTCTTGAAACATGTTTAAAGCTTTCATATTTATTACCTTTCATTTGGAAATGCATTGTAAAAATTTTGAATAATTTGAGCTAAAGATTGGGACTTTGTTATTGTTGGTAATAAGTTTCCAACGAATGGTAATGGTTTAACATATTTCACACCCCGTTTTTCCCAGTAATCAAAATTTTTTGTTGATAGATTGATTAAATACAAAAGTAGCACTACTGTAATTGTAACTAATATCATGAAAAACATGTTTGTGTGAAGTCTTCTTTACAACTGATGTTGCGTTTACGTATCGGATTATTTATCTTTATTGAAAAAATGCGTTTTTATCTTATGGTAAATAAATTTAAAGTTATCATAAGATAAGTATTTGAAACAAACTTTCACGACCTTTAAACATGATAACACATTTATTAAATTAAGCAACAAACTGTCAAATTGTTATTTTTAAAATAATCCATAATGTATATAAACATAATCAAATTGTTTATTTTTTAATAACATTATAACATTTAGCACTGAAAATTTATAATTTACAAAATCCTTAAGAAACATTATTTTTTTTAAGACTGACATGAAAACCACTTTCCGGTAAGAGAAAGGGAACGTCCTTTCGCAGTTTTATCGGAATTTTAGTTTTTTTGTTGGTAACAATGTCAAAATTAAGCAAAATATAATACAACAAAATCTTAGTTTCTAATAAAGCATATCGAGAACCAATACAATTTCTTGGTCCAGTTCCAAATGGTAGAAAAGTGCCTGCTGTCTTAATGTTGTCCTTATTTTGATCACTAAACCGTTCGGGATCGAAAACATCAGGATTAGGATAATATTTTGGATCGTGATGAATAGCATAAGCAGGCATCCAAACAATATCGCCTACTTTTATTTTTACTGAAGGTTCACCACTTTTCTCAGATTGAATTTCAAATTCTTTGGTACATTTTCTGTCGAGCCATAATGCTTGATTCCATTTACGCAATGTTTCAGACACTACCATGTCAAGGTACTTCATATTTAAAAGCTTTTCATACGTAATTTGACCGTTACAATCACGTTCAGTAGCTTTGACTTCGTCTTTAAGTTTTTTTTGAATGTGAGGATTAATAGCAAGCTCGTATCCAGCGAAGCACATCAGTGAGGAAGTTGTGTCAAAACCACCGATAAAAAAAACAAGAGCTTGTGCGGTTATATCCTCATTACTTAAAAAATTTACATTGTTGTTAGATTTTGTCATGTTAGATTCTTCTACTGCGGCAAAACCAGCATCTGGTAAATCCATTTGTTCTTCGTATTTTAATTTGCCTTTTCTTGCTAACATTAATGAATGGATGAGGTCAGGCCGAATAATTTCTTTCTCTTCTCGTAAAGTAATAGTTTCTTTTATAATTGTTTTAAAGAAATTACCTAAGCGATCAGGGATCATTTTTATATTCAGAAGCTAAAAATTACAATTTAGAGTAAATTATTGTTAAAAATTGTCTTACTTTGGCAAGTTTTGGATAACTTCCATATATAAAAAACACCAGTCTTCTGAATCCTGTAAAGTTAGTGAATTCTCGTCCTGATACCATAAACTCATTATTTCTATTTCTTAACGAATCTACTTTAATTCCAAATGCTGTAGTAGCAATAACATCTGTGGTATATCTTGAAAAAATGTCTTTTAATTCAACGTCCACAACATTTTGATTTTGATCTTTAAAATATTCAATTAATTGTTTTACACATTCATCCATCAGGACAAACATTGCTCGCATTTTACTGCTTGTAAACACGGGACTTAAAGTTTGTCGAAGGTCACGCCATCGCTCGCCTAAATTCGAACATCATTGATATAGAAATTAAAAAAAATATATAAATCCTACCTTTACTTGCAAACAAATTTTTGCTCCATAAAAGATCAACTTTTTCATTAGAGAATCCAAAATGATCAACAAAATTTTCGAAGTTTTTAATTGTAATAAGCTTGATTAATTCAGGATCTCTTACTAACAAAATAGGAGTGTTAAACTGAAAAATTCCCACAAACCTTTCATTAGGAAAAACGTTGTACAGGTCTTGTATAAGTTCAGCTGTTGATTTTGATTTCAGTAGCGTTGGTAATAAATTTCCAGCAAATGGAAAAGGTTTAACATATTTCACGCCTCGTTTTTTCCAATAATCAAAATTCTTAGTCGACAGTTTAATGAAGTATAAAATTAACATCGAAGTTAATGTAACTAATAATAGTAAAAACAACATGTTTCTCTCAAGTCTTGTTTGCAACTGATGACTTGGTTATGTAAGACAGAATTTATACAAATGTTTATTTGATAATATCATTAAATTTAAGTGGGACTAAACAAGTGAGCACTTATGTGTATCTAAACAGCTTATTTAAAGAAATGAAGCAGCAAACAAACAAATTGTTATATTTAAAATAGTTCAAGACTGATATAACAAATAACAAATTCTACAATTTAATTATATCACTTCAGATGTTACAAATAGAAGAAATTAAAACACTACCTCTTTTACGACCCACTTGGAAACTATTTTCTGGAAAAGTACTGGAACACCTTTTTTAGTTTTAAAGAAATATGTGATTTAAGCAAAAGATAATTTATTTTGTAACAAAGCGAATAAGGTTTTAAGATAGGTATGCTATTCTAATTCGTAGGAAGCTAACCTAACATAGGAAGTGTGTGTGGGGGCTACTGCGAGAATTTAATTGTAAGATTTGTCGTTTCTTGAGATCTCTTTACTTTGTATCTGTGCACTTGGACATTATACTAAAGCATGCACGTTTCGAGCAAAGGCTTCGAGGCGGTCCATTCCCGCGACAGCGATAAAACTTTTTCAAAGAAGCAAAACTGTCATCAGGACGACGTGTATAACAATGTGTTGCATTGTCGGGCTGGGGCAAACAACACGCTGCCCGCCATTTGTATTATAATATTTATTATTTGTGTGTCCCGCATGAATGTCGTAATGTCCCTCTAGTCTCATAACGCCTCCCATCTCGCACTCTCATAGAAATGTTATTTTATTTAACTCTCAAAACAGAGTCCCTTGTCTCCTCTTTTTCAAAGTCGCGGAATGGTTCTTTCTCGCATCTTTTATGACAACAGAAGTGTTTAAAATTACCTCCTCCGAGACTGCCATATCATTTAATTTTCATAGTATTCCCGCCGCCGTTAACTCGGCATCGTGTGCCGAGGATTAAAATATAATGCCTCATAACTACATTACGGCCGGCAATGCCTCAAATCCACACCGTTGTCTTAAATTATTGAAAAGTCTCTCGTTTTATCGCGACTAATTTCGGATTACGTCTCGGTCCGATCTCGATCTGTTAGCGCCCACAGGAATAATCCAATTATGGCCCACAAGACAATTAAACGACCGCTAGATTCGTTTACGGCCGAGGTATATAATTCTTGGATCGTGATAAAAGTTGCGTGAAATATTAAAAGTTGTCGTGTGATTTAATAACAGCACAACCGTAGCCGAATTCAATTCAGCTGTCTATAATATCTCTCGGGGAAAAAGTTTTCTTTTGTACGCGACGGCTAATATGAGAAAATTAGGTTTGTCTTAAAATGGCAAAAGGCGGGTACTTTACTTTTTGCCGGCAGGGGTGTCACTGTTTACTTTACAACTCGAACAATAAGAATCAGACGGTTCGGGCTAATGTGCTTAAGGCCCCAATTACAAATTCCTGCACTGGAAAGTATGCCATTTATTATTCATGATTTCATTTACAAGTAAAAATTCAGCAGATCTGAAAAGAGGTGGATCGCTAGTGCAACAAGAACTCAAAAATTCTGTCAAAACTGAAGTTGGTTTAATTAAAATTTAATCTCATTAATCAAAAAATAAAATAAATACGTAGTACTAATCCAAAAAAAAAAATAAATAAATAAATAGAAAATTATGTTTAATAATTTTCTTTCCTTCTCTTTTACGTTTAAAGTTTTGTTTTTTGATTGTATACTTACTATGTTTTGTTAATTTATTATGAATCAATCAAAAATCACGTAACTAAAACT
Source organism: Tribolium madens (assembly GCF_015345945.1). Taxonomy (NCBI): domain Eukaryota; kingdom Metazoa; phylum Arthropoda; class Insecta; order Coleoptera; family Tenebrionidae; genus Tribolium; species Tribolium madens. The sequence goes on from NW_025401006.1 coordinate 8,458,844, forward strand.
GATAATTTTAATTAAAAAGTTTTTGTTACAAGATCTTAGGTGGAATGTAGAAGTAGAAGACAAATAAAAGAAGGAAATGTAGCTTTAGTAGAATATGGCGTTGGAGTTTGAGTGGGAGTCGTCGCCGTCAGCACTGGACTTGTTCCTCATAATTAACGCCATCCCCAGACGAGAAGACATTCCGAGTCCGGGCCGTCCGGATCTCGTGCTAACTCAAATACATGGCTTCATTAAACTCGCATTTTAATTCATTTTCGAGGGAGGAAACTTTTTCGCCGCTCTGTTGAAGGGTCAAATATGTATTGTGTTATGAATGGCCTCTCCAGGAGGCATAAATAAATCAACCTTCTCCAGCCCCGGCTACTCTTTCAGGTCTGGGGCGTTCATTACGTTCCGACAAGATATGCAGATACTAATAAATATACATATAAATTAGGGACAGGACATGTACCTCTATATGAATGTTAAAATAAGTTTCAAATTGTCAACGACGCAAGTTGGTTCCCTTGAGACGGCTGTGTAGGGGCCAGGACTAATTCTGGTGCAGCGAGAGGCAATCTAGCTGGCTGCGGACGGGGCCTAAATTCATTAGCAAACCCAGAAAAATTGTCTACTCGCTTGATATGAAGGCGGCGGGCGGAGGGACTTGGCGAACATTGCAAACTTTTTCTGTTTTAATTTAATTCTTTATTATCTATGCACCTTGCTCAACAGCCATGTTCTTTAATTAGCAAGCCCAAGAGCACAATGGCATAATCTACCCACATTCCCCCACTTTAAACAAACTGAAATATTTATACTTTAATTATGCATCGCCCAATATTTGAGATGTCACATATTTTCTTGAAAAAATCGTTACACTCCACGCAAAAGACACTTTCAAATGAATATTTAAAACAGTTTTTTTAAACTCCGTTTTACGTAGTTATTTTAACTGTACAACCACACTTATATTTCAAGTTTCCAAGTATCAAAGTACATAATTAAAACAAGCAATATCCGTTACAAGTTTCCAAATATGCAAAAAAACACGTGAACTAAGATTTTAAAATAAAAAACAAACAAGATAAAAACCTTAGATATAGCTATTTTTGGGAGCGCATACAAAACAAAACATTTAATAGATTTGATCCACAATGCCAGTTTGGAACAAAAGACAATATCTTCCAAGAAAGAAAAAATTTTATACAAATTTATTCATAAACATAATATAAAATAAACAATAGATTTAAATATAATTTTCTTCATTATAGTTCCACAAAAGTTCAAAACATAACGATCAGTTTAGAAAACTGTTGCAAATTCTCAGATGGTTATTTGCGGGTTTTAATTTTTGCTGCCAGAACGTTGTTGTCATCGCATAAAACTTGGTCAGATTTAGTTTGGGGTGGTTATTATTTGGGCATCTGCCGGGCTTGCGAGCTTATTGTCATTGAGGCGCAGTAACACGTCGGTCGTGAGTGACAGAGAATTTCAAATGCCTCATATTTCTCGTCTGGCTGAGAATTGCTTATGTGTCTCGAATACATAATTGGCATTTGAAATTGCAAAGCAAGCCTCCGAATCGCAATCTAGAGTTTGTTTGGTCGGTCTGACAAGTGTCAAGACTTTCACGTGATATATGAGAAAAATAAGAAATAAGGTTGAACGCGCTTTCCTTAGGGAGGCGGCTTAACAGGATACATGATTAATGAATGGTGTATTACAAATCTTCATCACTTATGCATGTATGTTGTCTGAATCAATTTCGTCGATTGAATTTTTCGGAACTCAAACATGGGGTAAAAATTCGGACGGATAAGCCCAAAGTAAATTATAACGGTGATAAAGGAAGATAACAGGTTAAAAAACGCACTTGACAAAATGAAATTCAGTTTAACCGCAAAGAAAATAAATTCTTTTACGCACGCACCAATATTGAAATGGCCTTTTGGGACCTCATTATAAGCATAACGTGCGTGTCGCTTATTAATTGTTAATGTTAACATATTTACATCAACTTATCAACATTGCAACAATTTATAATGCAGGATTGCAGGACAATACCCTAATACGCATTCTCGACTCCTGTTCACACTTAATTAAATATGAAGAACATATGTAAAAATTTTAATATTGTAACAAGTAATAAAGCCGGTTTTTATTTTAACTTTTGTATTAAACGTAAGATAGAGAAACGAACAAACTCGAAATGAGATGAATTAAGTTTGCATAGAAGCAGAGTCTCTAGTCAGCAGAGCGACCGTTACATTTAAATTTGTGATAATGTCGTGAGTAATGCAAAAGGACAGACATGTGCTTGTCAGTAGCTTCATTGTCTTCTAGTACGAGGCTTCAACTACTTTAAAGCTCACCCCTTCTGTTTAATTTCACCCTTAATGACCGGCATAAACCTGATTTCGTGTACAATTACAACTTTACGGGTGGCACCACGCCACCAGAATAATTACATTTTTTCTGCTTACTTGTTACAAATAAAAAGACTTAGTGTATTTTCTGTTATGAGAGCACCAGTTAAAAATGACTCCGGAATTCAGCTGAATAAAACATACATCGTGATGTACACAAGTTGCGATATGAAATAAGTAGAAAAAGGAATGTGTAAACAAACTAAATGTAAACGGAACTGGCAAAATGATGCATGTTGTGAATTTCCTCTAGGGAGACAATGCTAGTTACTATTTGGAACTAAAACGCTATTTACTAGTTTAAGTGATCTGGGGCCGTCAATGTCTCTCGCGTGTAGTTGAATAATTACTTGCTTAACATAAAATACAATGTCATTAAGTTTTAGCGTTATAAAATTAAAACTATCGCACTCGTAAAGGGTGCAATCGTTCAAAGCCAAGGGTGACAAATGCGTGTGTTTTAAACTCCAGCGAGTACTCAAAGCAATGATCTTTGACAAATAATTATAGTCGTTCTGAGTTATTATCGAGCAAGTGTTTGTTTAGGTTTGTTTGCACTTAGATGGAAAGATTAAAATCAAACCAAGCAGAAGACTTTATAAATAAAATACTCAAGTGCAAACATCATTCAACCAATGGTCGCTTACAATACGTCTACTGGACCAAAGAATTATCCCCCAACTAAATTTAACGAGATTGCAGTACGGGGATCAAGTCCCGATAAAACTGCTTTCAACACACACCTCTTATTTATTTTTTAACTAATTAGTAGCTAAACGAAGCACGATTCTTCAAATCCCCTCAGCCTCAATTACACGAAATTCCTGATTCAGGCTATTTGGGTAACGATGCAACACATAACGCGATTTTATATTGCGATGAGAGCTGCTGATTTAATTTTGATAAAAATTATTTCCATCCAAAGGAATTAGGTACCCTGTCTTAATGTAATTTTCTTTAACGAACCAAAATTCCCTAAGCGTCTCACTCATCCGTATCGAAAACAGTCGAAAAGTTCGGAAACAGTCTAAATATTCCATGCAACGCGATACAACTTTATGGAGGGGCAACTGGATCCTTCTTCTTCTTCAAGGTGAAACCTAATTAAGCTCTTAATTGCTGAATTTGTTTAACTACATTAACAGAGCCAATATTAACGCGTCTGGCGCTTTTCTTCCACCCTACATTTGCATCGCAAATGTTTAGAGATAAATTAATAACCGAAATTTTAAGCAAAGTAGACTTCATTATTAAGACCAAAACACTTATTTCCCGAATTACAAAATTAAAATTCAAAACTCTAACAAAATATAAAGATTTACTAGTATGGTTTGTATAGCATAGATTTTACACTGAAATTGCTTCAACTATTGGTATGACGAAAAATCAATTATGGTTATTAGTAATTTTAAGACTTTTACTATTATTATTTACTATTAAAAATTACTTAATTTGGTTCTTTTTGTGTTCAATAACTTTAGTAGACGCAAATTGTTTGAAAACGGTTGCTATGAACATTTTAGTGTATTTTGGAAAGAGATTTGGTAAATTCTATCGGCTCGTTTAAATTGTCCCAGTCCATACAGGCGTTTCCGAGTAGTGTAATTGGTCCCTGACTCCCGAACCAATTTTTCGAGGAGAAAAACAAAGAGCTGTGGATCTTGTCGGGATTAATTCTGCACGAGAAAATCCCCCATAAAAATTCGTGCAAATATGACAGAAATGGGGTAGCGAACTGTTAAGTTATGAGATATAGGAGTTGAATTATAGAAAGTGACCAGTATCCAATTTAAGTTTAGTGTGAAAGAGACGGGGTCTGAACCGGTAACGGCTCCTTCGGGAGCAAACTTCATCCAATGATTCAGACCGTCAGCTATCATATCGCAGTTGGGGCGCGCAAGCACTAACGAACGATGAATTGATAATGAATGTTAATTTTCAACGTAACTGACATAAGTGCGATCAAATTCATTTAAGGTCCTCTTTGACCCAGTTCTCGGTCGATCGAGCGCTTTTTCATTCACCACAGGTGGAGGAATGCATGATGTGCTCGAAATGATTCGATCACAAACAAGCTGATCGAGCCGAGTAAAATATGTAACAAATCGACATAGGGTGTTGATGAAGCCGTCAGAGGGTGCCCGTTCGACAGGTCCTCGAGCATAGGCATATGGTGCTGCAACATACATTAGCAAGTTGCATATCACATGCAGCCTGGGGTGAGTCTCGGCATGAAACATGCACATACATCCGGGGTTTATCCGCCCCGTCGATATTCCACATAAATGCTGCATAATCTAAATCTATTTCACATCATTCATGCATTTCCGACGGAAACAATCAGTTTAATCCGCTTCAAGGCAATTTAATAAAGATTTCCAAACTTACACCCATTGCATAGAACAAATAGTAACTAATAAATGATCAAACTTAACAAAAACATTTATAATCTTACTATTTTTTATTGAAATAAGGTATTCAGGGTATTCTGTTTTTATTGTTTCAAATTTAATCAGATAAAACATTCAATTTTAAGACAAAAGTTTCCTATGAATACGTATCGAAAAATGAAATGTAAGAGAGGTAGACCCTCTGAAACGAGTGCGTCTTTTAATTTGTTTGTTCCAATATTTCAGAAATCATAGATAAAATTATAAAATTTGGTACACCTGATACACCTAAGCAAATTTAAAGACTAAATATCGAAATTTTTTATCAGGGGCGTTTTGAGTAAAAAGAACCCTAACTATTTTCGAAGTATTTTGTTGCCACTTTCAACAACAAAATTCTAAATTCCATTGTTTTTTATGAAAAAGAGGTCTCTTGCGTTTTCTCAATACAACTTACCATTTTTGAATAAAATTCATTTCAAATTTAAATTACAGATCATAAACAGCATAAAAATTTAAAATTAAATTTGTTATATCTTATACTATATACTAATTATAACTGATTTGTGTAAATGTCAATGTTGTATTTTAGCATGAATGAAAAAAAATGACAAACAATTATTCTAGTCATAATTAACTGTCAAATAATTCTCATAATTTTTACATTCTACTGACTCGAAGGTTTAAACCTGAATTCAGGCAAGAACTTACATTACGGACATTGATAATGATGTTGAAAAATTATTTGATCCGAAAATTATGTACAATAAACCCTTAACCCCAACTCTAGCGTGACTACAGATCGTCTGCCTCGCAACAATATAAATATTTTTTTTAATATTGTATTGTTATTTTTATTAAAATAAATTTCGTTATTATTAAGACATTTTTTAACAATATTACATGACCTGATGTTTGAAGTTTAACAACCAAATTTGACTTTAATTTTAAATTTTACTTTTCAATTTTTTGGAACTATTTCAATTGCAGAAATAATTATCGGTACAATTTTGATTTTTTCAAGATTCCATAAATTTTTAATTTTATTAGTTAAGATGTTCTGGTGTTATAAGTTTACGGATGGTTATGTGTATTTGGAACTGCAATATCAAGTATAAATGCATGTTTTTCTAATTTAGAAACAAGGATAATATCTGGTCTATTGGCACTTATATTTACACCAATTACAACTTACCTATTTCAATAAAGCCGTTTTCTAGATATAAATCGATATCATATTTATAAAAGGGTAATTTTGTCTGAACTTTTCTTGGCTTGTATTTAAACTGCTATTAGATATTAGAAAGAGATGTTAAAATTTGCATGCAAAATAATTGAAAATAGTATACTGTAGATGTAAATTGTATTGTATAAGATATAAATAATATATAAAATACTTAACTTTTTTAAGAAAAGTAATGGTCAAAATGAGTGAATTATTTATTCAAAAGTAATTCATTTGAATGTTTTAAATTTTCTTAAATTTCTGAATAAAATATACTACTTATTACTATGTAGGTAAACTGCAGTTAAAAAATGAAATAAGTTTTGCTTTATAACTTTGTGGTTTTCAAACAGCGAATGTTTGTAAAACGTGTATTTTATGATTTATCGGTATGTGTACCTGTGGATTAAGAATTTAATGTTTAATAGCTCGTTATTGGTACGGTTCGAATGCAACAAGATTATCATTGCAATTAATTGGGATGATGGGTGGTTCCATAGCGACTAGCTATAAACAACATATTTGACCCCTTTAACGTGCAGTTGTGTTATGCGGTCCGTCATAAAAGTGTCACAAATATTGCTGATTCATTGCCGTATACATTATGGCATAACCCGACTTTATTACCTTTCAAAATTGACAAAAAACAAAATTAATTTGATTGAAAGTTTAAAAGTGACTAAATTGAATATTCATGATTTGGATAGAAAAGTTGCATATTAGCTACGTTTTTTTGGCTAACTTAATAATGGAGTTTATTTTTTGCCGGTAAATAATCAGGCGTAAAGTCAGAGTGAATAATGCATTCTAAGGGAGATTAGCGGCTTCCCTTACGTTTCAACCGAACGTTGAATATTTTAAAAATGAGCCAGCCTTCAACTTCCATTTCAAGTGACAAACGTGTGCACAAGTGAAGTCCCCTTGCTCTTCCGGTCATCGGCTACTTCCCATTTACATAAAACAAAGAAACACACTTAAAACGACGAATAGATTTATGAGATTATTAATCACGTTATGCGTGCACTCCGTCTATGAATTATATTCGGAATATGTCTGACGACAAGCCGCTAATTCGGGGCTTGACTTGCTTAATATTTCATAACTGAATTAAAGCACCTTAGCTCTGTGAGCATATTAATTAAAGCTGTTCACCTGACATTGTGCTAAGATTTCGCATAATTTGCTTGATTAAGTTGTTCCACGGATGTGAAGATGACACTCTGCAGATCTGCATGCTAATCAGTTTATTAAGTTTACTGTAATCGCATTTTGAATTAGCAGATTAAATGCCTAGATTATAGGGTTAAAAGCTCCTCTCAAGAGCGTACGCCCAAGTCGTCACTCCAAAACCTCAATATATTACGCTCACCACAGCACTAGGACCTTTGCCGCATTTTCCCTTATGATGCATTAAAACAAAATACGGAAAATTATGAATTATTTATTTCAATAAACTAAACCTTTATTTATAACAAATAGAAGATAATTTCTACATTATGTATTTATTGCTCAAAGAAGTAAAATTACAAATACAAAAAAATAAAATGTCAATGATAAAGCTGTTTTAGCTGCGAAATGAAATGTTTGCTTCTTTTTGTACTGTTTTTTTCTAATGAAATGATGCCTCTTATTCTGCTAACAAATATTTTTGTTTAAATAAGTGATTTTTTTCTTTTTTTCCAATAATGTGAAAAATCATTTTAGAATGTTTAAGCACGAGAAATTATAATAATATATACTTATCTCACTATTTTAATGTTTTCTAATTTTTTTATGCGCCAAGTTTTGAGATGACTTTGAGTAATTTAGGAGTCAAAAAACAGTTTAGGTTTTCCTCTTGTTTTTTATGTGGGTGGTTCAGAAGTCTCAAACTATTTTTTAGTTGGTTATAAGAGACATCTACATAAGTTAAAATCTTTCACGAAATATAACTTTATAAAGTTTAGATCTTTGAGTTAAGTTTTTGGCCGTTTAAATCATGTATGCTCAAATTTATAGTTATCGAAAACGACAGATTTTGCAATATTATTAAATACTTCTTGCAAATTTAACTTCGACAATTTACAATTTAAATTCGACAACATCGGAATCAAAAGAGTTACATGATAATATGATAATATGTCATTTCCGTCAATTTTCTTTTTTTTTAAGAGTTTGATAAAATTTGCATTTATTTTTATTGTTGCTAAAAATCTTCTATTATCATTCAAGAGTTGAATCACTCAGTATATCCCGGCGCATCCACCATTTTATA
>NW_025401006.1:8467215-8518267 GCF_015345945.1 Tribolium madens
TATATATATATATTTTAAGTATCCAGTTCTAATTTGTTTGTATCTCATTCTAATTTAAACTTATTGCAAATAATATTATTGCTGTTGTAGTTTAAGTCAAAACTAATAGCTAATTTTAACATATCTAGGATGTAATGTCATAACAGTCGCAGATGTCAATCGACATCCGAGCAAGCTTGCGAGTCAGGAATTTAATGGCATCGAAGGCTGTTATCACATTGCATCCGAGGTATGTTTAAATTTTTATTGATTTCTGTCTAATTAACCGGCAGTTAAAAACAATTAAATCCAAAAATTTGTTTCAAAAAAGATTGAGCTGATCGCGTCTGCATGACCTGTTTCCCTGTCATAGTTACATTTTACATTATCAATGTTTATTTTGACAGCGATAATAAAATGCAGTTTTAGAGAATTTTCACTAAAATTTTCATTGTTATATTAAACTATAAGATATTGTTTACAGTTCCCTTTCTTATAAATAAATAACGTTACATTTATTTATTGGTTTTCAAAATTATTGCTTTTGAATTCATAGACAAATGTTGTCAATTGTCATTTTTGAAGGTAATATTTTACCTTACCGATTTAACATACAGGATACAGTTATGGCTACCAGACAACTATTATAAATGGAAACAGGTGTTTAATAGACAGAAAAGTCTTAAAGTAGGCATAAAATAAAAGTGAACTGTTTTTACAGTACAATTTAAACGAATAAAATAAATTACTTGTTGGATCTTTTTGGTATATGGGAATGATGAACACAAACACAATTTAAACTCGACACACCAAACTTTTATTTTAAACATAAACATTTAGTACATAAAATTTGTTAAAAACTTTTGCTAGCTATTACTGATTGTTGCGTTTCAGTTTACATAAATAAATTGGGTAGTATTAAATAATTGCAATTTCAGCGCCTCCATTATTATTGCGTTTTAAAAAAATATATATTTTATACGAGTTAATATGTGTCTTAAAAATTTAGAGATCGATTTTTATTATTTTGTTTTTACATTATTTTTTGGTAGCTACTTTTGTATTTTTTAACCGTTTTCTCTTTAAAGTGTTAACGCACGTTGCATTTTTAATTAAGCCGTGTAGCCTAATAACAGTTAATAGGGATGATATCGGCGGGCTAGGCCGATTATCTGATGGTGTCCCCGGCGTGGCCGTCGGTTGGCGCCGCTCCCCGGTGGCGGTGACGAGTAATTAGCAAAGGTGCTTGACGCTGGTGACGGGTGCGGCTGATTTGTTATATGGCTTCCGTCACCCAACTCGAAATATTACGTCCGAGATAAAAACACATCGTAAAGTTAGTTGCATATATTACCTATGGACTCTTATCATCAATCGAATGGGGTGTGACATCGCGCCCTCATAAATCTTCTTAATTAAGACAGGTATTGGGAGGGTCCGGTGTAAAGTGTCCGGTGACACGTTTTATATACGGCGCAAAATGTAAAAATGTTCTTCGGAAGCTTCGTGTGAATCCATTACAGATAATTGTGATCATAAATTTCAAAAGATTGCCTTATTGCTTTGAAACTAATTTACACCTACCCAGAAAGTCATTAATTTGATTAAGTGTGCCCTGTTTTGGGTTTACAAAATTTGGTCTTGTTGAATTTTAAAAGAAGCACTGAAAGATGTGTCGAATGCTTCAAATAGCATATATGCATCACCGCACGTCATGCAAATCTTCTGCATTACATAAACAGAATTCGAACATATTCAGTCCACGATTCTCGTGGGTTTTTTATCAATTGATCTAAACACAATCTCGGAGGATTTCACAACACCACTAAAATCGACAATGATACGGATCTACAAAAAACATTTTCTTAAATTTGCGCACTTTAATAAACTTAAATAAATTATTAAAAAAATGAACGGTTTCAGAAAGACGTCTGGAACAGGTAGAACCGAATTTTATTACACTTTAGTAGGACAGCTAGAAGTAAAACTGCAGAATTGTTAGCACTAGAAACTGGTATCGACCTGGGGTCCCACAGGATTCGCACTCCAACAGTCCCGATATTGCAAGAAATAAGATATCAGCGGTGAAATTTGGCAAAATAATTTGTAGCTTCGTAAAAGTTAAATTGAATTCGCTATATACCTTACCGTTATGGAAAAAATTGTCGTAAGAAAAATTCAGTAAAGTTATAAGACGCAAAGGGTTGGAGTGTTTAAATTAAGATTAGCTATGAGACAGATTTGAATAATTAATTAAGAATCGATAATCTTAAATGAGTTGTGTATTTAAATAAGCTTCTGGTGTGAACGGAGGATAATATCCTCAACGGGACCATCACAAGGAGCGCTGCTTCTAGGATCGAAGCCTCTCCAGCTCGAACCACTCATTACTTCGGGTCGCGGATCTTGTTTCAATTAGAATGATCGAGAGCTCTGGAGTCTCGTTTCTGCCATCCGCACTTCATCACCAATGATGATGGATGACTTGAAGAAAATACACCAGGCGGGGATTACAACCCAGAAAACTCAAACCTACACTAATCCTATTCGAATCTTTCATAACTACAAATATTTGTGCAAGCTTTCGTCCTTGGGTAGCGCTTTTGCCAGAGTGTTATATTTTTATTTGATCTGTCTGTGGCCGGGTTTAAAAAACGCGTAGCAATTATTGAAGTCTGGTGGCTATCATAGAGAATCTGATAGTCGTCGGTAGCGCTTGCAATCCGAACTCAATTTGATTTCCAGAGTCTTATATCCCGTGGGAGTCTAATCTGGTCTAAGCTCGACCTGCAAGTGGCCACGATATGATGCGGCGAGTTAGCGGCAGCAAAACTCAATATTCAGCCGGCTGGAAACCTTATTAAGGCTGCCACTCAGACGGAACCAAACATGTCATATAGTATGCAGATGGGCCAGAGTCGCTTTTGCAATTAACGACGTTAACCACCATTAGACCGGCCGAGGAAACGTCAAGAAATAAACACAAACGGACGATTTTAAATTATTTAAAAAGCCAAAAACCACGATTATCAAATTAAGAGTTGTTTGAAAATTCACATTCTGAGAAGTCATCACTGGTTTTCATAAACATTTGACCTTTTTCAAGTTTTAGTAAACTTGTGGATTGCAGAATTGAAAATACAGAAACAGCAATTGTTACAAATTTTTGGTGAGCTTTATTTGTTAATTATTAAATTAAAAACTGGTTTCAGTATAAATAAACATAAAAAAATATTCTTTAAAATACAGTGATCGGCAAAATTATGGAATATTCTTATTAAAACTGAAAATAGTTTGTTTTGGTAAAAATGCACGAACGTTTTTTTTTTAAATACACAATTTTCAACTTGATATAAGGCGGTACTTTACTTGTCTTAAAATGTACTCTGCAAGGTATTCCAATTATACCTTTTAATCTTTTATTTATTATCGAAATAGATTAAGATTTTGGGAATTGGCGGGTAAAACATAAATAATAATTCCCACGGTCCGTTTGTTCCAATATTTTGAATAGAAAAAAATATAAAAAATCGTAAATATCGGAGAAAAAGGGTTATTTTGTCTTGCTCTACTGAATTTATAAAACATTTTAACAAAACTCACTCACCGCCCAAAGTATAATGGACATTTTTAATTGAACATTTGTTGACAGCTGTATGTTTATATTTTAAATAAACAAATAATTAGGAAAATACAATCGTCCTACAACCCAACTTGTCACGAAAATGATTTTTGTTACGGTAGTAGGGTCAGACAAGGATACTTGTTCTCTTTCGTCGCACAAGTCTAACCTTGTCTAACCCATACCACAAAAAGATTTCACTAATGCGACATGCGAAACCCCGAACTACACTACCGCCTTAAGATTTTACAGCTTTTGGTTTTTGAGTAATGACATCATCTATTTTTTTTTAAACAGAAACCCTTAATTTTTTTAAGTAATTCCACAGATCTTTTAATTGTCAAAATGACAACACCAAAATATTAAATAGAACATAAAGTTTTTGAAAAAAAAATCATCCAAAAAGTGAAATAATACTCGTATTTAATTTTAAATCAAGTTGAGAATTTTGTATTTTTCAAGAAAGTTGACCTATTCGAGCATTTTTGTCAAAACAAAATATTTTCACTTATAATTACACGAGAGCTTTTTTTTTCGAAGTAAACTTGACATTTTAATGAAAGTTTTGTTTTCTGACAATTTAACGAGTTAAATTGCCTAAAGAAAACAAAACTCAAATTAAAAATGTCAAATTAAAAATGTCTTCGTAAAAAAACAGCATGAGTGTAATTCGGTAAAACAATTTAATGAATACGTAAATTTTTAGTGTATGAAAAAAATTGTCAGTTTTAATAAATAAGATTATTCCATAATTTTGCCGGTCACTGAATACATATTTGTAAGCAGTCACATTTATAGCAATTATCAAATTAATAATTAAAGATAAAAAGAAATAAGTAAAAAATTGCAAATATATTTTATCAAACATCAAGTTCTAAACCTTGATTAATTTTGTCTAAAATATTGAAATGTAAATGAAATGTGCTAGTAAATGTAATTAAAAATTTAAGTCAATGTCATTTTTTTAAAAACTTATTTTTGTAAAATTCGTACCATAATATCAGCAATAATAGAAATAAGTCAAGCGACATTTAAACTATTTTTGACTTTTCTTTAATGAAGAAAAATCAATCACAAAGAGTAAATTACAACGTTTCTGACATAGAAAAATAACTTTTTAGTGACACTGATTATTGACTCCCAAATTATATTGCATGCGACCGTACATCCAGTATGTGGATCCACTATGATTAATTGAGTCAACTGAAAAACGGATCTGGCAAAGAAAGTTATCTGAATATCTTTTATTTTCCATAAAACAGACATTATGAATAATAGATATATCCTTTTAGGGGTGTGTTTTTTTCTGTTCGCGATCACGGTAAGGGGAGAATTTTGCATCCCTTTTAGTTTTCCACAAAATGTGTGCGAGTTTGTTCTTTTATGTATCCATTTCCTTAAGTAATGTTACTTATGTCGTTTTCCACTTTACGTCAATTTTCAGAACGTACTATTTATTGATTATGATTTTATTATCTTGTTTGTTTGCATGCTATTCAAAATGGAACGTGTTATTAATCAACGGTTTGAGTTTTACAAAACAAATACATTAGTTAATTAATTAACGACGAACTGTTAATTAGTTTTTGTAATTAAATGTTAGGTGCAATTATTGTAGCTCTATTTTTTTGTCTAACTCTACTTTTTTTAGAGAATACACAAGTTCTCTTAAATCATTCAAAACCAAGCATAAAATTTGTTTTTTTACTAAAATACCATGTATGTTATATTTAATTTAAGTCGACAAAAAGTGCAATTTGTTTTGTCTGAAGCAATTACATGTTTGCCTTTTGTGCAGTAAGAAATATGATCACGCGAGTAGCTCTATTAAATCGTGAAGAATTTCATGTTTCCATTTGCATTTTCCACATAGCAGGTTTTATTGCAGCACTTTTTAACCGGATTAATCCTTAAACTGTAGTATAAATAACCCGAAATCAGACAGGTAGCAGTGGTTTATAAAGCCGAGAGAGATTCCTCGACGGATATTTGCATGAGAATTGAGTGTTTGCTTAGGGCAAAGTTTATGCTTCCCCTGACACGATACACATACTTTTGATAATTCGCTTACCGTTTGCATCGACACGCTATTTCTATACTAAAAACGTTGACGTGTTTCTAAGAAGCATAAATTTCCAATTAGCTAATGAAATAAATGTTATAGGACGATTATTAAATTTTAGCCTCTGTTGTTAATTGAAGACTTTAATTAAAAAACCTGTCGTGAAGTAGGGAGTCGAAATGATGGAGCAATTTGTCACAAGAAATTTTAATTAATTAATTTATTGTCGCAAGGAATCTGGTCGATTTGTTTGAAGTAATTGGCCTAATTGGTGTTTTTGGCGTTTTTTTGGGTTCAAGCTCTCGCTTCGGCTAACCGATGTTAAAGAGCCCCCATACATCTCGCAGGTTGTATCTCCTGAGATATCGAGGTGGGAATGAGAGCTTCTGGATCCCCTCTCAGGGGCACCATGATTCTTCCGTCGAGGCCTCCCTGACTATGTTTACGGACTTGTTCCTATTCTTGTTCTTTTAATGTTACATTACGATACAATGGGAATCGCGCACGTAAATTCACAAAACGATGTTTATTCTAACGTTAAAATTTAATGCTTTCAATTTTCGGTTCCCAGAATCTATTCCATAGAGGGACCGACTAACGGAATTTGCAAATGAAAGAGAAGGCTGTCTCACAAAAATGCCACTATAATCAGTGCTGACTGTAGTATTTTGAGATAACTTAATTAACAATGTTCGGTTTTTAAAAACTTTTCTGTGTTTCAATTTTTTTATAGTAAATTTCTACAAAATAACTATGTTACTATATTTTTATATGACTGAATAATGTTAGCTATCACGTTAATAATCATAATTTTAAAAATTTTATTAATTAATTTGTTAATTTGAGCGATTACTCTCAGAAAATTGAAAACACTATTTTTTCTCTTAGGCACAGTACAAAAATGGTTTGTAAGAAAATTGTAAATATGTATAATAAATAATATTTGTCAAGTAATATTATATAATTTTAAGTTTTAATTTCGATAGTAGATCTAGATTTGACGGACTATACAAGGTGCGCCAGAAAAATGCCCATGTAAGGTACGATAACAGGAACATGGAAAAAAATGTAAAAAAATTTTATTTATAAAAATTTCGAAGTTATGAGAGTTTAAATTTTGCACTTTGACTTTATTTATTTCTGTTGTAAAAATAATTTTTCAAATTTTTTACGCTACAGGCTATTAGAAGAGGAAAAATCCTAAATTGTAACTCTGGTTAATGTTATTTGTGGCTTTTATGGGCAAAATTTTTGTACCTTTACTAAATGATTATAAATAAAGATATACAAGATCATCAGTATCATTAAATAAACATAAAAAATGACAAATGTCAAAAAATAAATCTCAAAATTTCTTGACATAGAATTTTTTAAATATTTTTGCCATGTTCCTGGTATTGTATCTTACATGACATTTTTTTTTCTGGGGCGCGAGTTCTGGCGCACCCTGTATACACTGAGTAGAATAATCTTATTAAAACTGAAAATATTTTATTTGAACAAAAAAAAACAGTTTTCTACTTGATTTTAAATTTTACATTTGATGATACGTAAGTTATGACATCGACATTTTTTTTTGGTTGGGGAATCAAAAATGTCGGAAGAAAGCCGGATGTCTTAAGACTGCCCAGTTTCTGTCCCTATCTTCCTCAGATGACTTTTTTGACTCGCTGGCCTGAGAAGTATTTGCTCCACTTCCATGGGTCGCACAAGGACCTACCCGCCAGTTGATCCTTGATAGTATCCTAAATCGTGATCCACTCTTCTACCTTTGCCTATAAAAAAAACGGGTGGAGGGGGTCATGTCTTTTAGGAGGGGTGGCACAATGGGCCCGAGTGAGAGACCTTAGTGCCGAAATAATTTGCAGTCTTTCACTCTCCATACTAAATCGAGAATCCAGAATCAAAAATTTTTTAATAGAAAGCTCCATTTTTTTAGCAATTTTTATATGCTTTTGATATCTTTTATTTGTCGAAATGACGACATCAAAATATTAAATATTACATAACAAAGTTTTCGAAAAAAAATTATTCAAAAAGTGAAAAAGGTAAGTTTAGGTATCAACAGATCAAAAAGTGTAAAATCTTAAATCAAGTTAAGAATTGTGTATTCCTTAAAAAGCAAATTAACCTCTTTGAGCCTTTTTGCCAAAACAAATTTTTTTCAGATTAAGATAATTCCATCATTTTGTTGATCACATGGTGTCCCATTCTTATCATTATTATCATTCTTGACAATGTTCACATTATTTAAGAAGATAAAATCATGTGCTCTTTATTCTGATAAAGTAATTATTTAATTTTTTTTATAAGTATTTACTGTTTTAAATAATAATAGTAACATGAAAAGAGAAAAAATGTTTTAAATGTCATTTGTTTTGCCACCTCTTGTTTTGCCATTTTAAAATTTTCATTTTAATTGCTGTTCATTTCTTCTCTCTTAAGTTTTTATAAATTAGTGTTTCTTTTTTATTTCTTTTAATCACATTATAAGATAATACGTTTGAATTAAATAAAACAATTTGATTTTTATTGTTCAAAAAACTTAATTAGTTAAACATATTTGTATTTAATTTTGTTGTTTTTTTATAAACAGTATATTAAAAAATGACTACATACTATATTGTAAAGAAATTAATTCTTATTTTGTATCAAAAGTTTCTATTGAGTTTATTTTATAAGTACGTATACATAATTATTATTGTTTTATTTTATTTATTTTATCATAAGTTTTCTATAAATTAATACTTATTGATAAGTGATTGTTAAAATCTTTTTAATTTCGCATCAAAACAACAAAAAATAGACCAGACACCAGTTGTTGACGTTGATTTTTTACCATTTATGAAATATCTTTTTAAGAGAAGAAAATTATATTTCTTGATTAAATAACCCGAATCAAAAAAGGTATCCGCTGCATCGTGCGAAAATGCCGTGATTGAATACTGGCTTGGGTTGGTTCAGCTCGAATCCCTAACAATTAGTGTATCCGTAGGCGCGAATTTATTGAAAATTCGCTTCAGGTTTATTTGTTGAAGACGATGATTGATCGTTCCCGCGTGTATTTGGTCAAAACAGAGAAATGACAAATGTTTGTGAAAATATAAAAACTTTTTACATGACAAAAGTTTTTGAAAAATTATTGAGGATTGAATTTGTGTTTGGTGTGTAGGGGTTCAAGGCGGTCTGTTTCGTTAAGTTGGAAACTTGGTGTCCGCAGGGATCGCATCAACTTGGCAAACATCAGCGCGGTAGGGAAATGGACAAACGTGAAAGAAGCCGAAGTTGGAGGAATACATCAAGAAGTGGGCTTGTGTGCAAGTGTACCTATCATTTTGCATGACCGAATTTATTTTGTTTGCGGTCCAGAATTGTGTATTCTGGGAATTTAACAGAGTCCAAAACGTGTGATTTCATTTGCGACGATCCCTTGTGTTTTCTGCTTGTTTCTTATTTGAAGGGTGGGTTTATATACGCGGGCGATTTTTACCGTTATTATGCTGTACACCCTAGAGGACCTCCTTAGATTGAGACCCGGACATCAAAAATTAAAAATCATTCTTTCGCAGGTGCACCACTTCGCTCACTTTTCATTTGACTTTGCATTTGTTGGACTTTGTCTAATCAGCTATTCCATCTAAAAGAAACCTTTGTTAAACAGAGACTCTCACAGAGTACAAGCGGGAGTTACCCACTACTACTTTTATTAAAAAAAGTCTAAATTTATTTATATTTTAATTGGTATAAAGAAACGTTGTATCAGAGCGTTTAAAACTAGTAAAAAAAACCTCATTTTTTCTCGGGAAGATGTTCATGAATCGTGTTAATTAAAAGATCCGTCTAAAGTTCGGTGTAGAATCCTTTTGGGACGTTATAATTGTTCTAATGGTATCTATCATGAGGACATGCGGAGAGACAGACACAATCTAATTATGCAATTTAGTCTGACATGAAGCGCGACACTGATGTCACTCGGGAGTGACTGACAACGCTGCACTAATCATTCCAAATTCTGTCTCCAACTCTCTTGTGCTTCCTGTAGCACTACAACTACAATTCCAGCAATTAGTTCAGTATCGACCACCGCAACATTTGCTGCAAACATTCGAAAAACCGAGACAAAACAAACAAACTCGAAATCCAAATCTAAAGCAAATGTAAAAGAAAAGTGAGTAGGTATTGTCTGAATAAGCAAATCAAACAATGACGAGAGACGTGGTGTAGAAGGAAGCTCTTTCGAAAAGTAGATGTTTCTGTGAAGGTGTTGTGAGTAAAGTTATTCCGTCATTCAAGGCGGGTGGATGTTGCAATCTCGTGGGATTTGCTGACAAGGCGAGACGAACGCGGGACAGCTTGATGCCGAGTCGTCTCTTTGCCGTTACAACTATTGTGCATTGCACTTCTCAACAACACTCTCTTTGCATTCTTACATAGAAACTCTCATCCGAAGAGTTCTCGACAGGCGGTGCTCTCGACGCCCGGCTCTTTCGGGATATTCCACATGTCGGGATTGCTTCACTCATTGTCAACGAATTCCTCCAGAACATTTAAGGACACGAATTTGTTTTAATAAAATTCAGTAAAATTTAATTTTTATTTTATAACTGAGTATTAATCCTAGCTTTGTTAGCAAAGCTGAGTCTATTATTATTTTTAACCTAATCTAAAACAAAAGTCATAAAAGTAAATAATAATAAAAATAACCAGTAGGTATCTATTTTAAGTCTTTGTGAGTTTTTAAGAAACTATTTTTTTTTCATTTAAACTAAATCTGTGGTGTTTAACATGCAAATATTTCTTTTTAAAAATGAGTAGGTATAAATTTAGTTTTTGATTAAATTTGTTGAAATAGTATCCAAATGATGTAGGTAAAATTCGTTAAATTTGGACATAATAAAGTCAAAACTTACTTAAACTTTGATGACAGTTTATTACATAAGGAATCAGCAAACTATAGCTCCATCATCAGTGCAATAAGTACACTGGCGCACACGGAATTTTGGACGATTTGTCATTCGACTGACATAAAAATGTAAAATGGGTCTTAGGCAACTAACCTCACTTACGGTTTTTGTAATTTTTATCCTGATAGTTAGAGAAAAAATGACTACAAATCAAAATAATTTATTGAACTTATATAAGAACACGTATTGCTGGCATTATTGTTTAGGAAAATCGACACCAAAAAAATTTCAACTAAAACTTTTAGATTTTGGTTTCAAACGTTAATCATAATGACAATAAAGCGTAACTTACATTGACATTTTTTGAATTGAACTGACATAAATTTGATGTCCAATACTCCGTGGCCGCCAGTGTATTAACAAATTTTAAAAAAAATTAAAAACCTAATAGAATGTCACATTATTAGTTGAAATGTTACAACAAATTGAAACATAAAAAATTAGAAAAGAATTGTCCAGTGAAGCTGAGACAATCCTGGCGTAATGTTAAGATTTATTAAATATTATTTTTTGACTTTATTATCTCCAAATTTAGTTTTTGCTTTGTTATATCAAAAATCTTCTGCTGGGCACTAACCTTACCAATATTACCAATAAACTCATTTAATTAATTTTGTAAAAATAATAAAATGCTGTGTTATTAGGAGTAAAAGTGATTGTTTATGTGGCGAAGATGAACTTCATTTGATTCAGCTGAGCCACATAAACTCACTTTTATTCCAAATAACATACAGTATGTCACCGGATTGAGTTTAAAAATAAAAAAAAAATATCTTTAATTTTACACCAAAACTGCAAAAGAAAGACAGTTTATTTTTCTCTTGATTTTGGAATGATTTTTCTCTGTTTTTTAAGTTCTATCACATTGGCGGTTTCATTATTTTGACAAATGAGTTAAATACCAAAAATGTTTGTGAAAAACGTAATTATAAATGGCAACTCAAAGAAACAACTTTATTGCTAAAGTGACATATACTTGTCAAATAAATAACACCGCCAATGTGATAGGACTTAAAAAGCAGAGAAAAATTATTCGAAGTCAAAAATAAAGAATTAGAATTATAATTAGAATAATAAAGTTTTATGTGCAGATTTGCTCGTTCCAGGTGAAGCAAAAAATGTTTTTTCTTTGCAGTTTTTGACGTAAAATCAAAGACAAAAAATTTTTTCCTTTTGTAAACTCAATCCGGGGACAGTGTCGAATGCTGATAATCTACACTGTACCTCTCCAGAAAATACTAAAGCAGTGAAAGAGACAACATTGGTAAATGTCAAAGTAAATCTCAGGTAAAAGTGAAAAACGCTTAGGCAAAAAAAACGGTGTTTTTACCCCATGTCCGAAAGGTAAAACTTTTACTTGTATCACTTAATCACTCTGACATATGTGGAATTTTTTTTTTTTAAATCTGATAAAGCAACATCAAAGATGTCTTCAACAGTAAAAAATGTCATTCATGACATGTAGTAGGTATAATAGCTACGAGTATGTTTATATTCACAGTTTAAAGCATTTGGTGTTCTTATTTATTGATTTCCCTTGAAATTCCCTCCCCAATAAAATTCTGTCGAAATCAAATCGAGCAGTGCATTTATTTCCGATGTTATTGATATCGCCATACCCTGACCATAAACAGTACATGTGACGACTGTCGCGCAAATTCTAAAAAATTACCGGACCGAAGAGTCAGTCTGAAAAATTGAAACGGTCCGATCTTTCGGGGCCCATAATGTTTTTTTATTGGTGGACTTGTTCAAGTTATAACTGAAAGAGGAATTCGATAAATGTTTAATGGTTTACAAATGCGTTTTTCCTTCGAACCGGATTAGCACTTTGAAAATTGTAATTTAAACGAATCAATCATACATCCATTTGTATTGGGGTGGCGTTCGGGAGCACTCCCCGAGCCGCAACTCTAATAATAATTCATTCCATGTTTTCATATATATTCCGTATGTTTCTCACCCTCCGTGAAAACAGTTAAATCCATCTAAACTTTCTTACACATCCTGGCAGGTCAGGTCCGGCCTCGATGATTTATGGAAAATATTACAGACAGGCCGCGAAGGTTGGGCGGCAACTGCAAGAAAAGTAACGAATTCTTGGATTCTCTAGGGCCTGCACGACCAATGGCGGCATTCCCGCAATACCATTAGGGATTACGACTTTGACCACTTCTGCACTGCGAAATTTATTTTGAATTGTCCGCTTCTTCGGACCGATGTCTCGCATGACGTATGAAATGGGGCGGTACGAGAATAAAACATGTCTCGCAGAGCGAAAACATTTATAACGGGGATGTCACTCCATGGTCAAAACGCGGCTTTTGTATTCTAACGGCTTCTTGAGGGTCACCGGGGACACTCAAGATCGTCCGTCTGAATTCCTTATCCGAATTACAAATCCGGCTTTGCTGCGGTTTTCTAATTCACTTGGAACGGTGTAACTCTTCGAGAAAATCCACTTATACCGCATACATTTTGTATGGCAACACCTTCTTCTTATTATCCGGACTCATCACGCCGCCTGCACTTCAATTTTCCTCCGGTGGATGGTTTTCCACCAGAACATTCAAACACGGATGCGCAATCTAATCCCGACCAACAACACAAATCACGATGTCCAATTTGAAAATTTTAACAACCACTCCGCAAACGCCAACAGCAGTTTTTCAGACAGTAAGCCATTAAAGGACCACAGAATTAAATGAGACTTAATTAGTTCATCCCAAAATTACCAAGATGTTTTTTTAACAAAATACAAAATACCAATTGACTAATAGATTATTAAAAAAGTTAAAACAAATCTTTACTTCATTTTATATTTAGATCTACCTGAAACAATAAATGAAAACTGTTTAAATGTTTGAGCATTTTTTAATGACATTATAAACACGCTTTTTTCGAAAAAGTATTAAGCAAATCTCAAAATCCAGTCAATAAGTAAAATTATAAAACCCAAACTAGAATTAATTATTAAAGATTTTATAACATTTTAAAGTAGATTATATTTAACTTTATTAAAAAAAATAATTTCTTATTAGAATTACTGCTCATATTATGTATGTGTGTACTGTTATTTTGTGCAAATCAGTGTTTTTTGGTTGCGAACTGGGTAAAAGTTTTTGTGGAAGTACCCCATAAAAGTTTGGCTGGAGTTAAATCATCTGAAACTGAATCAAAATCGGATGTGTTTCAAATGAAGTGGGCTTGAAATTGAACATCTTGGAGCAGTAAAGCTGCGATTTGGCCATCAAGATGTACGCCGTGTTTAAGCCGATGACACCCTAGGGTGAGATTGCTCCTGTTGGCACGCACCAGAACCTTCCGTCGCTCACTCGAATTGCTATTGAATAACATTTAAATTTGTCATTTTGTGTCCCGAATTCGAACATCGACTTTCAAGATCTCTTTTATGTTTTTTGAAATAACATTCAAACTGTGATAAACTTTTTTTTAGAAAAATATTGCTTTTTTGCTGTTTCAAGTAAATTGAAAATGACTTGATAAGATGAGATGTTTTTCATTGTATTAAACTACACGAAGCAAAATTGTCTCCTTAAATGTCTAGAACTTCTCTTTAAAATGAAAATTAATATGAGTTGCACTTTGTAAAGTTTCAAATTAAATCCCAAGTGTGCAATAAATTACGAGAAAAAGCAAAGTGAGTTGTAGTACTGACGTGGAAAAATTGCTGATTTTCATCAAGATTCTCAAGAATTTCTAAAGACAATTTTTTTAATCAAAGCAAGTTATTTGGTGTAGGTATGTATTTATCAAATGACAATCTTTAGTAACGTTACGTATGTATTAGTAAGAGCTGGACAAAATTTAAACAAGGATATATATTTCTACACATGTATTTAAAACATTGTTGCAGGCATTTTTGTAACATGACAAACATTTAAAATTAACATTTTAAAATTACATGACACAAATTAAATTTCTTATTGTTTTTATTAAAATATTTTTAGCCCGGCGCATCCACCAAAATTGGCGCTACTTATAAATTTAAAAGTTCATTTAAATTTAAATTACGACTACTACTACTTGTTAACATGTTAGCATATTAATTAATTCTTGCTTTTATTAAGTAATTTCAACTTTAAAAAATTACTCTGTGAAATATTTTTTTTTCGTTTTATACGAAATATGATATTTTGTAATAACAGTAAAATTTTTGCTTTCAAAGTTGAAATAGCATATTAAGGTAAAAAAATATATTATATTTAATTTAAATATAACTTTTACAATTTTATTTGTTTATATGAGACATATTTTATATCTTGTTAAAAAAACATATTATTATATTGTTCATACTAGTAACTTGAAATAATAAAGTAATTACTAATAATTTTTTTAAAAGTAAATAAAAATTACGTAATATAGCTCTTAAGACAACAAGAGTTTTACAGTTTAAAAATCGAGGTCGTAGTTTAAATTCGAGCGACCGTTAGAGAGCGAGAATTTAATACACCAAGATTTTTGAGCAATAAAACTTTTGTTACCTTCACTAATATTGGTTCAGTAATTTTACTAAGTTCAAAAATTGTTACAAAGAAATTTGTCAAAATTGACAAAATACGTTGTCATTTACGACGTATATAGAAAAGCGCATATTAACGCTAACATAAAAAGTACGCTTAAGTGCACCATAAGGTATTAGTGTAAAAAAAAAATTAATAATTATCTGACCCATTTTGTCAATGAGAATGTATGTTGTATTTTAGAACATTTTTAAAATTTTCGTGTCGTAGTTGACTTTCTAGGGAAATGATAAAGTTTTAAGTTGAAATTAAGTTGTTAACATTGCCACACTGACAGCAAAAGGACATTATAATGTTTAATATGCGTAATAATTACGCGGCGAATGTAAATAGTTGGCGAAAAGTCGTGATATATGGCACCCCCGCTTCAGTTCACAAAGTCATATTAAAATTATCTCCAAAATAAGGTCGTTTTATTTACGACCTAAGTTTCCATCTTGGCGGTTGTAAAACATTACATCGTGGACTTTCCCCTCAGGTTCCTTTATAAACATATTGTAGGAGCGTGTACTTTTTACTCGTCTGTAGGTAATTCCACACAGCCATAAAACAATAATAAAATAAGGTTTTTGATTTGGCGTGATTAAAAAACGCGAGAGGGGTCCGGATAAAAATAATTCTTTATTCACGACGTCCCATAGGACTTCGTACCCCTGGAGTTTCACTTAATAAGTGCATTCGTTAGAGGGACTTGGTGTGTATTTGCGCGGTTCCGAGAGTGGATCAAGTGTGAATTAAGAAGGGGTGTGTCACATTAGACTGACGGGGCGGTTCGGCCGCCGCCACGCCCGCCTGGTTAGTCTACTCCAACTTGAAATATTTCGCATCATAATATATATTTAATTATTTTGACCTGATAAATAACCGCCCTGAATTATGCTTACAGACACATTAATATTAAAAACTGCCCCCGATTGCACCCGCCCCCGAAACTCGCGCCACAAAACGGTGACGAGATGCTTTACCTTAATTATCCCCAATGTGCAAAATTTTTTCCCAGATTATTCGTTAACGTTTTCACCCACATTCCCCTCCATATTGATTAGCAAAATTAGTTTTTAATATCAAAAAAAAAACTTACGGATTTTTTTATTAAACAGAGTGTTTAATTACAAAATTAGAGTGCAGTATACATACATAATACAAATTAAGTTTATTTAGTTAGCTTATCGTAACACCTTGCCTTATCTAAGCTACAAAAATGATAGCTACGAATTTTTACACTACAAGTAATTGACATTTCACTAGCAGAATTTGATTTAAATTGTGTACTTATGTGAATAGCCTTTGATTTTTTCTTTATTTAATTTTTTTAGTTCTTAGGTCAGAATTTAAAATGTTTTATAATTTTTACGTCGTAATAGTCGGATTCTGTAGTCGCGTTTTTACTGCTTATTTAAATAAAAATAATTTTGACGATTATGAATACACATTATAAATTATAAAATAATTTTTATAGAAATATAAAAAATGTTATGATCACGTAGGTAGGTATTAAATCCGTGGCGGTAGTGTATACTCTTGATTAAAATTGTTGATTTGTAAGTAAATAAATCATTGTTTTGAGTTGATTAATTGTTATTTTTCAAGTCTCCTTTTAGCTCAATACTCTTCGCCTAGCACTTCTCCAAATTTTTCAAGTCATACAAATAATATTATTTTGGAAGGTCCTTATAATAAGCATATAGAAACAGGAAAGTCACATGGGGCCAAATCTATTAAATTTGGCGGATGTGGCAATAAATCGAACAATTTTTGCCATTGAAACTGCTGTGTGAATCAGTGCATTGTCTTGTTGGGGAAGCATTTTTTTGGCCATATGTAGACGATTCTCTAGATTTCTTTATTTAGCCTCTACAAAAATGATGCATAATCCTCTCCATTTCTCGTTCTTTCTTTTTCCAAATAGTCAATGTGGATAATTTCGCGTGCATTTTAAAACACCATGGTCATCATCTTTCCAGCTGATTTCACCGTTGTTGCCTTCTTTGGAGCAACAACGGTTATGTATCGTCGCAAAAACTCGTCAGAATTACGACAGAAAACCTTTAAACGAGCCACTGAATAGACCACACGATTGGGTTTATATAATTTGTAGGTGTAGTTTTAACTCTTAAACAATTTAACGAAAATACAGTAATCTAAATATTACAAAAAGCACAATTATAAAACTTTTGTTGATTTGTTGTTTATACCTATGTATAAGCTAAACCAGCCACTGAATAGACCACACGATTGGGTTTATACAGGGTATTTCACGAGTGATAATGAGCCTAACCACATTTGATCTGCAGCCAACAATACATTTGCATAGGCTTCATGGATTTTGATTATGAATTTTAAAAGTAATAAAACATAGTTATCGCGTAACTGACACAAAGAAATTGACAAGAAAAGAAACACAGTTTTTAAGGTTATTGTCTATCTACCATTGGAAAACACTTTCAAGCCTTTTTGGAGCTTTTCTATACAGGAAACATTGTCTTTACAACAGTTCAACGGCAGAAGCATTTTTTCCAAATTCGCCATAAATGAGAATCAGATCTGTTTTCTCATCGTTCGAATGCATTTTGAAATTTTGCTAATGTCAGTTGTGATATGGTTGTGACAAATAAAATTATCGAAGCAAAGCTATCGTGGATTGTATTTTCAATTCCGTCAGGCTCATTATCACTCGTGAAATACCCTGTATAACTTATATGTGTAGTTTTAACTCTTAAACAATTTAACAAAAATACAGTAATCTAAATATTTCAAAAAAGCAGAATTATAAAACTTTTGTTAATTTGTTGTTTGTTTATACCAATGTATAGTGCAATGAGAGATAATAAATTAAAAAGGTTTATTTGTTATTCTAAAAGTCATTATAAAAGTAAGTTTTTTTTTTGTAACTGAATTTTTGTGTCATTGTAGTATTAATTTTGATTGTAGAGAATAAAAAATCTTTAAGATTGTAAAAGTTCGAGCTAATAAATAAGAGGCGAAACGACAAAGGAGCAAAATTAATAACAAAGTTAGTGTACAGAGTGAGTCTCTTGCAAGAAAATCTATTTAGGATGATCAAAAATGCATGAGAGATTCCATCACAGATGCTGAAAAGTAATCGGTCCGGAACTAGTCGGATCATATATCACGTAGTAGTCTCAGAATCAAAGCCCATAGTTATTAAAAGCTCAACATCGTAAAGCAGAGTACAAAAATAATGAAGGGTGCAGCCTCATCGTCGCAGATTGAAAAGACGCGTACCGGGATTGACTGGAAGCTTCCATCATCCAGGTCCAGGTCCCCGAGGACTTGACTCAACCCTCCTGACTCACGCACACGTAACATCATGCTGCAACTACTATGCAAGGGATGATGCATGATCAATGTTCGTTCAGACACCAGGCTCGTATGTCAATAATGGTCGACGATAATTTCTTTTGAGGGGTAGATCGGGGCCATAAAGGCGTTTTTCACGGCAAATCCGGTTAATTAGGCGGCTTGTTTGGCGGTAAAACTGTTGCAACCTGTGGTAACCGGCAACAAATTTGTACGGTGGCTGACAGAACACGCAATTTCACTTCACTTAACATTATTGTTTCATTGCAATTCGGGCACTGAAGAACAGGTGCATTAAACGGTTTGTGTTATTGAACATGCTTCTGAAGGATTGGTTTCATTATTGAACGGATCAAAGTACCCACAAATTGTTGTTACTGCTGTCCAGGGCGGAATGTGCGGTGTAACATTGTGAAGCCGATACCTTTGAAATTATAGATGAGTTTGGATAGATTTACTACCAGTTAAAAATACATCATTATTTTGTGTTAAATCCCTCTAGAGGTGTTGAAAATGCCCAAAGAGAAACTAAACTTGTTGAATTTAACAGAATATTAAATATTGGCGATATAGAACAAACAACTTGAGTTTGTTTTAGAGTTTTAATAGCTGTCCTAGATATATAAAATAAAAAAATATATGTGTCCTGCAGGACGTGGTCAAAGTGTTCCTCGAGGGAAATTCGAAAGTAACCCAACCGTAGAAATATTGTCAAATAGTAAAGGAATATAAAAATACGAAACTACACCTTGAATAATAGAAGAAGCAATATAAGGGATCAATTGTTAAAACAAACAGAAGCTGACCACATGTTATTGTGGCCTTGTAAATCCCAACTAGCCGATGGTAAGTGTTGGGGCGGGACCCACAGCTCCACTTCATCACGGCGCCGGTTTCCACAGGGATTCTGCAACACCGAACTCTTTACTGCTCTTACATCGAGCCTCTGGACGCTTTCCCTTTTCCAAAACTCCCTTTTGCGTTGTTTTACCGTCGTACAAAACTAACTTATTGCCCATCAGTAGGTGACAGCTTTTGGTAGATAGATTGCCGAGTTGTTAAACACTGTTTATTTGAAAAATCTGAAAAGCAGGAGCTGTTTCTTTAATTCAAGAGGCGAGTAAGGGTGTCGAGAGAGGATGCATTTACATAGAAGGCGGCTGCATTATCTATTCATTGTAGGTGTATAGGTGTTCGCAAGGCGCGACATTTCTGATGATATTTATTCTTACGGCCGATGCAGTTGCCAGACAGGAAGCTATGAAAAGGCGATGTGATGGATTTCACGACCCCAGTGGGTCCCCTCAATTCTGGTCTAGAATTCAGTTAGTCTTCTCCACAGTCAACGCCCGATCCTTCTTTTGAAACGGAACGTCTGGATACGTCGTCGTAAGTGGGTAAAATCTTGATCAATATTTATTTTATTCTCCTGTTGATTTTATTTGGGTAAACTTTACAACAAACCGTCGTTTTGCTTGGATTTTATTTATTTTTTATTTGTTATTGAATGTTTTTTACTATTTTAAATAATTTAACAAAAAAAAGTTTTACTTTGTTAAAGCTTTCTTAGTATAAGATGCAAAGTGTATTTTAGAACAAATTTATACAAGTGTAATAGTTTTTTTGCGCGATTAGACTCTATTCGATTATTTACTACGTCTGTTTCCAAGACTGTAAGTTGTATTTACTCGTTGCTAAACTCGTCGGTAAGTATTTTGTTTATTGTTGCTAACGCGGTAAGCATTCAAAAAACGTCGACAAAGTATTTGGCGTTTTAGAACATTTTTTGGATAACTATTTTTATGAAAAAATTAACAGAAATCAATCACAAGAAATGTCAATAAATGTAAAATGTCCTTACCGTTCTTGATGCCTAATATACTATTACATTATACGTGCAGTAGGTATAATTTTACAGTGTGTTACAGGTTTAATATTGAAACTCAAATCGAAGCTGAGAGCTTTAATAAGACTGAACGCTGTAAAATACCTAACTGCGATTAATTCCATTTGTCAACACATGACGAGTCTATGCGTTTACTATTTTCACTACAAGATAGCGTTGAATAGAATCTTGCCGAACAAAAAAGGGTTTGTTTTTTAATACGAAATGATGTGCGGTAATTTCTCTCAGCATTAATGTACATAAAGTATCTTTTTTTTCGGAATCTCTAAAACCCTAAAATTTTCTAGTTATTTTACCATAGCGTGCACAAAACCGCACGAATGCCTTGTAAAAATCAGACACCCTAACTGTCAAAAATGTGTAAAAATGTCAATTACAATTGTCAAGGCAAAAAATAAATTTTCAAAATTTATTAAATCTTCTTTGATTTTGTAGGTTGTTTAAAAATATATATTTTCTTTTTTTTTCTCATCTGTTAAAAA
The DNA here is from genome assembly GCF_015345945.1 of Tribolium madens. NCBI lineage: Eukaryota > Metazoa > Arthropoda > Insecta > Coleoptera > Tenebrionidae > Tribolium > Tribolium madens. The sequence continues at coordinate 8,488,096 of NW_025401006.1, forward strand.
AACTTAATAATAATTAGGCATATTCTTTAAAGTAAAGAGAAAGTATAAAAACCTTCCATTTAATAAACGATAGAGTTTAGGCATTTTACTTGACAGACCTCACTTATTTTACCTCATTTTACTTTTATTATAATTAAAAATTAAATGAAAATCAAAATTTTACGATAATCTACTAAGTACTAGTTTTAAAAATCGATTATGAAATTACTACAGTGATGGACAGTGAATTTCGTCCACCCAATTTTTGTGAATTCACAAAAATTCACTATAGTCTGTGCTTTATTGTCATGATAATTGACATTCAAATAAGTACCTATTGTCAAATTTAATCAAATTCGAAAAAGCCAGCAGTGAGTGCGTTTAATAAAATAAAAATTATCTGTCTGGTACAAGAAGGTATGTCTCAAAAACGTGTCTCTATACTTTTGGGCATACCAAGGACTACTATTTCAAAGGACAAAGGTAAAAAGTAGCAAGAAGCTTCGAGCATTGTCTCAACATGACAAACGTTAATCAAAATTCTGAAACAAGGTTAGGAAAACCTAAAGACTAATTTACACTTTTAATCTGCCAAGGAAATTGGGTGGACGAAATTCACTGTCCATCACTGTAGTCGAACGATTTTGATAACTGAATGATAACTGAATTAGGACTAATCATTCATTATTTTTGCGCATGTGTTTAACCTAAAGTAGGAGTACCATTGCAGACAAAAAAATTGAGTCTTTTGATGCTTTTTAAATTTTTGTTCTTATATTATCAACCCCTAAATAAAATTGTACCCGGTGTGGCATCTGTTACGCGCTGAAAAGAAATCCCCACTTTTAATTAAATAAAATTGTTAAAATTTTTCACACTTACCCAGGCATTGATAAGCTACATTCATAATTTTTTGGTAATTTTTTATTTACAAACAGAGCCAAAAAAAATAAATAGTAATTTTCTCCCAAAATGTTGTATTCTAATTTTTATACTGACCTACACAGATTCACTTCCTGTAAGTGTTTACGAAATCGTAAAAAATGCTAATTAGATATTGAATTAAACGCAATTTTCCATTTTAACTTTGAAAATCAGTTTTATTTATGACCTGCCACTTGTGCCATCGTAAATTTAGGTGACAATGGGGAACTGTAATTGGAGTAAGATTCCAAGATTTACAATAAGAGACTTCAATGTGGTCAGTAAATGATTTTTTTGGTGGCAAATTATCCCATTTAGTGATAAATCATGAGTCGGGTTTGTGTTTAAATAAAAAAGCAATTGTTTTGCTTACCAAGACAAAATTTGTAATTGTGGTATCAAAGTTTGATGCGCTAGCAGGTACAGATTCATTTAGTGTAAAAACTTTATAGGTAAATTAACAGCAAGTATTCATAAAACACACAAAACTGTTACGGCCACATTTATTATCAAAAAAATTTTTAACAACAACAAACTCAAACGTACCCTATCAGTAATTAGTTAGGTACAGGCTGTATTATGAAAAACGCCTCAAGCCATAACTCCATTATTTTTAAAGTTATGACAATACTTCTTAGAACAAAGTTGAACATTTTTTGTCATCTATCGTTTAGGATAGATGCTAAATTAATGCTGTTTTCTGTTTCACCGGAAATCACATTAACTTTATTTTTTTAAATCGAACAGCCTGTATATTTTACCACTTTTGTATTCTTTGTTTAATTGTCTTTTAACAAGTTTTAGTACCATATGCCTAAAACTAACCGTTCGTGAGATATTCACCTAATAATGTATTTATTAAAGTAGGCAGTGGAAAACAATAATATCAAGTTATGTTGACAAATATTATTCCTTTGCATTTTCTCTTACTGTTTTTATACTTTTTAATTTTTAATGTTAATCAAGGTTGATAATGTGTTAACAGACATATTTTGAATAAAATAAAAATTATGGGAGAGCACTACGCTTTTACACTGGGTAATTTCTGATGAGATACGTTCCAAATCGTCGAAAATTTAAGCGACTTAAAGAAAATTTGAGGATGTTTTAGGCTTTTAGAAAATCCAAATTAAAACATCTCCAATTTCAAAGAGATACAGAATTAGATAGGTATTGAAGAAAATGCAAGAACATGAACTCAAGAAATTGCAAGTAACGTTGGCTTATCGCACACAACTGTTCTAATTTGGGTTTTCTAAAAACCCCAAACATCCTCAAATTTTCTTCAGGTCGACGAATTGGAACTTCTCTTATTGGAAACCGCCCAGTGTAAAGGCGTTGTGGTCTCCAACTATTTTTATTACTTTCAAAATATTCTTGAATCATGTCTCTTAACACATTATAACCAGAACACCAAAAAGTATAAAAATAATAAGAGAAAATGCAAAGTAATAATATTTATCTGCAAACGTTACAAAAGTGACCACTTTTATGACTAAATGACACAGGTAAAAGTTTTACTTTTCAGTCATGGAGTAAAAACAATGTTTTTAAGCCTAGGCGTTTTCACTTTTACTTGACACTTACTTTGACATTTACCACTGTTGTCTCTTTCTTGTCCCTTTCGCTTTTTCAGCATTTTCTGGAGAGGTACAAGGTAGATTATCAGCATTCGACATTTTGCACTATAAACTACACCAGTTATTCACCAGTTAAATCAGTGAACACTTTCGAAATCTCAACACAAATTCCGAAACTGACGCGTGACGTTTGTTATGATTTTATTGCCAAGCGTCCTGATTATTGAGGTGATTTACTTGATTATTGGTGTGTTGCTCTTTTCGTTCCATCTGAATCGTTTGCAGATAAAATGGTATATGTTATTTGGAGTAAAAGTAAGTTTATGTGGCTCAGCTGAATCCATTTGCCTCACTCCGTTCGGCAAAATGAACGTTCAGCTTCGCCACATAAACAATCACTTTTACTCCTAATAACATAATCTACTATTATTCACAATCACTAATGTAATAAGCCTATTACTAACCTTTTTAAGGTTGGGAAACATGTCATTATTTCTCATGAAGAGTAATAAATGTTACTCCTCTTGAGTGGTAATATGCAGGATTGCCAACGTTAAAATTACGAAAATACCCGAAATTTGTTCTTTTAAATTGTCAATTTACGCATAATATTGTAATGCCATATTTACCAACTCGCTTGTAATGTACTATTGTCAACATTACTTAATATTATTGTTTTCCACTGCCTACTTTTATAAATTTTTAATTGACTCATATCTCACGAACGGTTGGTTTTAGGCACATGGCGCTAAAACTTGTTAAAAGACAATTAAACAAAGAATTCAAAAGTGGTAAAATATACAGGGTGTTCCATTAAAAAAAATAAAGTTGATGTCATTTCCGGTGAAACAGTAAACAGCATTAATTTAGCATCTATCCCAAACGATAGATGACAAAAAATGTTCAACTTTGTTCTAAGAAGTATTGTCATAACTTTAAAAATAACGGAGTTATGGCTTGGGGCGTTTTTCATAATACAGCCTGTATATGAAACATCGCCAGTTTTAATTAATTAGAAAGTCGCGATTTATTAATGCGCGTAACCGATGCGCCACCCGGTATATTGTTCTACAGTTTTTACTTTATTATTAAGTTTTAGGTGCAATATTTTGAGTTTAATGCATTTGTTATAAGTGTTTTAAAAAAATTGCAATAGTTTTTTTTATTTGTTATGTCCAGCAAATTTGGGCTATCGAGGAGCTCCTGCTGAAATATGTAGGCCAGAGTTTTATTGGGACGGATGTCGCGCTTACCCTTACGACTGCTGTAAATGAGAACAAGTGATGTATGGCGTTGGAAGCTCGTAAATCCGGTGGAAGGCCGCTCCACGTCACGGGAGCCGTGAGTGCGTACGGTCGCGGCGTTGTCCTGCAAAAGATATGACCGCAGCAGCAGCCGTGGCGTAATCTCCGGCGCTTTCCGTCTTTCTTTCGCTTTCATCCGGAGGACGAATTATAGCTCTTGTCACGGCTGTTCATTTGTAGATGGAGTTTTTATCCCCTGGAGAAAATCCCCAATCACGAGCCGAGAAAATTGCTTATCTCTGCAGGAGTCGGAAGGGCGCGGGCGGCGGATCCACGACAATGCACCGCGTTCTTCATCTGCGGCCCGCGCACAGAGATGTGTCAATTACTGCTGAGTACAAACCATTCGTTTAATAGCTCTTCTAATCAACCGCCGACGGACGAAGTGCGGCCTTGATGTCGTGATTTATTCAAACTGCCACCACGAAAGAATATTGCGACGAAGTGCTGAATGAAATTAATGACAAGGCACGTTTCCACGTTGCTTCACCACTTTTTGCACTACTATAATTAAGATGAAAATAATTTTAATATCAAAACAACTGTTTAGTTTGTATTATAATTAACACAAGTCCATTAAGGTTTTCGCCAGTTGTAATCACGCTACACAGAATGTTCCATCTTTATTGTTACAAATTTAAACACCTGTTCTATCACCTGATAGAATATTCAATTTTAAGACAAAAGTTTTCCATAATAACATATATCATATCGAAAAAGCCAAAACAGTTAGGGTACTTTTTACCTTATATCACGCAGTTTAAAACGCTCCTAATTAAAAATTTCGACATTTGATCTTTGAATTCGTTGAAGAGTATAAAAGTAATCGCTGTACCAAATTTTGTAATTGTGTCTATAATGGTTTCTGAAATATTGGAAAAACCTTTTAAAAGGCACCATTCGGATAAGGCAAATTAAATTATTTTGACTTCTTTTAAGCACCTGTTAAACTATTTGCACATACCTTAAAATTATCTTGTATAAATAAATAAAACAAAATAAATTACTTTTATCAACTAAACTATATATTAAATGTTATACCTATACCAAGTAAACAGAAAGTAAGAAACCAAACGTTTCATGCTTCTACTATTTGTTTTTTGAAGAAACTAATTGATAAATAATTTAAAAAATTATAATTCTTTTATAATTTCAAATGGCAACCCACCTTTAAATCTTTTCGTGATACGATACTGATAAATGTGCTTCATCAGAACTCTATGCTCAATCAATATGTTAATCTAAACGGTCTCGGCCGTTTAAATTTAACGTTGTTATGCATGTTGCTATACAAAAAGCATACTCAAAAGGCTATTTGCGTCAAGTTTAACATTATTTGACATTATGATTTTTAATAATTTTCCCAAATTTTTTTAATACCACGAAAAGTACTGAACGGCCAATAGACAAATAATAGACTCGATTGATAGTAAAATCTCGACTTTGTTTCAATTTTTCAATCTGCGATTGTTAGTTGCTTACGATCTTTGACATTAGATTTCATTGTTGAATTTTACTTTGACATTTATAAATATCGACCAAATTGACTACAAAATTAGTGTATACAATACGAAACGTCAGATTATTTTTAACAGATTAAAAGCAGTTTTAAGCCTTGTTGAGTCTAATTCGAAGAATAAAATGTTGTATTCAACTCGTCTTCGTGTAAATCGGTTCATGGTTCATTTATTCCACCGAGTGAACGATAAACTACTCGTTAACACTCGTGGTTTAAAAATCCAATCGTGAAATAAAGCGTCAGATTTACACTCAAACTCGTCGAATAAATAACTATTAAAACGACTTAATAAAATAGGATGACTTATACCTCTTTCAGGATACAATCGCAGAAGTATAACATACGAGTATTTACTTACTTCAATATTTTTTTCTGTATGGATTCTAGACTAGGCGCATGAATTTGGCAATGATCACAACTGTCTACGTTTTATTCGGTTTTTATCACAAACAATTTTTTTGTACCTACCTACCTAAGTTGAAATTTTGAAAAAGTCGCAAAGGTAACTTAAAAACATAACAAAATTTTATTCTCAGAAGACGATCTGACCTGAGTTAAAAATAAGAGAAACTAGGTTTAATTGTTTTACATTATTTTTTATATTCTTGTAACAGAACCTTATAAAAAGCTTTCTTTTATTTTCTTACTATAGTTTGCTAAAGATTCAACATTTTTGAAAAGTTCAATTAATACAGATAGTATTAATATTAGTAAAAGACGCTGCAAGCTCACTAATATGGCATAAAGCAATATCCTCTATTTTGATAACAGAGCATTAAAAATGCAATTCTTTGTTTTCTTCGGTATGTAGTCTAAAGAATATTTATTTAATAATTTTTCGTAATATGAATTTGAACAAACCGAACCAAATTACACGTTTTAATTTAAGTATGTTAAACTCAAATGTTGCAATAGTTTCAATTTGTTAATCATCATTTAAAATTTGCATTGATTGTACACAAATTTTAGAGTGGGGATACATTTAGATGAAGAGAATCGCATGTTAACAAATCACTAACAAAGCTTTGTGCAAAAACAAGTGTGGCGATGATGAAGGGGACAGACAACAAATCAGTCGATTATTAAATCGGTTTATGGCAGGAGTTCCCAACACAATCGGAGAAATACACATTCAACCTGCTAAAATACAGTATGTGACAGTTATGAATGGGCGGCATAAAATGATCATTCGTTTCACACTTTTTGTGAGGATTGCTGAATTGTACGACTATTAAATTTCCATGGTCGTTATGACCTTCTGCACACCCTCAAGGCTTGCTGAAACATTGTTGTGCGATAATGAGGGCGCATTCAATGCAATGAGAATGCTTTATGCAGGGCGGGTCGCGATAATTGTCATCAGCTATGACATGTATTTCCATAATTTAATCGTTTGGAACAATAATTGTTTTATTTCACAAAAAATCTTCAAGTAAAACAATTATAGTTTATAAGAGATTCTCTTCCCTTTCAATTAAAACAAGATTGGTGTTTTTTGTTATATCCAAATCAGTGCACAGTGAGTAATTACAGTTTTGTAGTGCAATTCTAATCAGTTGATTTGATTTGGTAAGCGATTAGTTTAGTAATTGACAGGTCGTTACTCAACATGAAACATCTCTATTGGTTAACAACGTAATTAACCAACAGATGCTTCCTTAACAGCTTGATTAACACCCAACACTTGATGATTTACTAAAATGCTGAAAGTTTTTCAAGCAATTTGAGGGAAATGAAAACGTAGAGGGTGCACATGTTTACCAGACGCACCCTTTAATCAACAATGATTCGTTGTGAACAAACAACGACCACAAATTTGTCGGAATTATTAGTTTACAACGTAAACCATGTCATTTCGAGCCACTTTTACAGCTTATGGCTCAATTTGCCTCTAATCCAGCTTTATGGTGAAATTATGAGCAATCACAATCATATAGTGGAAGTTTTAATTGGAACGAGTTATAATTCAAGTTGTTTTCTCCAAGTTTTACGAACTTGAGATTAGTTTTTGAACGTTACGCGCTTTTTCTAACATGTGTCATTAAATATGAAAAATGATGTGCATCGACGAGGAGATTGCAGCGAGAAAAGTTCCAACAAAGTGAAAACAAAAATTAAACCTATTTATTAAAAAAAAAACTTTTTGGTTATAAAAATAATACATAGGTACTTAGGCATTTTTCCAACTTTTATTCTTATTAAATTGCTGTCATAACGTTATATTACTTCTACTTGTATAACGATCATATTTGTGTAAAAACAAACTAAAATTTCCACTTATTTAATATTCCAAAAAATAATAGAATTTTATATTCAACAACTCCAGCAAGCTTCTTATTAAAAAAAAAGCTGCTACATATATCTGTTTATTTTATTACTGGCTTGTACCCGTAACCTCATCCACGTAGATTTCCGACATAAACGTTAGTTAATTTCAAAGAGGGACGGTGAAGTTAATCTGTTTATCTATTCTTTTTTTGATTCGCGAGAGCAGTGATGAAAGCTCGTTACAGCGTTTTCAACCCATTTCATCTCATTAAAGGTTGATTTTCGAAAAGTGTCTTCTTGATGCCATTCTACATCCTCAAATTTCTAAGTTCTATGTTTCAATTTTCTTTAATTCTTTGCACTCTATTGTATCCAGTTAAAGGTTGTTTTTTGAAAAATGCCTGATTAGTGCACTTCCACTGTCTCCAAAAAACATATTTTTTAAATTTTATGTTTCTATCATCGTTTACACCTTATTTTTCACCTCTTTAGAAATTGGGAAGCGCGTGAGTTTTGAAATAGTATATTACATAACGAGCACGGAAAGTGATAAATAACGCACAAGCGGGAAAGTTGCGCACGAGGCGTTAGCCGAGTGCAGGCAATACCGCGAGTGCGTTATACACTTTCCTGCAAGTTTTGTACACTATTTTTCTACGACCATAAATAATTTTTTTCTTACGAACATATTTTTTTTTCATAAAGATTTATTTTTTATAATGGATACAAAAATACGTTAAATAACGATTTATTTTTTATAATGGATACAAAAAAAAATACGTTAAATGAAAAAATACAAAACATTCGAGTGTAAATTGTGAGTTAGATTTCTAACACACAGTGCGAAAACAAATCGCACAGGTTTTTGACCTCGTACCATATTGATAATTTTCGCGCATATGTAATTGTGCGTTATGATCTAGTTTCGTATATGGTCGTAGGAAAAATCCTTTTTTAGCAGACCTCTAGACCTTCTAAGAAGTATATGTATTTATTAAATTTCATGTTTTTATATTTGTTTAAACATTTACACCGTATTTCATCTTCTTAAAGATTGATTTTAAAAAAGTCTTTGTTAACTGGCCCCTACCCCTAAAGAACGTATCTTCTCAATTTTATGTTTCTATCTTCATTTAAACGTTAATACTCCATTTTAGCCTCTTATTAGAAATTGATTTTCAAAACATCAAAAAGTCAACCCAAAATCTAACTTTTAAAGTTTCTAACAATGTTTTGTCAAAGGATCTTAATTTTTACTCAGTTGGATGTCTTTTATCACCACCCAAGATACTTTTGAATCACCCTGTATTGTCAAATATTTTAAGACAAATCTTCATCTTTATAACACGATTATACATTTTTTAGAATTTCTTAACAACATTCAAGATTACAACATAAAACGAAATGATCTTCTAGACGACGCATAGAAAAAATATAAAGTTGTTTGTAAATATTTTTTTACCATGAATGATTTCTAAAATTACTTCTAAATTTTCTATCTAAAATAATTTCAATTAAGCCATAAGATAATAAAAACGGCGTCACATTATGTGTTGATGTGATTACGTCTCGGATGAACCCGAACGTTGCTTTTAATTCGCAAACACGAATCTAGCATTACTGAGCATCCAAAGTCTGTTGGAAGTTGTTAATTGTGGTAATTTCGTTGGTAACTTTGTATGTGAAATCTTGTGTTGTAGCAATTATCTATGGAAATGGACGGGTTAGCGTAATTCTCTAGTGAGTGTCCGTGAAATGGCGTTAGCTTGTTTGCCGCCTTGGAGATGTGACAAATCGTCACCTGGTGACCCGTAGCGGCGGATTCAACCTCAGTTGGTCGCTCGAGAGCCGTATAAACCTGCATCTCCCGAATGTAATCATATCAGGCTAACGGAGGACTGCTGCTGGCCACGCGGCTTAATGGATCCATTACCGCGAAAGGCCGGCCTTCTTATTGCGATGTGCTACCGTATAGGGACGCCGACATGCAAATGAAATGGACACTCTATTAATACGTAATTCGGACATACGCGAAATTAAACAAAAGTATACGATGGGGCGTTACGGTTTCTCATTTCCCATTTCCATTCCCTAAAATAAAAGCAAAAGCATTTTTACTCGCGATCCACAAACCAAATTAATTAAAAAAGCAAACGTAAACCCCATTATTTGCAGAAAAAATTGATACAAATTTTTACACTGTTTTTTGTAATTTTGTAGTAACATTTCAACAATTTTTTTGTTGTTTTTCCTAAAGCACTAAAACAGCTTCTTTATTTTTTTAATGTTTGTAAACGCAGTAAACCTGTTAATTCAAGCATATCTTCGGACGTAACCTTCGCCCCTTCGAGGGGTGATTCTTATGTGGGGTCACATGAATCAGGTTCCACTTGTGCAATACGATCAATTATTCAGGAGCACATCTGTTAGGGATATGTATCTACGACATTGTAACAATGGTATTAAATGAAAGAAATGAACAGTTTGTCCTATTTTGCAACATGTACAAATGTAGATTGACCTACCCCCTAACTGACTGTATAATTTCCAAATTTCGGGAATAATGCCCTAATTCGTTCCAGCATTTTGCGGCAAATTGAATTTTTCCCGTTGCTATTTGAGTGAGTTGTGTCTTTGGTTCCGGTTTGTTAAAGTCAGTCCATGTGTGTTTTTCTATGTTTGGTGGACGTCGAGTTGATTCTCTTTGATTGGTTTAAACTTGGGTCAGGATGTTGTTGAATATTAATTACTTGAAACCTACATAATGTAAGTAGGGATAACTAACTTGGTTGTAGTACGTTAAATTCAATTATTACAATCCGTTTGATATCTCAGGGCCTCGTGTTGGTTTACCAGGACCTTAAAGTCCATTACGACCGGTCAACCAACAAGCCAAACTCCTGTTAAATTAGCTTAAGTTCGGTGTTCTTGGATGTTCATTTAATCAAGTTGCTTGTCTTATTCCAGCGTTTGAGATTTTAACAAATATTATAAAAAACCGTGGCCATATGTCGCACTTTCCTCTCCATTTGTCCACTATGCTCACCCCTCTTCAGCCCACAATGAAAAGAACGTAGCGTCAGCTAGGTGGCGTTTGTGCACATTCAAAATATCCACCCCAGCTTTACTCCCGACTACAACCTGCCACTGTCTCTTGGAGGAGATGGCCACCACCGCAAACAGATTTATCAGACTCCCTTTGACAGTTGAGAGTGTCCGCTGTTAAAGGGGGAGATCCCCTACGGCTTGTTTGGCATACACTTTTTATTCAGCTATTATCATTCTAATTATTTACGCGGGGTGCGGTATCAAATAACCAACATAACTAAGTGGCAGGCAGTGCACTCTCCGAACTACTCGTTCCGAATAATGATCCTGGATAGCTTGTGATTAGCTGTATTGTTTGATGAAATATTGGCCCATCCGATACTTGCTAAAAAACCTGTCGCAGATGTTTACAATGGGGCCACGATTGGTAAAAATGTGGCCAGATTGGAAAAAGTATCAATAGCTGCAGGACGTACTCAACAACAGTATGTTACAGTTTACTTCGAGCATCGTTTTGTTGACCGGGGTTTTCAACTCAACTGGAAACACTGAAAGCTCTTAAACAACCCCACATTCATTTTTCAAGAACTTTGCGAAAAATAATAAATATCGGTTTTTGAGGAACAGTTGGGCACTATTTATTAAACTTTCAATCAAATTGTTAGGCTTTTTGTTTTAATTTATTGTTTTATACTCTAATTATTACTTTAGAAAAACGTAAAATCTGCTAAGAAATGTTTGCAAAAATTTGCAACGTGAACTTATTTTTATATTTATAAATATTTGCCAAAGTATTTTCTTCGATTTAATGAAATATTTAGTACATTACAAACGATAGATGGTAAATATAGCATTACCATGAGTGCTTATGTATGAGCCAGCCTCGAGATTGGATAAAACACAAGGGGTAATGCCATTACCACCGTGATCTGTATGCTATTTTATTCACAATCACATTTTTAGTCAAAAAATTGAACAAAATAAAATTCTAACAAAGTTAAGGTCCAAACGTGGTAGGCCATCCAAATTGCGTCTGATTTTCAGAAATGTTAGAAAAAATATGTGTGAGTAATGTGTGAATCTGATATTAAAATTGTTGAAATGGAGTAGTACGCTCCCTTGAAGTAATAAAAACTGCTACAGAATTGAACACTAATTTAGCAAAATATTATGCGTAACTTGACAATTTGAAAAAAAAAAATTTTTATTTTTGTAATTTGAACGTTATCAATCCTGCATATTACCGCCTAAGAGAAGTAATGTTATTACTCTTCTTGAGATATAATGACGAGTTTCCCAACCTTTAACAGGTTAGTAATCGGCATATTACATTGATGATTGTTACTAAAAAATTTATATCACTTTTTTGAACTTAAACTTTCTTGATTAGTAAACTTAATCCCGTTATTAACGAACATATTAGGCTATTCTCTAAAAATCTGCTAATAGAGCTCTGTATATAATTTTTTTAAAGTCCTTATAGAATCGTATCAAAATTGGTATTCTCTAAGCGTCTATGTAAACATTCGAGTTATAGCGCTGTAATTACCCTAATGTCTGTTTTTTTATTAAGTGAAAATGTCAAACAGTCTTAACAAATTTATTCATGGTAATTTTTGGAAGTTGGCAGTTCCAACTTTTAATTTAATTAATAAAAAATGGAATTAAACTTTAGCAAAAAAGTCTTCTAAGAAAATTTAGAAATGAAAACACAAAAACGGGGACAAATTAGGTATCGCGAACAGTTTTTGGAAATTTGAAGACGAAAAGTGTGCAAGCAAAAGTCAGAAAAAGACCACCGCTAAAATTTAGACACAATTTCTAATGTAGGTTTGCTAAACATTCTCTAATTTTTAGTAAGAAATTGATGAGAATACAACATAAACATCAAAGAGAAAAAACGCAATTAAATTAGTAAGATTGGTTGCACCCTTTTTGAAGAACGAGTTGAAAAAGTAACAATTTTGAAACTAAAGCCGAAGGAGAATTTAGAAAATGCATCAACTTTGAGCTCATATTAATAAATTACACAAAAATGTATTGCCGATTTTCATAAAACCTGCTTGTATCTTTTGCAAAATAACTTTTTTCTAAATAGACACTCTGTTTTATTAAAGTTTTTGTAGTAAGAAGCTCATTATTGTCCACAACATTAACTTCTTTCTTCTTCATTTAATAATAAATATAATGCAATTAGTGCAATATTGTTACGATCCATCTCTAAATTATGTACCTATTATTAACTTTACACGATACCAATAATTATAAGAGAACAAAAAAATTTCATCAAAAAAAAAAAATTAGCATCAGTGGCGAAATACGGAGAGAAGTACTTATAATAAATTATTGAAGAGTGACATTGTTACTATGACAATATATCGTTATAGAGACTATAAAGTCTTTACGGTCAGCAGATTTCTCGCCATAACTTTATAGAGACTTTAAGCTTATAGAATTTTAGGTATAGAGAAATATTTCTTTAGAGAATTCGATTTTTACTTATAGTCGACAGCTTAAAGAGTTATGGCGCTATAGCAAGTATTTTTTTTACAGAATAGCACCATTAGAGTAATAGTCTTTGTAGTACCTACTAAATTTTAAAGACTAAAAAAAATTATTGAAAGTCTTACATCTTACTCGTATTTACCTACCTACTGTTGCTTTTTAAAAAAAAAATTTCATTTTTAAGATTTTCAAAATAATAGTATATTATGTTATGTTTTCCGCTCTTAGTGTTAAACAAGGTATAGAGGTCGTAGTCTATTGGCTTCTAAAAATGTAATTTATAATTTCTAGATTAGTTAGCAAATAATTGAAGCTTGAATTTTAAAGAAGAGTTAAATAGCGAGTAATCCTGTCGAAAGGCACTGAAACCTATGATAAATGCTATTAAGCCGAGCGAAGGGTTGGTGCCATAAATCACCAGTGTAAGAGTCAAACTACTGTAATTAATAGTAATGGTTAGTGCTGTAAGGTGTGCATCTGGCGTCGTCACGCCTGGATGGTGCACCCCAATGTGGACAACTGTAGAGTGTTTATCATTTCTTGTACCCTTGCTGCGACTGCGGTCTTAACACCCCTTCCAGATAACAACACAACAATACAATTCAATGCAAAGTTTATGTTGTGTGTCGAAAATTTATCCGCTTGGTTAGATTCGAATGTAAAATCGGCATTTTCAACAATTAGATTAAGTAGAATTGTGCAAGTGCTCGAAATAATTGTAATTTGATGTTGTATTTTTGTCGAAAAATGAGAATATAACGCGATGTTATCTGGTCAGCAAGGTGGGAGATAGGATCAGTAAATCGCATTCAAATGCACAACTGTTCACATCCCACATTGATGAGCAGCATAATAGAATTACACAATCTATGCACTATCTCCCAGTTCGACCCTCATTATCTTTGAATTAAAATCAAAGTTGGTTGGATCTGATGGGATGTCCATTCTGACAAAAGATTCGTTTCCTAGCTGGTAATGCATTGCTTATTCCCTGTCATATTATAGTCTCATCAATCATTAAATACTTGTAAGGATTGCGGGCTTATTAAAACTTGAGACCATCGGTCAATTACGGCTTGCACGCATTAAATTAACGCACAACCTGTTCAGAAATCCCGAAGTGTTACTTCGGCCGGATAACTGATCACATTATCTATTCATGATCGAACGAGGCAACTGCATTAATAAACAGACCGATTGATAATTCGTTTACTGCATTAACATTTGACATAATTACATAGTTCGCTACAGATACAAATAAATGCGATTATATCAAACGTATATAATGCTAAATAATTATCATCGTTGCGTGTTGCTAAATCCCAAAAGACAAATTAGTGCTGCGGTCCAGTTGTCGAACGTGACGTACATTTGCCAATTGAGTTGTTATTTATTGCCATACCTACATCAGAAAATAAATTATATTACTCATAGGTCGCGTTTACTATAAGTTTAATTGATCATATGTGCTTGATTTGATATATTGCAGGAGTTTAAACGCGTTTACATGAAACAGGATGCTGAATTCCTGCACTTTTTCCCCATTTCCACCGCTATAAAAGTCCACTCACATCAATCACTTCATTCAAAAAACCAAGCGACCGATTAGTTCCACTTTAAAGTATGCTACAATTCTTTTTATGTCAGCTGTTTGCTACCCATAATTACGTATATTCTACTTATTCTTATATTTTTATAATGTAAAACTAAAAAACTGCATTCTCGTACTTACTGTTGAAATAAGCATTTAATGCGTATTGTATTGGACTATGGAGGATTACAGTTACTTATCTTGTTGTTACACAGTAGCTTTAAGAACAGAGTGATTTACACCCTAAAATGCATCACTCTCTTATTCAACACAATATTTCAAATGCTCTAAAGTCTAAAAGCTTAAAATACAGCTGAAGTAAGAAAAAAATATACATTTTAGAATTTTATAGTCATATAGGTTTATGATGTATATTCCTCTCGTTTGAATTCAAATATATCGTTTTTAGTTTTAGATTTTATCTACTTAATTCAGTAGATTACAAATTCGTTAACTCTATGTACTATGTATGTACATACTTACCGTATTGATGATGTCTTTTTACTCCAAATAAAGTAAATAAATTTAAAAAAATTGAAGAAAAACTAAAGCCCAAATAAAGAAGCAAGAATTTCAAACAAAATTGTGCATGTAAATCAGTTTTACTTATAAGCTCTTTAAACTTTTACTAAATTTAAATAAAAGTAATGTTATAAAACTTTCCGGGTGTAGGATGTATAATGACAAATAAAAAAATAATAAATTATAGTTTGTATGTATTTCTCAATAATTAATCAAAAGACAAATGTGGTATGTCAAAATATTTTTCATAGATATATTTACCTAATATAAGTATCAAAACATTTCCTACATAGATTTTTAAGTCATTATATCTCTTGAAGTTATTATTTTACTTTATATGTATGTATAATATACGTACCTGTTTGCTATATTCTTCATCACTTGTATCACAATGTTTTAAAACTTGTTTTTGGCTTCCTGAAAAGTTACATGACAGATTTTTCAAAATAGGCAACAAACTGTTGACGGCTATTTAGCAAAAATATACCTACTGCACTAATAGTATATTAAAAAAATAAGTGTTACAAACATTCTTATTGTGATACGAGTAGTTTGCAGGGCCGTACCCAAGGGGGGGGAGTTTAGGGGGTTCAAACCCCCCCCCCCCCCCCCGAAATGCTGAGCACTTTGTTATATAGTGTTATAAGTGTTAAAAATTTAATTTTTTTGTCATTTTATTGTGTTAATTTTAAATTTTTGTGAATTAATTTTTCGTGTGTTAATTATAATGTTTCATTTTTATTGTTAGGTACAAATTTAAATAGTTAATAGAATATTTAATTTTAAGATAGAAGTGTTTTGAAAAATGCTATGAAAAAGAGCTACACCCCCCAAAAAAGGTACGTTTTTTAAAGGGTTTTTGCTAATATTATAGAATAGACAAAATTACAAAATTTGGTACACCCAAACAAATGCCAAATAACAAAATTTTTAATCAGGGGCGTCCTAAACGGTAAAACAAATTTAATTTTTAATTTTTATGCTGTTTATGGTCTATAACATAAATTTTTAAACCGGTTTTTACTAAAAATCCGTAAATTGTATCGGAAAAACACAAAAGACCTTTTTTTATGAAAAACTATGAAATTTTGTTGCTGAAAGTGGCAAGAAACCACAGGCAAAATAGTTAGAGTAAATTTTTACCCTAATCCCATCTAGTTTAGGAAGCACCTAATTAAAAATTTCAACATTTTATTTTTGTACTTGTTTAGGTGTATAAAAGTTATCATCTGTAGCAAATTTTGAAATTTTTTTCTAAAATGATTTCGGAAATATTGAAAAAAAAACCTATTAAAAGACGCACCCCTTGCGTAGCATTTTTCGATATATGTTCATAGAAAATTTTTGTTTTAAAAATGAATATTCATCTCCTGTTTAAATTTGTAACAATAAAAAGTATTAAAAATTTATTTTATTTTTTGTTACTTTTGTGAGTTAATTTGTATTTTTTTATGATTAATTAGAATCTCTTATTTCAATTTAAAATAAAAACGTGTACTTAGAGATTTTTGCTTTTTAATCCATCTTCTTTCATTTCATTTTCATGGACCAACAAGAAACCCCCCCAAAATAAAATCTTGGTTACGGCCCTGGTAGTTTGACACGAGCCAGGTAGTGGCGAGTGTTACAATGCACTAGTATCACAATGAGAGGTTATAACACGTGTTTTCTATACTATTTTTTCAATTAAGCGCTTTTTAAATTAAAATAATTATTATAACGAGTGTTTTTTTTTAAATTTGTCAAATCTATCAATAAAAGTTTGATTGTGAACGAACCATCGTATTGAAAGTTATTAATCTAACATGTGACACCTCGCTGAATGTATTAAAATTTGTGGTCTGTTCACAACACACGCATTTCACCGCCAACTATGACGCCAAATTTAAATAAACACTCGTTATTTGACAGATAAAATTGATGACATTTGACGTATGTGATACGCAAATCGCTTGAAAGTAGCTCAAACTGCATTAGTTTTGATGAAATACGTTGATCTACAATAATTTATCACCTAAAAACGACAGTATGATGCTAGTAATGGCAGTATTGCGTAAAATGTTGTTAAAAAAAAGTGGCTTAACTACACAAAAAACAGAAAGTGTAGTAATATTTATTATGAATACATTTTACTCGAGATAACATCAAAACTAATAACACTAGAACTGCAATTTTCCATTTTTAAGTAGTCAATGTTGATCATTTACACCTCTTTAAAATCAAGTTATACTAGTGTATTATTTTCTAGTATGTTTTTGTGTGGAAAAGTTAGAAATTATTAGTTCGCAAAAGTCATTTGCAGTCAAAGTCTGCTGGCAAATTACTTATATGACATCTTAGTCTCCTCAGGTATCCACTCAATCAAGAACCGATCCGAGTTAATTTTATGTATCTGATTGTTCTGTGGGGGAAAATAAAAATGCTTCCAATTAAAAAAAAACGCTAATAAGACATCGTTTTGGTGGAACATAAAAGAGGTTATTTCGCTTATGTTCCTGTTAAAAAAAAATGGTATCTCCGCCAAGATTGTGTGTTGTGTCTGCGGCGAATGTCGGTAAAAGCAAAGTACATGTCGACAATGCGGTAATCTGGCGGGCCATTAAAAAGTGTAAAACGGCCATTAGGGCTGATTGTTACGACGGCGGCATTTGCGTTGTATTGAATCGTAGTCGTCATCAGAGGCAGCGCGGAATGTCGTCGTCGAGCAGTTATCGCACCCATTACAATAGCCGTGAGAGGTAAATACCGTTGTAATGGGCACGTGGCTGGTCGACGATCACCAGGGGACGCACTAACTCCGTCGGGCCACCGCCCGGCCCTACGCCCTACGCCCTACCTGGGCGCGCGCGGACGCGTTATTGGATGTTTTATCGCCAATCTCATTCCTCTTTTCGCCACATGTTTCTCTAGATAGGGTTAAGGAGATATAGCGACAGTAAATGAAAGTGGATGGAAGACGGAGCTAAGATGAAGGTCTGTGGCCTGATGCCACCCCCGAGGGCAATTCCCGGCCCGCCGGTTACGACTGTCCGATTGCTCGGTATTGCCGGCCGACGGCATCCCACTCACTGATTGTTATTCCTTTTTTACTGGCTCTACGTCTAATCGAATGACGACGCTAACTACATCCACGCTGGATAGCTACCAGGGCCGTAGCCGAAATTTAGCCATACATCAAACATCTCTAGACCTGTATCTATTTCGTTGATTCTGAAAAATCCATTACCTGCTCCTTTATGTCTATTGTACATTTCAGAACCCCTTGAAAACTCATTTTTTTTTGCTCTGCGAAATCATCACTTCATCAATTATAAACAAAAAATAATAAAAAAAAAATGTAGATAATAGCACATGCAGGGTATTTTGATTTTTTGACTATAGAAGCCTTAATTATTAAAATTTTAAGTAAACTTTATATCGCGAGTCATTTTTGGATCCGAAAACAAACTAACTGTACGTGAAACGTCAAATAAAATGACAAGTCGCAAGAAAAAATGGCAAAATGGGCTGGAATTAGTCGCCGACGTACTCGCATAACAATAGGACCGTACTAAATCATAAATGTAGTTATTAAAATCATCATCTTTTTGATCATGCCATTTTACCTTTCGACTTGTCATTTTATTTGAGGTTTCACAGACATACGTCTTCGGATCCAAAGATGACTTGATTACAAATTATCTTGATCTCTCAATATTTGTATGTTACGTTTTATGGCAAATTATGATTTTTTTAGGATGAAGAATGCTTGACATAATTGTCTACAATTTTCTGCATACACTGAGAGAAGAGTTTTTCACTAGTTAAAGATTTAGCTTAAATGTAAACTAATAATTTTTTAGAATACGGCGGAAGAAACTATTGTTATCAGAGAATAAATAATTTGTTTGGAATTTCCAAACATAGCATTTCTTAGTTTTTAAGTGATTCTGATTTTATAAAAACTTAACATCTACTTTAATATTATCATTGCAGGGTTAATAATAAGAAATATTTATTAACAAGAAACAAGGATCATTAAAGATTAATAATCTCGCATTAGATATTAAAAAATGTGTTCTTGATAGTTAAGAAGTATATCTTAAAGGGAAAAATATTTTTTAGGTAAAAATA
Source organism: Tribolium madens (assembly GCF_015345945.1). Taxonomy (NCBI): domain Eukaryota; kingdom Metazoa; phylum Arthropoda; class Insecta; order Coleoptera; family Tenebrionidae; genus Tribolium; species Tribolium madens. The sequence continues at coordinate 8,507,449 of NW_025401006.1, forward strand.
TACCGGATTGCTAATCAGTATAGCCACCAGCAGATATATAAACCTAACAAAAAAATAAAACTGTACATATATTATTTAGAACAATTTATTAAGCAAAATAATAAACATTTAAAACATCATTAAGTACAAATTATGTATTTAGTACTGCCCGGGACGGGGATGCCAGGACGTCAATCACTGCATTAACACTCATAAATTAAAAAAATAGACTTTAAAATTGAAAAACTTACTAAAGATGCAGATTTGTACTCTTTAATATGCCGCATCAATTTGAATTGGTCATCAAATTTTGGCACCAGCTGGGGAAGGAAACTCTGAACAAGATCCAGCAAAATATCATATGTCATTCCTTCATCTGAATAAGAAAAACCAAGAAGTAGATAGTTAGATTCCATCAGTTTAACATTAAATATAATTGCTTAATATTTAACAAAAGTTTTTATCGACAACATACTGCATTATTTACAAAATGAAATTATTGCAGTTGAAATAACATTATGGAGAATGTAGTTTGCAACAGTCCAAATCAGCCACTGCTCGAATCTATTGCTCTTAAAAATATTTTTATCTTAATATGCAGAGCGTGTTGCAATTAAAAATTTCGGGTGGTGGCTGATCCGGCGATTGTAAATATCATTATACTAACCTTCAAATTTTTGTAGCAGTGTTATAAAATGCCACTGCTTCAGCAGCTTTTGGCACTTTCCGTCAACCGTACTCCTGCACTCCTCAAAACACAAACACAAATACAACAGAAAAAACAAATGACCATTAAACTATTCGTTCATGTAAAGACTCGTTTGAACAAACTTGGAGCACATTCACCACACACAACGTGCAACTGCATGTTGTGGTGAGCATGCGCGCAATTTTTCCAAGTAATATTTACTTATTTACATTTGAAGTTCCGTTTGTTATATGTTAAGATCTTTATGCTGGTTAAAAAAGAATAAACTGTTGTTGAATAATCGTTTCCATTGGTTATCATGTAAAGAAAATATATTATTGATTAAACAAAAATTTAAATAGATTTATTAACTATTAAATTATTACTTATTTATTACGATCTTAAGTTTACATACTAAATAACAATACCGTAAAGAATATTTTGTTCAATAATAATAAAACAATAACTTAATGGAAAACCCTACATGTTATTTTCCAATGTTGGTTATTGCTTGAGAACATCCATGGATTAGTATTAAACTTTTCTTAGTCAAACTAATCTATCATTTAGCTGTTACTATTCATTTTTCTCAGTGTACAGTCAGGTCCAAAAAATAAAAAGTAGTTTAAGTGTGTCTTTGCGTTTAGAATGAAAATTCAGCAAGTGCTTTAAAAATTAAATTCTCATCTTTCTACAACCACTTTTACTCGTAAACAGGCCTGTTCCAACTAAAATTTGCGTCCAAGTTTGGAAAAAGTGCTGAAACAGGCCAATTTTAACAAAAAAAATTAAATAGCTTGAGCAGTCAAGTGACACATTGTTTTGAGAATATTTCGAGCAGTACCTATACAGGGTGATTCAGATAAGATTATAAGCCTGACGTTCTGGCAAGGCAACCACAAAAAACAAATTTCATTTTATTCTTAATCTAATTTTAATTACGAATTGCATTTAAATCCTTTTCTTATGTTGCTCTCTGACAGTGCAATTTATGATTTATAAAAAAAAATTGTTTTTCTACCTTTAATGTTTAATTCTTTTACACATTTTGTATTGGGTTTACACAGAAAAGACTTCTCTAATTTCTCTATCATTCCGCAAAAACTGAATGGCACTAATGATCGTTCTCTGCGCTGATGTCAGAGTGACGTAAGATGATAACTCAGATTCAACTTGCAAATCCTTATTTAAATTGGATCAAAGACGTAAATGAAACTTATTTTTTGGATTGCATCGCCAGATCGTCAGGCTCGTTATCTTATCTGAATCGCCTTGTATTTCTTAAATTGAATTATTATTTGACCTCTCACAGTAATCTCAAAAAAAAAATTGTTCTAAATTGAAAAAAAAACATGGTTGCAAAGCCAATGAAAGCAACTTTAAAACGATGTGTTACTCGACCCCACTTGCTATTTAAATTTTTTGAAAGAGTGGCTTCTTTAAGTTAAAATTGACCTGTTTTCCTAACTTGGACAAAATAGGAGATTTTAAAGAATGCAAATTTTAGTTGAAACAGCCTTTATTTAGTAGCTTGACAGATGTTATACTTTTACTTATATTTTTAATATAAAAAGAGCAATAAGGCCCTATAAAGAAGTTACTAAATTTATGAAAAGATAGAATTTACTATTCTTGGTTGCCTTTAAATCCAAAAAGGTTTTTATTACTTATAAAAAATAACACTAACAACAAAACTACAAAATGCGTCAGTGGATTCACAATAAAAAAGTATATTCAAAAAAATATCCATTTTTCAAAGATAAAAAATTGTGGTGGAAAAGTGATGGCGTGGAAAAGAACATTATCTAAATGTTTTTTACAAACGTATGTGGATTTCAAGTTGCAAATGTAGGTACATGCTTAACCTTTTTCAAATAAAATTTAAAACCAAAATGTCATTAACAAAAAACAAAATGATTATTTGCTAAGTGCTAAATTCAATAACCTTTAAATAATTTTTCTTCTGTTGCTTTTAGAAATTACAACTTGATTTAGTTAACAGATTTTTTTTTTTAATAAATATTTGATTAATTTTTCTACTACATATCAATATATTAAATAAACTAAAAGAGTCACATTTAAAAAAGTTTGAACCATTATTAAAAAATCTTAGAACGTTGATTTCTGCATTTTTAGGTACCTACAAAAAAAATAAAAAAAACATGCATATGTGCAATTAATTTAAGAAAAACGACAAAGGAATTAACTGTACTGTGGAACTTGGAAGTTGGCCAGCAAATGCCTTAAAGTAATTAACCCCTATTATGGAAATTCACTCTGCAATTATAAATTATATGTGTTGTAGCTACTTGTAAACATTTCAGGAAGATTAATAGGTTTTCGGAAGATACGTTTAATACATTTGATCCACTTTTCTTCTGTCGAAGAAGAAGTTGAAGAGAGAAAAAGTTAAAAATATTGCCGTACAAATAACGTCCAATTATATGTAGCGACTTTTTGTGATTGATACAAAGAGCAGATTTGTAATAAAGAATCGTGAGTGGTGTGGTCCCCCCTTGGCTACGGGCCTGTAACAACATCGCCGGTATATAACAGAGCGACCTCTTTTTACAACCGTCGAAGTTAATTTGTTGTGTTGGTGTGTTTTTATCGCATTCCTGTTGCCGCATATGGAAGCCGTCGCGGCCTCAGATCTGATCACCGGCCCCATTACCTCCAAACTGCCAATATACCGAAGCATTATACCAAAAGTCAATACATATATGAAAGGCGCGCTGCCACCGCAATAACCATTTACCACTATCTGTAATTCCCCCGGTAGATGTTCGCTGGTCGCCAGATGATGTTGGCTAGCCTGATTGCGCCGCGCGCTACGAACGGGAATGAAAACAAATTGCTTCCCGCGGAAGGATATTGCCGACCCTAAAAGTTGCTCGCTTCTTATTTGAACCGGTATTACGTGTGTACTCGGCGACAAATTGTTATATTATGTTTGCACTGCCTCCGTTGCCAATATCACAAAACCTAACACGAATAATGGACACACGCATACACACACGCCGGAAAACCGTCGTTTCCCTACGAACCAAACCCATAGAGACGGTTCTAATTACTCGCAAGCACACCGGGGATCGTTCACGATCGGAAATTAACTTATACTTTTCCGCACAATCAAAATACGAACACAAATACGCCGCCGGAATGCCCAAAAGCGGTTTGAACTTTAATTCACAACAAAACATAGAGTCTGTTTTTTTTAATGGAAATGCCAAACAGTCTTAACATTAGCACCACTAGTAAATTTATTCATGGTAATTTTCATAAAGAAAGTTGGCAATTCCGATTTTTTGAATGAATTTGAATTTGATGTTATTACAACGTCTACACAAAAAAATCGTTTAAGAAAATTTAGACACGAAACACCAAAAAAGGAACAAATTCGGTACCGCTAACAGTTTTTAGAAATTTGGAAACGAATAGTTCGCAATCAGGAAATTAGAAAAAGGGCCCGTTAAAATGTGGACGCAATTTGTAATGAAGGTTTGCTAAACATTCTCAATTTTTAGCAAAAAAATTGACAAGAATACAAAATAAACATGAATGAGAAAGAACCTCGGAAAGAACGCAATTAAATTAGTGTCTTGTATATCGTTTTTGAGGAACTAGTAAAAAAAGTAACAATCTTGAAGCCAAAGCTGAAGAAAAAATTATATAATGCATCATTGAGTTCATTTTGGGTGGAACAGATCCAATCATTTCAGCTGATACACCAAATCAAAATACTTGATCAATAAATTATACAAAATTTTATTGCCAATCAGCAAAATACCTACGTGTATCTTTTACTAAATCACTTTTTCTGTATATACATACTTTTTCTTCAAAGTTTTTGTAGCAAGAACCTTATTTTTGTCCAGAACATTGTACTTACTTGCGGTGTGTTTCTGTCGAAATGATTAGCACTGAATTCTGTCTTTAGACCTTAGGTAATGATATCTGACCTCAGGTATTCAATTACAGCGCTTTCAAAGAGCAAACAGACACAGATTTATAAAAGTAAAAATTTTGACAAGATCTCAATTTGAAAACAACCATAATTTTTTAATAAAATTTCTAGGGACAAAAACAGAGCAAATAACACGCATTTGTAGCTATGGAGAGAAGCTGCTATCAATTTTTTCACTAAAACTTTGACTTGGTAATTTTTATTTAAAGAAAAAACAGACTTATTACATACCTATGAAGAAATTAAAATAAAAAATTATTTTTATTTTTCACTCAAATCTAAATAATGGGTCTAGAAATGTGGTTGTTAAATATAAAAGTGACACTTTTTGCATTAACAAACTTGCAAGTGTCTTACAAATCTGTGCCAGAAACCCAAATCAAAACTACTCTGCTTTATATCTTGTAAAATTGTTTGAATCTTGTAAAAAAACGTATTAACAATTTCAATTTCAAATGGGCTACTTTTTAAATACTCAAAATTTCAAAAAAAAATAATAAAATAATAAAAAAAAAACAGTTTAATACATAATTGAATTCTATTATTCCAAAATAATTACAATTAACTAGTTAGCTACTACTTAATTTTATAATAAATAAAAAAATTGATGAGTATAATTAAGTGGTGAGATCTGGGTGAAACGAATCGCTTTTTGAATGAGAGTATTTGCATAAATCATACGCCTTTTGCGTATACCATTTTGAAATAATATCAATAGTATCCAATATATAATCAGTTATAATACAAAGAGTAGTCCAAAATTGTTAAATATTTTTATGAATGGTCAGTCGCTTTATGATGAGTGCGCAGCACGAATGGTGTTCTCAAGCGTAATGACTAATGCTAATGACCATAAATTCTACAGTCTTCGATTACGAATTGTATTCAACAAACTTAATCAATGATTTGGTTAATAATATTCACTGCAACCACTAGTGGAATACTCAATTATATTTACACTAGTAAAATACTCGCTGGAATTTGTTGCTGCCAGGACACGAAAGCAAAATAAATGTCTGGTATTTTATTAGTTAATATTTGAAAAATGACAGGTGAATCCAAAAGTTAATAATATCATAATTTCAAATTTATTACCGACCATCTAGGTACTATAAATGAAGTAATACTGGCGATCTATTTATTAATACTTACTGCCTGAAAATAATATTTTAGCTGATCATATTTTATACCCATATACAATATTTTAAAAATAATTAGAACAATACCTATTCTAATTTAATAAGAATTAAAAAAAAACCTATTTATTCGATGCTTTTCTTAAGTACTTTTGTTCAATATAAAAATTTTATGCCTTCCTAAGATACTTGTAATTTGTAGTCGTTGGAGTTTGAATTTAAATTTAACGTTTTGAAGTCTTTCTGAAGAATATTTTTGTGATCATATGTAATGGTGACAAATGAAATGTTTTAAAATTTCAATAATTCAATTTAGGGCGCGTATTTTGTGTCGGCATGCGAATAAATCATAATTATTCTTCGAATGCAGGGATTTTGTATAAGAATTTTCTTGATCTGTTTATTCGCATTGAAGAACCGAGACACAGCACTTCCGGGACTCCCTAACGACCGCTTCATCTAAATATGGATTATTTATTCCTCTTTATACATCAACTCTAATCAGACTGAATGATAAGTTTTTACTCAAAGTGGATATAAACATTACTTTTGATTTTACTACCATCTAAGAGAATCTCCTTCTTTAGTTTGCATGACAAAACTTACAAGAATGGGCACCTTTATGGTCAATGCAACAATAGGATTAGTGATTATCTATTTAAAACTCCCCAGGGTCTCAACCACATATAACAATAGATAAATGATAAATTTACTACTTGTAAAAGTGTCAGTTAATCACTTTAGAGCACCCCTTTTTGCATTTCCAATTTGAAAAACGTGTAAAATATGCATGGAAACGAAGTTCCACGTAAAGGTAGGTAAAGTTGTAAATCAATTTTTCAATATTGCTGCATTAACAGCGTGTGAAAATATGCGTTTAGCTTCTGAGCTCCGAAGAACGGGAAATTATCCTATAACCCTACCTGTCAAGAACGAGGAACTGTTATGACAGGAAAAAATATTTGTCTACATAATTCTCTTGATTAATGGGATGCTTGCAGTATTAATCACCGGTTTTACGCACCGGTTTCAGCGCTTAAACCCTTTTATACACTTCCTGCTGTAATTTATGTTCAGTTTATTATATTTTAATTTTTGACAGAGTTTGCAAACTTTCCTCTCTCTTTTTGCGAAAGAGGTATTATGTAAATGATCGTCTACGAAAGGATAAGTAGATCTATATGGATAAACGGAAATGTTATGTTTAGATATAGTGATGGATTGGGCAAGTAGGCCAGGGAGTTTCGAAAAGCTCAACAGGATCCTGCACTCGACCAGCTGATTATCCTGCCACCTCTTCTTTGTTCTCAACTTGATATGCACGACATAAAGTGAAAATTTACGATTTTTCGTATTGATCTAAAGCAAAAAGCTCGCAAAAATAAATTACCGTTTCTGAATTTTAGGGTTAAAATTTTCGCCAAGTTGTAATTGTTAAATTTGCTGTAACGAAGTAAAATATTCGCCGGTTGACTTAGTGGCAGCGACCCTCCAACATGTACAAGAATTAAAGATGCGTTAAGTCCAATTTTCTTCATTAGACTCAATCTGCATTCCACCCTTCGCAATGCTCCGCTGCTCTCTTACTTCCAACAACTAGCATTTTTATGAGCCTTATAAATTTGTTTAATTGGTGTTTCATGCAAAGCGTACCACTCCAAATTCATTTGATTGTCTTATAAATGACTGAACCGAACTCGTTTTGTCTTACTGACAATAAAACTCCTTTCGACTAACTTAGCATCACCCAGAAATAAAATGGAAATATTTTAGACAAGACAAACTTTATTAGCTACTTTTAAACGGCTCCAGTTTGATTGACAATGTTATACATTTTTAAACCACTTATTTAATTTCTTTCTAAACATACAGACAAAAATATAAAGTTTTCAATATATTGACAGGGTCGCTAAAAATTATGGATACAGCTAAATATTTTCAGAACGGTTTAGCAAAGCACGTTGAAATTTGGGAAACAGTTTACTTATTTTTTGGTCAAGGTTGAGGAGGTAAAGAGCTAACAATAAATAAAGACAACATTTACAAGGTTAAAAAAATTACATTTTTCAAAATTTAATTAGTTCGATAATTTTCTATTAAAATAAGGTGTTACATGACATAAGTCAGAAAAAAATGTTCTTCTTAAAAATAGTAAATTTAACCCTTCTTACCATTAAAAAAAAACAAATTAAACTTGTATGTCCAGAACAAATGAATATGGAAGTTTGATTAACATCTGAGGCGAGGGAATATAAGTACATTTAGACATACATATACCAAATTTCAATAAGTTTTGATAAATAGTTTTTATAATATTTAACTGTATCCATACTTTTTAGAGACCCTGTAAGTACTTCAGCACAAGCACAACTTTGTAAATAAGCTTACACGAACGGAGAATATTAGACGTAGAAACGGTTATCAGAATTTATTAAAATTTTCGTCAAGTTAAAGCATTGGATATGAAATGATTATAACGGGTGTCTTTTTTATATTTGGTATTTTAGTTGGCGATGACTATTAATTTGTTGTGAACGGACAAAAATGTTTAATACGCTCGACGACGTACAGTCATGGACAGTGAATTTCGTCCACCAAATTTCTGTCAATTCACAAAAATTCACTGTAGTCTGTGTTTTATTGTCATGATAAATGGCATTCCAATACGTATTGTCAAATTTAATCAAAATTCTAACAACTGCGTTTAACAAAATAAAAATTATCTCTCTGATACAAGAAGGTATATCTCAAAGACGTGTCTCTATACTTTTGGGCATACCAAGGACGACCATTTCAAAGGACAAAGGAAAAAAGTCACGCATTCTGTCAACATGACAAACGTTAATCAAAATTCTGAAAGAAGGTTAGGAAAACCTAAAGACTAATTTACACTTTTAATCTTCCAGAGAAATTGGGGTGCACAAAATTCACTATCACTGTACCATCAAATGTGATGGCTAGCTTTGACGCCAAATTTTAATATACACCCACTATTTATCAATTTTATCATACATGCGTCACTTTAGGTATTATAATAGTTAATTTCTAATAATTATCTTTGATACAGGTACTTACTGTGTACAGACATGACAACAAGCAAAAAGTAATTTACGTCATTTTCATTTTGTGTCTGAAAAGTTTATAATACAATATATGCTTTTCTAATTAAACTGAACATTTGACAAAATGAAAATACATATTAATTCTTTTTGAAAATTTTGTATAAAAGAAGTGTTTTTGGTTCAAAATAAATGCAAAGTGGTAATGTTTAATTATTTAAAATTATTTTGACCAATTTTAACTAAATTTTTTGTCTAATTTATTTTTTAATTAAAACAAACATTTAAAATTTACTGAAGCCATCAGCTTTTTTAGTCTTGTCTTAAATATTTTATTACAGCAATGTCACTTACCTACGTAACGATTTAAAGTAAAAACTTGTAGATCTTCTGAGAAGTATCTAACCAGAAATTAATAAGAAATATGTAAATATTTCATTGTTACTACCTTAGAATCGTTTTCCTAAAATAAAAGCAAAAAGTATTTCGAAACTATTTGTTCAAAACACGTAATTTGTTGGTTGCAATGTGTTTTTTTGAGTATTTTATACGACTAAATATGAGTATTTAAGTGTCAAGCAGATTACAAAAATAGTGACTTACTATAACTAATCAAGTAATCACCATCGGTAACACATTATAAATTGTTAAACATTTATACCATTATTTATACAATTATTGCATTTGACAAACTAAAAAAAAATAGGTAAATTTTTTTTTAATATTTCAGGATTCCAATTATTAGATCTGTAGAAGCTTATAAAATAAAAATAAAAACTGTTTTGAATATGTCTTAGAATTTGAGTACCTACTAGTACAAAAATAAATAAAAGTAAAGTCTTTTTTTAATTATTTGCTGGTGGAGAAAGTGAAGCTTCTGACATCTTAGTACTGAAGTCAAAAATTAAAGATTTTCCCTGGCATTAGGTTTTTACAGGGCTTGAATTATGATTGTTCTGACGACATAGAGAGTATAAATATTAGCCTCAAAACAGTTTTTTCCTTTAAAAATAAAATTACAAATGACTTACTTGACGGCAAGATACATTTTTGACGTACGTCACTAGCCCTGCGTTATTTAATAATAGCATGACCAACCTTACACAAATACGTAGCGACAGAGCAACGAAGCTGTTTACAAATGTTGAAAAGAGATAGCCATAAGTACGTCTTTCCAATTATTCCAATTATAAAAAACAGACTATACAAAAATTATTTCGTTTGTTATTATCATCTGATATGTACTAAAAATAATTTTTAAATAGAACTTAATATTTATTTTAATAGTAAGAAATTTAGCAAATTTTGTTAAAGATAAAACAAGTAAAGTTGGCAACGGAACCCTTTGCTATCAAATAAGACGTTTTGAAGCTGTATCATGTCCGAAACAGTCGAATTCAAAGCTCATATCGTGACAAACTTCTGATTCCGGAAACGGTGTGGCGCTCCGATTCGTTCCGGTTATCGCGAGAGCACTGCCTGAAAGCTTCGTTTCAGTAGTAGAAAGCGTGGGTTCATTCCAAATCCGTTAGGTCGAGCTAGCATCGCTTTAGCCCGTCCCGTCTCGTCTCCTATCCCCTCCTTCATCAGGGACCAGATAATAACGCAACAATACCACGGGGTGTAACCGAATGTGACGTTGTCCGTTTTCGATTGGCCCGCGCGCTTTCCCGCTATCCCAAGCGATTGGCAGAGAAGTGCTGTGAGGCAGTCCTAGCCCTCGACGCTCGGCGTCGGAATCTCCGGGGTGGGGCTGCGCCACCCTGGGGAGGCCCGCGCGAGAGCCCACTCCACCCTCAAGAGGTCGCGTTGCCGCCAGACCATTCGATGCTTATCAGCGTCCCAGTCGCGTTGTTGTGCAGCGGTCTCGCGAGTACCAATTGACGATCCTGCGGGATGACCGGCGGAAGTTAGATCAGTGGTGTGCGTGTCGCGCGCTGGACTTCGCCGAGGGGTGCCGCTTAGCAGCCAAGACGCGGTCCGACGAGAG
>NW_025401006.1:8518307-8752889 GCF_015345945.1 Tribolium madens
CGTTGCCGGCGCCCGATTTGGACCCGGTGACCGCAGCCTGGGGCCGGAAGCTCTACCCCGGAACGGGCGCGCCCAGAGTCGCCGCTCCGGGACTCATGTTCGGCTTGCACCACCACCAGGATGCCACGGGCCTGCACCACCACCACCAGCCGCGCGGGCCCAGTCTCAAGGAAGAGCCGCTCTCCACGACTCGTTCCTGGATGCAGCCTACTGTACCGGATCAAACCGGGTAGGAAATTTTTCAAATTTTAAGCTAATTTACTAGTATTTTCCACTTTGTGGAGAGAAATTATGCTTAGAGAGATTATGTATAATAAATAACACGATGCGGTCTTTTAAAGGAACCCCTATACACATGTCAAAATGAGAACGCGGTTTGACGTTTTCACAACAAGTTCACGTGCTTGAATTATTTCAACTAGATAAACACTTTAAACAATAGATATGTAATACATTTGCTAAAATACAAATAAACTAAAATTTTGTAGTAAAAGTTACACTTTGTGTCTTTCGGTTCAAAAACCGGAACGATATTTTGCTGTTAAGTATTGTTTTGGAGAATGAAATTCATGTGAGAGAAATAAAAACATGCACACCTATTAGTGTAAACTTTTATTATTCATTGGTAGGAGTATGTAACAAAAATTGTTTTATTTTAACTGCTGTTTTAACACAAAGCTTTATGTTTACCTACTTCGTTGTGAAAAGTAATTTTAAATCTAAAACAGAGTTTGGAGTGTTTACCTAAACTTGGCCCATTTGGTTGATAAACTTTCGCCTATATATTTATTTTTTGTATACGCTCCCGAAAACAGCTGTTTTAGGGACTCATTTGAGTCTCTAAAATGGGGATTTTCCGGACTCAATAAAATAGTACGCAAAACAGTTATTTTAGGTACTCAGTCTCAAAAAACAGTTTTTGCGGACTAAAAAATAAAATTGGTTACTACCTATGGTAACGAAATTTTTTTAATTAATAAGTGGGGTGAATTCGTGTTTTGGGAGCTTTAACAAAAAAATCTTGCACCACGTACGCAAAAGGTTTTATTTAGGTGACTCCTTTCATTAAAGACTCGGTTCCTACGTCGCCTCGTCATTAATTACGATTCGTCCCCTAAAACCCTATTTTGCTTTAGTACGCAAAGTGATATATAAGTAGCTATTTTTTTAATTGTGTACACATTTTTATTTACACCTACTATAGTCTACAATAAAAATAAGCTTAAATTTTTATTTTTAATATTAAAGAGTAAATACAATGTTTTGTTTATTGAAAGGACTGTCAATACACTATATAAAGATAATCTTTCAATTAGAACAAGAAATAAGGAGAAACCTCCAATTAAAATGTTTTTTGTACTTTCATTTAAACCACTAAAATTTGATATCTTTTTAATAAGAAATAATGTAAAAACAGGCGTTTTATTAGTATAGTACATACAACTATCATACCTCAGAACTTCTATTATCACACAGAAACATTGCAACTGCATTTTCTTTAGGTGAAATAAATCACAAAAAATTGTATTCTGTGTAAAAAAAATCTGTACTTATTATAATTGGACACTTATTGACAAATTTAGAGCCAAAATACTTTGTTATTTCACATAAAAAAATTGAAAGTAATACAATTGCAAAAAAAAATTAGAGGTAAGGTAGGTATATCGTTTGCACAGTCCTATACATTGCTACAACTACGAGTAAAGTTTATCGCAGTTTATTGTTTCTAAAAAATAATAAATATATAAGTACAATTAAGTCATAGCAAAATTCTTACGTTTTTTAAACAGTAACATGTAATATGTTCTGATAAATGTCGGATTTGTATAAAAAATAGAAATAATTTTTTGAAGGTCAGAAAGATAAACCTAGTTTATTCATAAAATATAAAAATTTTCAATTGCGATTTTTAAGAAATTTAGATTGTTAACAAAATTTTAACAATCTTTTCAATTAATAGATACAGTCACGTGCAATATATTTATTTCTTCGTGAATGTCGTTTTTTTGGCAAACTTATTTTTGTATAATTTGAAATTAGTGGCACAACTGTCAGCAATAACAGAAATCACAAAGAGTATAATGCAAAATTTCTAACATTAAAGAACAATTATTTAGTGACATTGACGACCAAAATCATCATATATCTAAGTACATTATTTATTAAAAATTTAAATATAAGTACATATTATCTCAATTATTAACGTTTTAGGCTATTGACTATAACAAAAATGAAATAAAATATTGTTAAATTAAAACATTAAAAAGACCATAATTTATAATGAATTTAAAAATACACTGGATGGTTTATCTACAAAATCTAATTTTAAAATCAGTCAAAAAAATATAATAAGTCTATAGATAAAAATTAAAAAAAAGCGTTTTGATCACTTCATTTTTTTATTTTACACTAACTCATTTAATTAATGACAAAAAGCATTATATTAAACATTGTCATTAGCATCTTACTAAATCTTTGTCATATTCCGATTGTTTATTGAATGTTTCTCCTACTCACTCTTCTTTTACTATAATTCTACTTCTATAATAATTATTTAATACAATAAAACTTTGTTGTTATAAATTGCAATACCTATTTAGGCACTGGCATATTTAGGCATCAAACTTATGAAATTCATGTTAAAATAATACTTATATGACTGACATAATACATACGTTAGGTATAGTTTCTTCTATAAATTTTATATAAGTACCTATGTACCTCACGCATTTTATTATAGGTCCGTTTTCATGATGCATAAATAAAAAAGTTATAAACCTCGTTATAAACATTAAGTCCTCCTCAAAAATAGTATTTTTAATTTCATAATATTTATAAATATAATAGGCAAAATTTACATTTTGTTTGCTTATGACTAATCGAAAAAGTCTCATTTTATTTTACTACTTAATTTTGGGTCTTCTACTTTCTTTATCCACCGTTAAAAAATAACTTCTTTAATGCTCATTTGGTATTAATAAACTCAGATCAGCAGATACAATGTTAAACAACATTAGTAAAAAATATCTGAATCAAGTTTTGCTGAAAAGTAAATGGTGTTTTCCTGAATATAAATCCGGAGAAAATTTTGAAGTCGAATTGTGAACAAGGCGACAATTTTAACCAAACATTAACTGTTGCATTTATTAACATAACAATTATTGTTGAATCCCCCTATATATCGTATAAATAGGCAGTTTTATGTGTGTGAGGAGGGTGGCAGACATAAATCAGTAGAGATATTTCGTTGCAGGCGACAGTATTTCAATATAATCACCCGTCTATTGGCGGCCGTTACTGGCCCAGCTTCGTTATATACCGCACTCAATTGACCGCGTGAAATAAATGAGCGAAAAACTGACATAAACACCACCATTATCTGATTTGCGAATCCTATAAATACTGCCGTTTCTAACTTACACGTTTACCACCTATAATTGCCTCGTTTATTTGGTAACATTATCGACAAATATTTTTTAAATCGGTAATTTTAAAACTTATTTGAAGTCATTATTATTATTTGATTTATCAAATTTGCAACAGATGCTCTAAAAATGTTGCTTTCATATTTTTTTTAAATTGTGTTTTTATGTTGGTAAAAAATGTATAATATTTTCACCGATGAACCGAAATGATAGGCTTTATTAATTTAATTTATATAATACATGGAAACAATTTCAGCGTTTTCCAGAGTAGATAATTCATGGCGTTATTTTGACACTACAGCTTTGAAGTAAAGTACGTATAAAACAGCTTTTAAATTTAATTTCATTTAGGTTGTTAGCCGTAATAGCAGTCCGCATTTTTTTTTTTGTTAAAAAAATCTATGAATTGTTTCGCTTGTGAGTCTTTTGAAAAATCAATGGGGCAATCAGAAAGTTTTTCGGTAATCAGTTTTTGCGTTTGAAAATTAATAGGAACAAACGAACAAACCAGGCATTTACCACCTTCATTAACAACAAGGTATAAATTATCGCGTCCGTATAATTCACCGAGCTCGAGGGCATATTTCAGTTCTGCGTCCTGCGAACCAAAACCGGCGTCGTTCCCGCCGCAAATGGCCCTGATTGCCATTGATCCCAGTTCGTGTATGTGTGGTCGACTTTCCGCATAAAACATACCAGCATTTAGGAATTTTTAATAGAACCGACGTCCGACGCAATTGTCTGATTGACGGTAGTGGGTGGACGTCGAGGATATAGCGGATTGATTATATTTAATTCGAGTGATTCATTAATGTACATTTGTAACGCTTTTAAACATTCAATAATTACTTGATTTCATGAGATAAGTTCATACAATTACCTGAGTACATCATCGACTTGCCAGACAGTTGACAATTAATATTATTTGAAGGAGTGCCACGCTATAACTAATTTCGTAATGGCAACGCTGCGATGTTTTACTGAAAAACAGGGAATTCTTCGACGACCCACATCAGGACCCCGCGCATATTAAACCATTAGCACATTCCATGCTAATTTCCTACCGGTGACCATGCAATTTACTCATAAAAGTATTTTAATAACTGAAAAACTTCGTTGTTTCACTGAAATTAAATTATTTTTTCTACGCTTGCAATTTGGTCAACGCCGTAACCACAACTGCGTAAAAATAATGGTTTAAATGTATAATAATAATACCTAATACAAACAGGATGCTAATTAAGGACATTACCATCATAATTAAGAGAGGTAATTTGATAAAATGACGCGATGTTGAGGTGCTGCGAGACATATATATTGGTATTACGACTAATAGAGGAAAGCTCAAATTTAATTAAATTGACTTAAATGCAATCTGTTGTGTACAATATACCTAAGAGTATCTTGTCACTCTACATAACTTTTTTCTAGTATACAGTATATTCCCGGATTGGGTTTACAAGAGGAATTTTTTTTTATCTTTTATTTTACGCCAAAACTGCAAAGGAAAAACATTTTTTGCTTCACCTGAAATGAGCAAATCTGTTATTAAAACTTTATTAATCTGATTCACTGAAAAAAAAAACTTAATTTTTCTCTGCTTTTGTCCTATCACATTGGCGGTTTTCTTTATTTGACAACTATATGTCACTTTGAGAATTAATTTATTAATTAAATAATTATAGTTCTGCTAAAAATGAGTTTATTTTTTATCTTAAAACTGTTTCTTTGAGTTGCTATTTATTAAAATTATGTTTTTCTCAAACATTTCTGTTATTTAACTTGCAAAAACTTATTTTTCAAAGTGACATCATTGTCAAAATAATTAAACCGCCAATGTGATGGGATTTAAAAAACAGAGAAAAATTCTGAGTCTAAAATCAAGAGAAAAATAAACTTTTCTTTCTACTGAGTTAGAATAATGAAGTTTCAATTAAAGATTTGCTCGTTACAGGTAAAGCAAAAAATGTTTTTCCTTTGCAGTTTCAGCGTGAAATCAAAGACAAATTTTTCTTTCCTCTTGTAAACTCTAATCTGGAGACATACTGTATATGGAATAGTTGGTTGTAGATTTGACAATACATCACAGACTGCCGTTTAATACAAAAACCAAACTTTTGTAACTTATTTTACTTAAAAAAACCTAACTGCGGTTATGCAGATAGAAAAGTCACAAGATATAGACGTACTTAGCAGTTAACAAAACATAATTTTTACCCTTATTGCAATAAAAACTGCACTATTAAATTTTTAATACACTACTTACTTAGATAATTTAGATATTTTTATATTAACTTTAATAAAATTAAGTGACAACCAAAAAAATACTTTTTCTATAGAGATAACAAAAAACTATATTTATTATACAGTATAGTTTAATTAAACTAAAGTATCTCCAAATATCCCTCCAATATTTTTATTACCATTGACATTTGTCTTGCTTTTCCGACTACTTCAATTCACTTATTTAATAGGTTGACTTAGAATAGAAATAATTCAAGAATTAACTAGACTACGAAGGTATTATTGCTGATGTGGACAAAATAATAAAGTCTCGTTAATTAACTTGCTGCATAAAATCTATGCAGCTTTCTAAACAGTTATTGTGTCACTGAAATTATAAACGTTTCCAGTACTTAAGTTATTAGTTACTTTTTGTAGAAGTAAAAATAGTTTTAGTCTCTTGTGGACACACCGATTAATAAATAATAAAACTAATTGTACTTTAGAATGTCTTGACGTTAAGTTGTACCGCAGCTATAACGTATGTGCTCACTGAGGAAAATTTAATTAACCATAATAATCTGAGGTCAATAATGTTTCAATTACTTCGCATTTCTGGACATTGTGGAAATATACGTTTATTTGTGTTTGTTTTTGCTTCTGCGGTTGTGTGAAACTCGACGTCTAGACAAGCAAAGGGCCAGTTTTTACGCCTAAACTTTGACCATTAAAATTTACTTTAGTGTTGGAATTATTTGAACAGTTATAGTTAAATCGAGGTTTCAACAACGGCGGCGGCGTGCGGTGTTTGAGCAAAAGCAGCTCATCGCGCAATCTGTCTGAACTGTTGGAGAGATTGATGGTTTGCAAAGCACCAAGCTTGACGTTGATGACAAGATCCAATTAATAATATCGCAAATGAGTGTTAATCTACTGTGTCGAATAAGCGTGTAAAGGCAAAAGCGGCGGATCCAACAAAGAGAAAACAAACTGCACAGTGGCGTTTCATTCCTCCTACACCTATTCTGTCACGTTCGGGTTCGTCGATAATGTAATCTATAGCTCGTATTGCCTGCACCTGTGTCGCCCCCTCCCCACTTGTATTACTTGCCACTCCATTTATTTATTCGACAAAATGCAGTGCCGATACCCAATACATTTCAAATATATATAACGTTCAAGAGGAGCTTTTACAGCTTAATAAAACAACACTTGTATATGTGCAGGCGAATAGACGCCGCCGACGCCGCTTCACGACGCAAGGTGAACGCTTTAATCCCAAATTTTATTTGCATCCTATCGGGAGCCACCATTGTAATATTCAATTTGGCCAAAAAGTTATGATCGTGTCGAAACTACTCGCTCGTACCACATTTTACATAATGTGCCACTCCGATATGGCCAATAATACAAAACAACAATAACTTGGAAAATTGCCGCCACAAAGGGGCCAGAGTGCTTTATTTCAAAACTTGGCCAGTTATAGCACCGAACTTTCTTTTTCTATCTACAACCACGACTATTTTATCGTCATACTCGACACTACTAGAAGCATGAAGTGGAAGAAATATCTTAATTTCCTAATAGCAAGCGCCATTTAATATCTTTTGTTTTTAAACATCCATGAGATAATCGTAGGTATTGACAAGAAATTCATAATCGAGACAACATTTATAGAACCTTCAAATTTTTTTCCATATTATTAGTGATAAAAACTGGTAGTTATTTGAAACTTTCTAAAAAAAGTTTTTTTTTTAATGATTACAAATCTTTTAATAACTTTGGAGTTAAAGTTGGAAATTACCAAGTCAAAAAATTTTGGTGAAAAAATTGGTAGCAGCTTGTCTCCATTGTCACAAATTTTGCTTGCTCTTTATTTTTGTCCCTAGAAATTTTGTTAAAAAATTATGGTTATGTGTTCAAATTGAGATGTGGTCAAAATTTTGACTTTTATGTCTTGTGTGCCCGTTTGCTCTTTGAAAACGCTATAATTGAATACCTGAGGACAGACATCGTTACCTAAGGTCTAAAGACAGAATTCAGTGCTAATAATTTTGATAGAAGCACACCGCAAGTAAGTACAGTGTTGTGGACAAAAATGAGGATCTTGGCACAAAAACTTTGAAGAAAAAGGATGTATATACAGAAAAAATTATTTAGCAAAAGATACAAGCAAGGATTATGAAGATCGCCAATAATTTTTGTGAAATTTATTGAAATGAGCTCAAAGTTGATGCATTTTATAAATTCTTCTTCAGCTTTAGTTTCAAAATTGTTACTTTTACAACTCGTTCCTCAAAAACGATGCACAAGACACTGTTCTTTTCGAGGTTCTTCCTCATTCATGTTTATATTGTATTCTTGTTAATTTCTTGCTGAAAATTAAGGATGTTTAGCAAACCTGCAGTACAAATGCGTCGACATTTTAACGGGCCCTTTTTCAAACTTCCTGTTTGCAAACTATTCCTTTCCAAATTTCTAAAAACTGTTACCAGTACCGAATTTGTTTCTTTTTTGGTGTTTCATCTCTAAATTTCCTTAGACAATTTTTTGTGTTGACGTTTAATGACATTGTTTTCAAATTAATTCAAAAAACCGGAACTGCAACTTCTTTTAATAAAATTACCATGAATGAATTTACTAGTGGTGCCAACGTTAAGACTGTTTGGCATTTCCATTTAAAAAAAGAACAGACTTTACTATAAGAGAAACCAAAGTATTGTTGCAATAATAAAAATAGTAATAGGTGACCAATTCAATCAGTATAGTGGTTTACTTATCGAGTCAATTAGGACCACGTAGGTGATTACATTAAATTTAAATTGCATTTCTGTTCTGTCTGCTAAGTTTAAGATATTAGTAAGTCGAGCTGTTTTGCTAAACTTTAAACGTCGTTGAGTCTTAATAAACTTGAAGCAAATCTTGTTTCGTGCAATTTGCAGAGATAAAATTATAATTCAATCTATGTATCAGGAGAAGCAAATCGACCACCTTACTTTATTTTATTAGTGCAGTTTGCAGGAAATTTTCAATTAGCAGTGAAATTCGGCAGTACGTTTAACTGTCTGTAAGATAAATTTATGAAACCGTGGTTGGGTGTAATGTTGGTCGTTCAAGGGATTATAGCAATTCCCTTTGGCCGGAGGCTAGTAACTGAAATACCTGACACGTCCTGAACATGTCGCGCTATCTTGTTAGGGTGAGCCAGGAGTGTAGTGCCTAAGCAATTATTGCCACCATATCCGGACAATAGAGTCCACATTGACCACTTTGATCGAACCCTTTTGCACAGATGGTGTTGTGACACTTCAAATAATAACGTTTAACCACGTTATCTTCTAATGGTAAATTAGATTAGGGTATGACATTGTATTTAGTATGTGCTAATAGAGGCTTTAAATGTCTGTTTCTAGTTCTAATTGATATTTTTACTTTTTTGTAGGATTGGCGTGGGGAGAGCACATTTCGAGAAACAACCTCCAAGCAACTTACGAAAGTCCAATTTCTTCCATTTCGTCATCGCTTTGTATGACCGGGCGGGACAACCCGTGGAAATCGAAAGGACGGCTTTCATCGGATTTATCGAGAAGGATCAGGTCAGTATAATGTCGACCTTTTAACAATATAATATTACAACGATCGATATCTCGCACAAAATTGGGTCTTGCAACAAAGACACTGCGTTTATTACCAAAATTATCATGCAAAAAAACTAAACAATAATAAAAATACTCCATCGTTGTTTTACATTTTGTCCGAGCAAAGCTTTGACTATTATTCAAAGGTAATTGTATGTAAAACAATTAATACTGATGTCACACAGTCATTGTTTGCTTTTGCTCAGTAAACGAATCTTGTGTCGGCCTCTGGTCTCCTCTTAATGAATTACCTAGACTGCAAGCAAAATAATTACAAGTCAGGGTTCGTAATGAAGCATTTCATGCTAATCACGCAAATTACTTTTGCAGTGCAATGCAAACATGCACAGCCGACGTATCAACCATGATTAAAAAGTTCAATGTTTGTTATCCTTGTTCTGTCAAGACACATGCCTCCTGATTGATGCGTCGAATGGAAAGACACAAAATCCATACTAGTTTAAACTGGCGGAATTGACTTTTCCGTTAAACCTTTACTTAATTTCGACTTTTCCAAACTAAAACTTGAACTAATTAAATAAGAATTTTAACTTTTATTAGCACCAAGAAATTTTGGATAAGTTGTACTCCTATTATTTTTAAACGAATTTTAATTAAAATAATATAATATAGAATATGTCAGAAGTAGGTCTATGTCGCTTAATTCACTTTGTGCATTCATGTTTTACAATTTAAAACGCTAAAAGAACAAGAATAAACATGCAAATAACAAATATAAAAAACTGATACACTTTTTCTTGACATAAACATATACAAATACATACTGGTATTTTATACAGAGTGATCTGACCTGTTGATTAAAATTGTAAATTTAAATTCAATGTGTCACTTTGACCAAATACCTACTGAAGTTTCTGTACACCTTCTAACTGGTTTTTTGAAACTTCTCGCATTATACCTGAGTCTGATGATTTGTTGTGGTGTAAAAAAAATTATTATTAGATTTATGGGGTGGATGGTTGAAACTTATCTTCTTGCCAAATAAATTAAATAATAAACCTCTAAGAGGTCATCTTCAGAAATCTCGGACACTATACAAGCAAAATAAGTCCAAAATTACTTTTTTACTTAATTTACCTAACAAGAAAGAAATACGTCTTCTTCTTTCGTTGATCTCCAAAATAGAGAAATAATTATTGTCGTCAAAAACATTTTGCTTGTATAGTGCCTGAGGTTTCTGAAGTTGACCCCTTAGAAGTCGACACTAAAGTCAATAAAATTTATTCATTTAACAAGAAGATGAGTTTCAATCATCCACCTTATCACTCTTCGCATTATACACACACATTTTGTATTTTTGATTTTAAATACATAAATAGTTTCAGTTTACAAATTACACATTTTAAGAATTATTTCTTTTTTTGCATCTATGTGCAGGTTTAGGGTATAGGAACACTAGAGCTAGTAACTGATCTGGAATAATAATTTGACAAGAATGAAAGTTTGAAGGTTGTTGTAAAACTTTGGCCACAATCGGCTCTCAGCTGAATGTAGACACTTTATTAGTAATGCAGAAGTTATCCGAGTAAATAAATCTTTGGTGGTATAGGGTGACATCCGCTTTACCACAGTGAGTAACAGAGTTTCTCTTGATAGCATAAAATTTGAAAATATGAAATTAGTACACCACCGTCGTGGAGATAATTGGTTTAGCTGTGTTAATTTGTACACAACACGAGCGGTTGTCGACGTTTTGTTGAGCCGTCAAAATGGACCCAAGAAGCGTTTTGCTGATTCTATGTTGCCATGGCAGCCGTTTAGTAAAGTGTACAACGGAGGGAAAGTGAGATGAATAAATACAGCGTGTTTTGGCTGGGTAGGAAGTTGTAGACGGGCGGCAAGAGACGGGGGTGTAATTGTGTTCGTGGCGATGCAGAAGATTAGGGCGCGAGTCGGGCAGAACATTTATCATGAAACCCAAACCAGAGCTGAGCGCCGGTCACAACAGAAACCATTATCGCAACGCGCCGGCAACGGCTTCCGAACTCCAATTCTCCACTCTAGATTTATTAAGATATATATAAACGATCGACTAAATTGCTAATATACCTCTTTGTTCCAGGAGGCCGACGGCCAGAAAACGAACAATGGAATCCAGTATAGGCTGCAGTTGCTCTACGCTAACGGTAAGTCAACTTCCTTTATTACCAACGTTACAAAGCTGCAACTGATCATTTGAGTAACTGATTTTTTTTGTAAAAGCTCATAACCCAGTGTTAAAATTCAGTATTATAAAAAAATAAGAAACCCAGAATGAATATTGTGGTGAGAAGTGAAAGATTTGATGTCGGTAGCTATTGATTTTATACAAATAAGAAGTAGGTAGAGAATTTTTAGATGATTTTGGTTCTAATCAAAACTTATTTGAAAAAAAATGTTTTTGTTACCACTCCAATTCTATATGGTTTATTGCAAAAAATTGTGTCACATTTTTCACCACAAATAACAAGGTTTGTGCTTCGTTCTCTTTGCTGTTGATGAAAGCTTTGAAGCCAAGTTAAGATGTTGGATTTTATGAAAACAAGTCGTAATTGTAAAAAACCCAAATTGCTATGATATTACTGCAATAATGTGAGTTTTTAAGTCTGAAGATAATTATGTAATTTTGCAAGGAGTAATAAAACCGCGTTATGGATAGAATAACGGCAGTTTGAAGCATTTCTATTAGAAAGTTTGGTGTTTGGCATTAGGTGGTTATGACTTTACATTATTATTGCCAACATTCGCACCGTCTTGCGTCGGTCCATCTCGTGAATCATTAAAATGATAATGCCAAAGTTTACGGCACGTCAAACAATTTCGATACAGTTCTAAGCAGTCCGTGATAAGAAGGATGTCCTAGTCGGCGATAGCGAGTTTGAACAAAGACTAGGGCGGCGGTAAAGCCTTAGGGTTCGCCATCTTTTCAGTCCTGGGAGAGCATTTGTGGAGTTATTTTATTACAAATAAGGAGAGGAAGAGTGCTCCTCGGGGATGATGCTGAGTGAGGTGTGCTGTGGCAAATGAGATATAGCGCCGGTTCACTACATGTTACGTCTTCCTTCTTGTATATTTCACGGAAATCTCTTAAGCTACGTGCAATGCATTTACTACCTCTGCCCTCGATCCATCATAAATTATTACTGCTGTATTAACAAATTGTCAAATATTTACGTTCCTTTAACTTGAGAATCCCCTTTACCTACACAATTTCGTCACCGTTAAAACCTTTCTTTCGTTCTACACAAAATCGAGTCTAATAGACAAAGAGTGGATCAATACAAAGACACATGCACAAACTCTAATAAAATATAAATCGTTTCAAACAAACGTACAAAATCTTAAAGACTTGTAGTGCAAAAAAATAATGCCGCCTAGAGACTGTAATGTAATTTTTATATGCTCTCAACCTATTCCAAGTATGTTATTTATTTGCAAGAGTATTCTTTGTCATTGAGAAAAAAATGGGAAGCACGTGTCGCGATGTAGGTAATTAGGATTCTAATTAGAAATTGTAATTTGAAGCGAAAATACTTTGGTACATTCCATTTGGAAAGGCAAATTGCCTGTTTTGGTCGATCTGATTGACTAGTTCGATTAATTACCCATCTAATTAAAAGCAGCGTCTACTAAGCCGATTGTAATTCTTTCGGCGTTCTCGTCGGCAACCAGTTCCTTATATGTAATGCGCCTTACTGCGCTAAAGTGTAAATAGTGTTTTTCTCCCCGAATGTAAAAGGCAGTTGAACAAGCCAACGAATCCGCAATAGATGTAATTGACAATTGATAAACCATCCACTAAACTAATTAATTAATTAATTGCATTTACAAGCACTCTGAGAGAATGTGATCAGTTTCTCATTATTGCACGAAAAGGCCACGTTCTCTTTCCATCAAATAGAATCCTTTGATTTATCTGCGCTATTAGCGAACGTTATAAATCTTTCAGCGAGTGTTTGCTTTGGTCTTTTGCGGATTGACGGATTTCCCGCCCGGATAGACCACCGCTACCAAGGGTTGCCTCCGTCGAGATAAGCAAACGCTGGTCGTTGAGGAATTTGCGGTACAAGACTTGCACTAGCCTGTGGCTTCGTCTTATACTTCGGACTTTAGGGCCTTTGAGACCGACAACTTGCCGGAATTTGTTACAAACCTTAGTCATAATTAGTTTACAACCCTTCCAGATCGACCGCCCTGTAATAACTAATTATCTTAACAAATTTGCTTGGGCCAATTAGTCTTCAAACTAGCAATTTTATGCTTCGCCTGTTCCCGGACAAACACATGTTCTAATGGCGATACACAAATTAAATAGATCTCTGGGCGATGACGCCACTTAGTGGTATTCACTCACAAATTATTGCTCTAAAACCGTATTTCTCAAAAAATCCATTTTTTATTTCGATCAATAAACTTCTATTTCGCCGAAGCTTAAGCATTTACTCTGTGCAAGTAAAGTGTTAATTACTAGCGATTTATCAGTGGCATCTTCTTGTTTCAGGTGTGCGGCAAGAGCAGGATATCTACGTGAGACTCATCGACTCCGTCACCAAACAAGTGAGTAAAAACTTTGCTTCCTCGGTGTTAAAACTTACTTTAACGTCTGCAACAACTGCACTCGCTTTCCGTCTGGTTGCAAAAAACAAGCGTTCGTCCTTCTTACCGTAAACACTTGCAGTGTTAAACGACAAAGCAGAGCGTAATGAAATTAAGGCTGAAAAGGTCGGACAAACGAGGTCTAAATGAAATTAGCAGCCAATGTGTTGTTCTACCACTTTGAACTGGCTAGAGGGTAAGATGAACCGGTGTATCAGCAAAACATTCCCAGTTTCGAATTCGCACGGCGTAATAATTAAATGAATTATGCAGGAAGAAACAAACTGGAGGAGGATCTTTCGTCACACTCCGATATGTCTCTCTCGTTGTAGATTCGACGAGCGCGAAATTAAATTTTACCTCAAACCATCTTGAAGTTAGATGATTGACTAAAATTAAATTTAAGAACTTAAACGCGTTAAGCTTTCCCCTTTTCACTCCATCAACTTGACTTGTGTAAAAATTGTTCTACGAGATTTTATTAGAAGATTTTTTTAAAACTTCAGTTTGACGTTAGATTGCTTTAGACGGAAATTTCTACAACAGTGAGGAGCTTCAGAAATTAGTTAATATGCCACAAGAAAGACGCCAATTTTAAGCCAATCACGTGGTACACGATGGGGCAACAATTAAAAGCGTTTTGTTAATTTATACAGAAAAGCGATTTCTTTGGTGCTTAAAGATTAATATTCAATGAAATAATTATTTTTACTTGCTGTACCGGTTTTATTAAAATATTTTTTTTATTTATTATTAAAGATAAACTTTGCAGTAGACCAAAGTATGCAGAGTAGAAAAAATTTTAATGTTTATTACCAAGAAGAAAGAAACTTCTTCAGAACAAGGGGAAAAAATGACTATGGCACGGTAACTCAGCATCTGAACGACACGAGAGGTAAAACCATAACTGCTTTTGCTAACCAGTTATGGTTAGTTTCAAATACTGAGTTACCGTGCCATAGCCCTTTTCTCCCTTTGTGTTGAAGATGTTTCCTACAAGAGCGGGCAAAATGTCGATCTTTCCTTATAAATTAATAGGTACATTTATTTTTTCTAAAATATTGTATTTATAAACGGTTCACTTTACAATCACAAAATATTGATAATCTATTTACTGGGAATTTTTTTTGAAACTTTCTACTAGAATATGAAAAAAAGTATGTACACCTAATTAAAAAACAAAATAAAAAACAGCAAGTAGTTTCTTTCTGTTTTGCTCGTTTGTGTTTGATTAGTGGCCTCCCTTTCACGAAAGCTCCTCTTTATGAATATGCATTGTGTAAGTTTTAAATCGTGTGGGTTGGGGGCGTTTCGACGCTAATCTCTTGTCGGTGATGATATCGGACAGGCGCGATCAGGTCCACGTGTCGGCCACGCGACTTCGAAGCCCCCATTGCGGATAACACAGGAAATACTGAACTCTCATTACTTCCTTATCGAAAGTCGTTTAGCCGATCTATAAACACATGAGCCGTCCACTTAACTTGCAAATCTTGAATTATCGTTCACATATGCAAAAACTTTTAATCTAACTAAGTAATTTTAAGGGGGTGAAAATGCAGATTGAATCTCTATCACTAACCACTCAGGTAAATGGTTCGTCTTATCCTCAACATGCCAAGTTTAACAACGACTCATTAGTTGATTGCTTGCACCCTCCTTGTAATTAAATTGAGGCAGAATAGAAAAAGTTCGGTGAGATTAAGTTGGGTGTGATTTAAAATGTTTTGAGTAGAATATGGGCCGTTCTAACCGTATTGTAGTTTGCGTATAAATATTAACGATAGTGTGGAATAGAGAGGAATTACCTACGTAAATTCTAGATTAATCCAGGCACCTGCTTCTACCTTGTCCTAAATTAGTCCTGCCGTAATAAATCCTTGATAATTGGCTACATTGCCACTACATAAACCATAAGCTTCAGATTTCTATTAGAATTTATAAATCTTATTTATTAGATTTGGCCAGGTTTTGTTCTCCGCGGCAACTTTAGCTTCGCTGCTGAAATATTTGCTATCAAATAAAGACAAAATACAAGATTCTGTTGATGTATAGCTATTTCAAATTTTTCAGTAGTCAAAAACCGAGTGAATGTTATTAGTAAGTCGGTCGTTAACGTCGGTTTTAAATTAATTGCCGTCAAAGTTTCAGAAATATGCACTTGTGGCATCGTTAAAATTACATTAAAACGCCAGGTTTGATATCGAAGTTATCCAGCGAGAGCAAACCGCGTGGTAATGGAGCCCTAGAGATGAAGCTCTTCCGATTGACGCGATCCATTACCGTAATTTTTAACATGGTTTATCAATTTCTACATTTCAATTCAATTTCCTGTCAACGTGTTTCGGTGAAGATTTCATAATCGTGAACAACCCGTCTATCTATCACAGTGTTAATAATTTAATATAAAATGGAAAAATATCCGGCAACGAAACTTCACCATATAAATTTTATGAGGCACTCTATTTGGACCGACACACACATACAAAAAATACTAATGCGTTATTAAAATGCATTTGTATGAACATCGATATATACTTTTGAATTTCGGTGTTAATCCAAATGCGTACAGGACAGCTCGCGATCTCCTATTAAAATTTTATCGCACATTACACGATTACCGACTGAACCGGCACTATGTTAATCTCGTTTATTATAAATTCAGGCGCATGTAAATTTTATTGTACGGATATCATGTACTACAACAGCGAATAAAATATTTTTATGGAGCGACGTTATTGTAATGGCGCGCTTATTTAATAACGACAATTTATTTTATCAAATTAACTGACTGATTACCACACCTACGCTCTTAATTACCTGCGCGCATTTATCAAAACTAAATTGTTTTTTACATACCGAAACACGCCAAAAATGCATTACGCTCAAAATTATTCAATTTCGAAACAGATCAATGCAATTAAATGTCAACGTCATTATTCAATTCAAAATAACATTAATTAGCCTTAAAGAACCATGAAACCTAATTTTACTAATTGACAACACTTAAAATATTTTATGGGGATTGAGAACAGCGTTTGAACTAAAAGACATTTTATGTAGAGATTCTTCCTCCTTTGTGTATTCTTCAATTACTTATTTTCCTTTGTTTGAGATCATTTGGGAGTTGTTTACTTTCCATGCCATGTGTGTCACTTAATCAGTTGCTAAAACGCATTTACAATCTCCGAAAGGCCATAAATAATACACTAAAAATAATGTAGATTTACTCAAAATTTACGAAAAAACGGACGTGGTGAAATTCAAGACGCATTTTTTACATTTCTTACTATAAATATGGACATTGTTTTGTGATGTATCAGTTTTAATTGCTTAGCTGGCGGTAGAAATAATTTTCAGTGTATCTATTATTGAATTAAATTTAAACAGACCTTATCAATGAATTACGAGTGTGGTTTATAATTGTAAGAGTTAAAGTCGCGTGTGGCACCCTTTTATATTGTATTCAGTAATTCCCCAGGGAGCATTGATATACTTTTATGAATATGCAAGTAAAACAATTAATTATAATATAAGAGATAACGTACATGTCCACATTTGCTCCTCCGATAAGAAAGGTAATTCCCTCGGGAATATTTAAACAAGTCTTTAGGGTCTTTGCGTAAAACTCTCCAGAGATATGCGACTCTTCAAGATAGTCCCGGGAGTATGAGACATATCATACTCATAGGAATTAAAATAATATTTATAAAGTTTCCACTGGTACTTTTCTTTTATGGGTCCGCATACGACGAGGACACTCTGAGAAACTTCTATATACACGAACCATTAAATAAAATTTATTTGATAAGTGATGCATGTACCACTAACAACAGGATTTAGAAAGAAAATCGTGTAAAAAGTATATATTTCTTATAATCAGTTCTCGTGTAAGTAATGTAACAAAGCCTATTTAATGTCATTTTTTCAAGATCAAATAGTCATTTAATGTTTAAGAAAAGAGTCAAAAACAGGTGTGTTATTTATGACGTGCTAACAATTAAAAAAAAATAATTTTTTGTGGCTAAGAAACCTGTGAGTTTGTTTTGGAAGAATTAGTGTTTCTTTATCCGGACACATGTTGCTCGATGTCCAGTAATCTTAGTTGAGCCTTGCACAAAGCAAAACCGAGGGTTGCGCGTTACATATTCAATTAAACAAAAATCTATCAACTGCTCTAACCTAAAGCACCTTAATCCTGGGCTGGGGAGGCAAAGCCTCGCGCAGATAGATGTGTGTTGCTATCACCCCGTCCTGCTGCAAGGGGCACGAAATAGCCGGATTACTCGGGTCTGGACGAGGGTAAGTCTGGTAATTATACTAGCTTCGAGGGTTATTCTATGCTCATTGATGACTAGCAATAGTACGTCACCGGTGTGGAGGGACTCGACTGCATAATCCGATCTTATCTCCTGTTGCCATTATAAAACAACTACCAAACTCACGCACAGGACCCTCATATGACTCTTATTATCCTATTTAAACCGGACAAACATTGCATGCAAAAAAATTATTTCACAAAACACTTTCATTTGCACAAATTTGAATT
The DNA here is from genome assembly GCF_015345945.1 of Tribolium madens. Taxonomy (NCBI): domain Eukaryota; kingdom Metazoa; phylum Arthropoda; class Insecta; order Coleoptera; family Tenebrionidae; genus Tribolium; species Tribolium madens. The sequence goes on from NW_025401006.1 coordinate 8,536,739, forward strand.
TAGTTACATGCGAGTTTTTTTTCACACCATGAAGTGTCATCGTATGGCACGCACCAATTTTAGGTGAAATTTGAAGGGTTAATTAGATTTTTTCAACCAAATGGAAAGCGAGATTTCCGACGGTCATAAAAGGTTTATGGCGACTTACCGATTGATAAACTGTGATTAGGTTTTATTGGATTAGGAGAGTAGTTGAATTTAATCTGTGTTTGTTTACAGGCCATAGTATACGAGGGACAAGACAAAAATCCCGAAATGTGTCGAGTGCTTTTGACACACGAAATAATGTGCAGGTGAGTGTTGTAGGAAAAGTCATATTTATCATCAAGCAATATTACGACCAAAAGTTATCATTTAAATAAATGATTCGTCATTCAAAAATTGGCAAAAATTGACAAAAAAAAATGAAAGCTTTATCAGTTTTACAGTGTTTTATTCATTTTCATACACATCTTGTCAAAAATATTTGTATTCAAGATAAAAAAAATAAACAGAAATTTACTTTCAATTTTTTTTAGTTTTAGCTCTTTTGAAATATACATACATAAAATGTATAAAGAATAAACAAACATAACATTAACTTTTTTTTAAATAAATTAGTAAGTTTGTAGGTATACATAATACATTTTTAGTTTTTATAACTACTGCACTTTTCTGTTTACTTCTCCTTTTGCAATAATAATAATGAATTACTTGATCTCAAACATATTGTACAAAAACTAACTAAATACGTTTATTTACATACACTAGAACTTAAAAGAATCGTTGTGTTACTGTCCAGCTTTATAATTACATATTAGTATTTCAAAGTTATCAATAATAATCAGAGCATGGATTAAAATAGGGAACAAAACTTAACAACAAACTACTAACTCACGTATTCAAGTATCGGTTAGAGGTTTTTGCTCCCTACTATAGTCAATTGCTACGTTTGAAACGGTTTAATGTTTCATCTGATTTTGTTGCAAAAAAATTGTTAAACACATTTTATTCACAATCATAAAGTAATAATCAAATTACCTTACATATGAAAAGTTTAAAAGTATAACATTACAACAATTGATATAAAATATGATAGTTCAGGTTGGAAAGTGATCACTTCTTTATTTATTTTCGGGTTGGGAAGTAGCCATTTCCCAGCTTATGGTTTTTTAAATTTTATGATGCATCTTCAGCAACTTCCCTGAGTTCAGAAGGAGTACATTCTATTTTACTATCACGATTAATATCGTGAAACAAGAAACAAACATGTGATGTTACTTTTAAGCATTTAACAAATATTATGTTATTTATTGTCTACTTAATAAAAACGTAAAATGTCAAAATTTGATAATTTTATTATTGGCTTTCTGTTTTTTTTTAAAGAATAATTGTAAATAAAATAATATACAAACTTTGGTGTTTGTTGCTTAAGGTGCTTCGCGCCTTGGTCATCAAATTTCGTCTTGTTAATGAAGCACCTCCCACCTCAATACATAATCTACTATTTTGTCTTTTATTTTTTGTATTATTTTATATTACAATTAAATCAAAAATTTGAACTGTGCAAATTGTTGAAAAAGGAAACTGTGATTCTAATCAAATTTTTCTTCTGTTTACGTTATTGTGTTAAATTGTCAGAGTAGTATACTCCTCAGGTAGATTATGCCAGATCACATACAGAATGTTTAAATAAAATAAAGTTGAAGATGTTGCAGCTGCATGTAGTGGGTGTATGAATATTGGATGCATTTGTATTTTTCTTTGTCAATATCTGAGGTGTCTCGAATATTGGAAGCTTTTGTATTGCGTGTTAGTATGTAAAATTCTGTTCTTCTGTAAAGAAGTTGACGTGGTTGGTTCGATGATGTAGTCACGAGAATCCCTAAATATCTTTCCCCTATAGTCTTGTATAATGCTGGCGGGTAGCGGGCGGGTGAGACGGGCCGATCCCTCGGGAGTCTGTCTTTTCCCTATTCCCTTGTCTTGCCATAACAAACATCGCTCTCATTCGCCAATCTCGGCACACACCATTGTGCATTTTCATCTTCCTTACATATTTGACGTTGAAGTCACATCAAAATATGTTAGCACTTCATCTGATGTAAACAATCTTCTTCAACAGTTTTACTGCAGATGACAAACGACTTTACCGAAATTTATATATTTAGAGAAATGTATCTCGAAACAAAACTTCCGCTCGAGCTTCCCGATTAATTCTCTCCGATTTTTTGTTTCAGTCGTTGCTGCGACAAGAAGAGTTGCGGGAACAGGAACGAAACACCTTCAGACCCTGTGATAATAGACAGGTAAGTTTTTTTTTATTGGCGTTGTTGTTGAAAGAGAAAAACTCGATCACGTCAAAAGTCCATCGCAATTTTCTCAGCCGGAATTGTACACTGCTGATAGGAAGGGGATAGCTACAAAATGGTGTCCCTAGGGAGACGAGATAGACAAGGGGAAGACGACATCTTGTGGGCAGACGGATATCGCGGTGTTGCAAATGGGCGAGTCAAGCTCCCTTAAGATCCTGCAATTCGTTGACTAGACCATAGCATGCGGTCATGCAATATTCCGGTCGACCAGGAACGACCTGTCACTTTCGTTATCACCAACAATTAGTCCAATTGCCTATTAACGAACATCTCCGCTAACGTACGGTCACTCTAATCGAATACGTTTTAAACTAACTACGTTTGCGGCATGTTTCATGATCGTAGAAGACATTGGCGGCGAGGTCTCAAAGGATTCTCTAAGCAATGCATTACAATACGTGAACGTCACACAACTGAACGTCATTTACGGAAAGACATTGCCGGAGAATTTGTTACTGTTTCCTAAACTTTAAACTATCGTTAACTTCCATAAAATCGGGAAAAAAATATTAAGTCTGTGATACCAAATTTAGCGCAAGTAAGCTCTTACAACATAATAAGACGTGCATGTTACCTTCAAATTTTATATGCAACAAAAGTGTATTACCATGAAAGTCTGATGTCTACAAATTTATAGGTCATGAATTTTGCATAATATAGTTCATAAACGATTCGACGTTATGTCATATAATATAAAGCAGATCAAATCAATCTACATTAGGTCTTATATAACGCCTAAAACACGAAAAAAATCAGAGCACAAAATTAAATTATAGTTTGTTTATTACCTCGTCAGTGGCTATACATAAAACTAAATTACCTAAATCAAAACCTTGATAGGCAATATTTTCTATTGATAAAAATATTGTCATGCCGATCTCAGGGCTGGATAACTAGACCCTTTAAGAAAATCAGTTGAAATAGGCCCAGCAAGCCCAATCTTTAATTCTGTTTTACTTCGTCGTGACAATGTATTGACACAAATATTCAAAAAATAAACATGAAAAGGCATGTTCAGCAAAATAAAATCTTCACTGAATACAGTATATGTCTCCGCATTGAGTTTACAAAAGAAAAAAAAATCTTTGATTTTACGCCAAAAGTGCAAAAGAAACACATTTTTTGCTTCACCTGAAACCAGCAAATCTGTAATTAAAATCATCTTCAATAATTGATATGTTTCTTTTATCAATTTAGACTGACGATGCCCGATTTTGCAAATAATATGTCTTAGCTTAGTAACGCTCAACCAAAATTTAAAAACAAAAACAAAAAGATTTCATATCATTTTTAAACAAAATGAATATATAGTAAAATATGTACCTATACAGGGTGCGCCAGAACTCGCGCCCCAGAGAAAATTTTCAAGTAAGGTAAGATACCAGGAACATGAAAAAAATGTTTAAAAAATTTTATCTGTCAAAAAATTTTGACATTTACTTTTTGACATTTGACATTTTTTTTATATCTATTTAATGATTCTGATGATCTTGTATATGTTTTTTTACAATTATTTAGTAAAGGGACAAAAATTTTGCCAATAAAAGCCACAAATAACATTGAACAAAGTTACAATTTAGGACACAGCTTCCTTGTTTCCTCTTTTAATAGCATATAGCAAAAAAACTTGGAAAATTATTTTTCCAACAGAAATAAATAGAGTCAAAGTGCAAACTTTAAACCCTCATAACTTCGAAATTTTTATAGATAAAATTTTTTTAACATTTTTTCCATGTTCCTGGTATCTTAACTTATATGGCATTTTTCTCTGGGGCGCGAGTTGTGGCGTGTATAGGTTGTCGTTTGAAAAAAAAGTATCTTACTTTTTTTAGAATAATTGTAACTAGTGCAGTCTTGACAAATATGTAATATAGCAAAAAATTTACATGTTTGTTTAATGTTAGTTAAAGTATTCTTGGACGCGACACTATTCTAAACACGCTGTAGGTATATTATCAACATTTTTAGGAAATGTAATTTTTCTCGAATTTTTGTCATCTCTTGTATAAGTCAACTTTTTCGGTTTTGTTTATCCATCGGCTTTTATTTCCCGTTTTGTGTCGTTTGAGGTTTTGGGGGTCGCCAACCTAAGACCACTTTCCAACCCAATGATTTCTGTCAATCTAACTAGCCGATTACGTCAGTCACCGAACGGGCTAATCGCAGCAGCAAAACAAGGCGAGCTTTGTCACCGGCCACAGATTAGACGAGAGAAAAAAGTTTGCACTGACTCCCACTGAGCAGGAACAAAATTGGCCCAACGGGATTGCGTTTGATGGTGACACCGCTCCATTGTCCCAAGCACTCGACTCCGGAATTAGCCTTCATTGTGTTACACGCATTAAATTGAATCAAAATTCAATATAAATACATACGTGGGGTGGATGAATTTCATACGAAATGAAATTTTCGCCAATTGCTTGACACAGTCTTGCGCATTGCACGACGAGAAATTAGAGACGAGATGGCTAGTCTCCATTACTGTGATGAGTTTGAATTAGACATTAGGAGCGAAGCGAGGGATGCATGCGAATACAAGTGACAGACGGGTGCACACATGTAACAAAACATATGCACGCGACCGAATTATGCCGCCACGTGCCCACCGCAGACCATTTTGCTTAACACAAATTGCCTCCGGTTATATGATATCGTGAGCGATCAATCCAGAAATTGCCATTATAAGATTTTAATTCGATTGGAACTGAATTGGAAACATAAAGTTGCAATCAGGAATTAAGAGATGCTCCAACCCACTTTCTTTCAAAAATCCTTGTACCTACCTAATAGGGTGGGTCAAAAAAACTCATTTTTTTTTATTTCGAAGTTGTAATAGCGCAGAAAAGTTGCGAATTATATATACAAAAAAAAAGAAATAAAAACATCAAAATCGGTTGACATCTTCCGGTCGCGATAGGCCCTAAAGTTTGACAAAATATGAAAAAAACCTATTGTTTTTTAATTTTTTTTAATTAGATGTTTTCGCAATGTAATAGTTTGTAACATCTTCAAATAGAGCTTAAAAACACTGTATTTTAATTTGGTTTAGATCAATTAATATCTGCCGGTCGCGCATAAGCCCCAAAAATTTGCCAAAATATTGAAGATTTCACATTTTTACGAGTTCTTTAATATACTTTTTTTTAACGTACTAGTTACAGTATTTTTATTCTTGGACATAAGAACATTGTGTTTTAGAAAACATCTAATTACAAATTTAAAAAAATAATAAGTTTTTTTTTTCATATTTTGTCAAACTTTAGGGCCTATGCGCGACCGGAAGACGTCAACCGATATTTTAATAATTTTTTTTTCTTTTTTTTGTCACTTACACGAGAGCTTTTTTTTTCGAAGTAAACTTGGCATTTTAATGAGAATTTTGTTTTCGTCCTACGGACTCGTACTTTTTTCAGAAGCAGTTTTTTTGTTACATTGCCTAAAGAAAACAAAACTCGAATTAAAAATGTCAAGTTTTCCTCGTAAAAAAAAGCTTGAGTGTAATTCGGTAAGACACTTTAATGAATACGTAAATCACTAAATTAACAATTAAGGTGTAAATTAGTTTACTTAAGTTAATGAAAAGTACTACTAGATTCAAACGCTTTGAAAAGTTAGGTTCCGTTTTGTCGCTGTAATAGTTACAGCAAACTTTTGTCGCTGTCATAGTGACCAAAACACCGCGGCTTATAGGATTTTTAGTGTATGAAAAAAATTGTCTATATAATACGCAACTTTTCCGCGCTATTACAACTTCGAAATAAAAAAAATGGGTTTTTTTGGCCCACCCTAGTACCTAATAAGTACATCAAAAACAAAAAATGACACAGTACTTTTAAAAATATTTATTCATTCGGGTTACAAAATATGTACCTATGTTTAGCACATAATTATATAAACTTTACTTGAATTTATTTTGTATTAAATAGCGTAATATCACAATTATATGTATATTATATTGTCGTATTTATTTTAGTGTAAAAATGGCGACAAATATTTATTTTGTTGACAGAGTTTATTATTTGCTTTCAAGTTCCAATAGGAAAAAAATTGGTGTAAATTTGGGATAGGCCTGTGCGATTATCCAATCATCTCGTCTCAATTGTAAATATCCGCTTATGTATCCGGAACGCAAGTATCTGATAAAACTGATTTCCGGTGAGTATCAGGATGCAAGTCTCGCCCAGACGCTTGAAAGCGAGTAATGGATCCGGGCAAGATGATGAATTCGATTGGAAGGCACATGGGGAAACTAACACGGGACAATTGTAACGCATCTTGCTCACAATAAGAGTGGTACCAAATAGGATCTGACAAAGTTTCCATCAAGATTTATTCTTCTTACTCAAAAAAATGAAACATGAGAATGTTTTTAAAACAGCCTATAGTGGTCGCTCAAACTGAATATATATTTCAAAAGTTGTCGACATGTCAACACAGTGATTTCACACTTGACTGTGTCCACATGTGCGGCAGTGTGAAGTGCATTCGGAAATGGCCATCTGAACGAGAGAAACGGCTACGAACGGCCGATTTACGTTCTCAAGTGGGTAACCATGACAACCGGACAAGGACCTTTAGAAATCCCAACAATATTTCCTGCAGGACGTTCTCGGATCTTTCCCTCGAAACGTGCCGGAAATACACGTATCATTCACGACACATGTACATATTACAAAAATTATTTCACTCCCTTTTATTTATATAAGCCCATTACCAAAATTTGCACTTGCTCATTCTGCACTTCGTCTAAAGAAAATATTCTACAATTCTATTAACACGGAAAGAACAAAATTTTTATTTTTTAAATAAACTTTTTTGACATCCTCAGATTTCATGTTTTTATTTTTCGATTTCAATGTTGGCTAAATGAAAGAAAAATTCTGAAGAAGGGGTGAAATCGCGATCTAAACACGCCTTTAGTTCGCTATTGGAAATATGTAGCAGGATCGATAGAGTCGCGGTCATCGCAGATATGATGGATGAGAATGCGCTTTGTTGAGAGAATGTTGATGTGAATGAGTTATTCAGCTCTTGATTGCACACAAATGTCACACCGTTGGCTTTCAGCCTGAATTATGTGGGTCCATTGTCATCGGCGATATGACACCGCACTTGTTATGACGAGTTTATATGCAGATATGCTGTCGAATGAAATTTGCAAATTATTACAAAAATTCCGACGTGCATTCGACCGTGTCCATTAATTCGAAAACTCGTCCAAATTGCACGCTTCCAAATAACTATTCAATTAATTAAAACGGTATTATCGTGCGACATTTTCAAAATACGGACAGTTCATCAAAAGTTTTTTTACACATCAAACGCGAACGAACTTTTAGTCAATTAGTGCATTTCCACTCTTTAACCAAAATAAAAAAAGAATATGGTTTAACAAACCAGCGCTATTGAATTTTATATTGTGCGGCGTTGTCCCCACTAAAACACTTTTTTCCACATGCATGCATGTTTTAAATGCTAAAAAAAAATTTAAAAAGTATTTTTAACTACCACCACATTTATAAAATTGGTATCGGTGTCAATGACAATAAAAAAACTGAACTAAATGTTACCTGACAAAGTTCTTTAAATGAATTCAAATTACAATCGTGCAACCAGTTTTTCAAAACAAATCTTAGTGAACCAAAGAAAGTAACATTTATGTGGTTTTTGCAAGTGCTTGAAAGCACTTGAGAACGTTGTTTTTTTTAAATATAATTCAAGATGTGAGATTATTGAAATCATTACGACGGCCTGGTGGTCATATTTTTTCTGAGAAAAGTGGTTGTTCAATGATTAATCCTTGTTATCGTGGAAGTATCGCCATGTTCCATAATTACTTTTCCATGTAATTAGTATCACTTTACATTATAGAACGTGTCTGGACACATGCAACATCGACCATCTGCACTTGAAAAACTATCCTCACGCAACAAACTACCAAATTTATTATTATTATTTACACAGTTAGATTCGTGCGACTGATGCATAAATTAGCACCAAATTAAAAATGGAACGAGTACATAGTAAACAAACATGACACGAAGCTGGCAGTATATATTCCAGTAATTATCCATATCGGCGTAATAAAACCATACCCGGGAGAAGAGACCGATTCCTGCGCCCTCTGCGTGTAAAGGACCAAGATAAGGACGCGGAATGAGTGTCTATTGTTTGTTTAAGAGGGCCGGAAATTTAGCGTCTATGAGCTTAAAGCACGCAATCTCCTTATTTTAATTCACACTGTTGAGACTGTGTACACAAATTTATTATAATAATCACACAAATCGAAGGGTCGAATGAGCTATAAAGGACCTAGTTTGAAATCCTTTGGGAAGGAGTGATTAGGACCCGAGAGTTGGCAACATGGATATTCCGGAAGAACCGGACTTACGTGCACGGCCACTTGGGACTTGCTTCTGTTTTGATGGAAGAGATTTTTGTGTTTATCTTGTCTTTGGATGGTCTTTTAGGACGTTAGTTAACGTATTTGTGAAAACATGTGTTGAATTTAATACGATCACGAGAATCAATTTGCAAATTACTCCGTTACAAATCGGCCGATCCCCTCGGATCTATTACGTCTCATTTCATCTCGTTCTTCTTGTAGTGCAATCAACTGGTCACAGGATTGAGGATTCGAGGAGAGGGTGCTAACGCGACCGCCTCCATCTGTTTGCTGCCCCAAACGACGAGTGTTTTACTTAGATTAGATTGATGTGTCAATGGACCATTAGACTTGATCAGCGTACATAATTCGCGTTAGGATCCAACGATTTCATTCAAATGAAAAATGCACTAATGTCATATTGATCCAAATAAACCATTTCACTGCCCGAATAAAATAAAGATATTACAAACACTTGCATCAGCTATAGATGTTTTATTTAGATTACATTACCAAGATACGAATCATACGTCGTAACTTTTCACTTTTTTATTGCCTCGTAACACCGAATGTCCCCTTATAAACTGATTAGATAGGGCATAATATCTTCTAAATTCATACGTCAACCCAAATTTCTTCAACTTACTAAAGTATTCATAAAATTCAAAATTGTTTAATGTTTATGCTGTACGTACTTAAATAATTACGAATCCGCTAAAATAAGTGCTTCCCAAAGTTGTTTTTTATTAAAATATAGAAGAATGAACTGAAAAGGTTGTCATTTCTCAAATTAAGATAATTCAGATTAAGTTGTCATCTACTCGCATTTCCAAATATCGATTATTAAAATTAAATGTTCTGTAAACTCACAGTCAGCTACAAGAAAAACAAGATTCTTGGAAATTAAAAAAGCGTTACTGACCAATATTTTTAGAATTCAACTAAATTTTCCCAAAAATATTTTTTTTCTTGCAACATTAAAATACACTCTACATGTTACAACTTTACGCGAAATTTAATGTTTTCTCCAACGTCGTGTGTGAGTCGTAAAGCCAAATAAAATATCATTCCATGTCTCGTTATTTGTGCCATGAGTCAAAATAGTCGAAATCTTTAATGAATAGGATGATAGCGTACCAAAATTGAGTGCTAAATATTTTGTGTGAATAAAAGCTTGGCCCGAAAGCCGCACCTGTTAAGGACTGGTTTAAGAGAGAACTCGTGTCGTGCTTTAACGATGGCAATAAATAAGCTCATTTGTATCAATAACTGAGTACAAATGAGTTTTCCTTGTCGAAATTCGTCTGTTTTAATATGACATAACGGTCCCCATCCGGCTAGAGAATTAAGCTCTAGCTTAGGAAATAGACATTTAATTCTGCGTAGTACATGCAGTTAGTTTGAGGGCAGGTCTTGCATTTAGATGCGTGTGTTGTGGGTGCGAATAGTGTTGAAGGGCCTTTGGCGGTCTGGAAAGCGCTGATTTTGCACTGTATAAGGTTGGCTAGGATGTCCCGAGGCTCACATCTGTTGCGACTCTCGACAATATTCCTTATTCGTCGAGTACGTTGTTAAAGTGACAATGACAATGACCGGCCGACCTTCTGCTGCCGTTTAGGGGAATCTTGTTAATGAGGGATAATTTAATCGGCTGATTACAAATCGGAGCACCGATTTTATTTATAAGACACGATTTGTAAAAAGCAAGAGATTTCCTTAGAAGAAGCGTGCTTTTATGGCACTTTAGCACCTTATATGTGTGTTACTGCTGATTTATATAAATCATACATCAGTTTCACATGGACAACCTATTATAAAATCAAATCGAGTCGATTGTAATTTTAAATGGAGGAGTAGAATGCAGTTCTCCTTCTTGGAAAATGGTGCTCCTGACTGATCGGTGTTGTGTTAAATTTAACCATAAGTGTCAAGTGGACATTAGCGCCTCTTAATATGGCATTAGGAACTGTGATTCAGGAGTGACGTGTGTGGCTGAAAGTTGAGTGCACCGTAAATCATGGAAATAATTTAAATAAATAATCTAAATGGCCAGAGTAACAATCTAGAGCTTGCTCCATCAAATAGTGATGATGTGTAAATGTTGCCAGATGGCCGTATTAATGTGAAGATAATATTTAATAGAGTACAGTGTTAACGCCGGTGTCAAATAACAAACAGTGATTTGCAGAGCCTGCACTGTTGATTACCGACTACAATTACAAACGACCATGATGCTGAACATAAATACTCTCAACTAATTGTGGTCTGTTATGAAGAGGTGGTCCTTTTTGCTCGTCGATTCTCTCGTCCATCAAATTTTAATGACATGTGTGGACAGCAAGCCGGAAACAGACTTCATGTCACACTCTGACCGCAATCACACTACTCTAACTCAGTCGACACCAACAACACACCCTAGGGTACCGTGACACTCGAATTACCGCTTTCTGTCAATCGACGATGGTTCTTTGATTGCTAAGCCGTTCTGAAATCAATTTAAATTTTTATTTTGATTACTCTACAATCAATAAGTTAAAACCTACTACTTAATTTAGTAATTCATTAGGTACTACCATGCTATAACCTACGTCGCATTTTCACCACATGTTGGTCAACAACACATGTCCCCATGTTTTTCATTATTCCTATTTGGTTTTTATTTTTTAAGAGTTCACTTTTGATAACAATTTTATTCTTACATGTTTGGAGCAGTGAGATTCTGTAAAAATTCTTTTTTTATTTTATTCTGAAAACAGTGAAAATATATCTTTGAGACCAATGTTGAGGCAGCGGTTTTCCAAGTTTTTTATACTGCAACTTGTCATTTTAAATGCACTTCTATAATTTTTTTTTTTCATATTTCTTCGACCAACACAATCGATTTAATTGAAAATCCGCAATCTGTGATTGCCAATGCGGTTGTTACTGCTGCACCAGTCAAGGCCCAAAAGCGCCCATTTCGATGGAGTCACTGACTACACAAACATTAATTTTCAGGGATGAACGCGTTCACAGGAACTGACAAGTTTCTTATCCCAGGCAATCTGTTTCATTCTTTTATTTCTGTCTTCGTAGTCGAACGGATCCGCAACTTTCTTCATGTGCTCGATTTTCCTGCCTCTTTCTCGTCTTATATCAACCTATTGGCATTGAGTAATGTTACAGAAGGCCGAGCTCCACAAGAAGCACGTAGTTGTATGACGGGCATAACATCCATCACACACATTATATCTCTAGACAAATACATCGATTAATGATCGGATTTTCAACAAATGGCCATCGAGGAAAACACGAGAAAGCCGGAGTCATTATCAATAATCGAAATTGTTATAGAATTCTCGGACAATAAATCAGACAACTTGAAGAATGCGGTAATCCAGTTTTTGAGCTTTAGCCGCAAAAAGTTTGTAGTATGTATTTAAAGCTCTCTTTATTTTGTCTCCAGTGACAGATTTATAAAGTGGTAGTCTAAAGCTGTGGCGATGTAGCAAAAGATACCAATCATTTTTCATTTCTTTGACGATCGTTTTTTACTTTATCGATTTTGCTAACGACAGTTTTGTTTTAAGCAAACGAAGTAGAAGGATCCCCTTTCCGTCTAACTTAATTTGTCTGATCGAATTTAGAGTAATATCAATTTGTTGTAGGCCATGATGGTCGGTTTGTTAGACACGCAATACCATACTAACTGCCGTCACGGACAGACAAATGCTTGCATTACGTACTTGTTGCTGTTGTTAACATAAGTAGCCAAAGTCAGGCGATCATCCTACAGGACATCACATATTTGAGTCCTATACGGCAAAGCGTTACCATCAGGCTCACATGTACAGCTGAGCTCTTCAAAAATTCAACAAGACATAATATCGCAGACTGCACAATAGTAAATCTAATTTATTTACATCGCTGCTTGAAGCAAGAATGTTTATAGCGATAATAATCCTTGTTGTAACTAAAAGGTTAAAGTGAATCCGAATTTACCTAAGAAATTTTCAAAGTTTTATAAGACAGTGCTTGAAAAATTTTCAAGTAAGGTAAGATACCAGGAACATGAAAAAATTGTTTAAAAAATTCTATCTGTCAAAAAAATTTTGACATTTATTTTTTGATATTTGACATTTTTTTTATATCTATTTAATGGTACTGATGATCTTGTATGTTTTTTTACAATTATTTAGTAAAAAGACAAAAATTTTGCCAATAAAAGCCACAAATAACATTGAAGAGAGTTACAATTTAGGATAGAGCTTCCTTGTTTCCTCTTTTAATAGCTTATAGCAAAAAAACTTGGAAAATTATTTTTACAACAAAAATAAATAGAAACTTTAAACCCTCATAACTTCGAAATTTTTATAGATAAAATTTTTTTAACACTTTTTCCATGTTCCTGATATCTTATCTTATATCGCATTTTTCTCTGGGGCGCGAATTCTGGCGCAGCCTGTATAACAATATCAATAATGTTATAATTTCTGTTGTTTTTTTTTAAATCTTATTATATACATTAAGTATGGAACCAAAAAATAATAATTAATATAAATTAAAGTTAAATAAAAAATGTGATTGTATTTTGAAAACAAAATTTTGTTTTGTATTTAAATTATGCGATTTTTTTGTCAAAATTGTAATTTATGTATTTTTTTTTGTAATTAAATAAAAAGGAGATAGTTGTAATCCTTAAATCATAACCTTCATGAGAAAAATTCTTTTATAGTGGGTTGCTATTTAAAAAAATTTTGTACAACTCAAAAGCAAAAAAAAATTGAACAATTGTGTACTTGATAAAACATCACATTTTTATAGTACAACAATTAGTTTTCATAAAAAATAAATAGTTTAAGAAAAAACATTTGGTTCCATACTTTTTATTCACCTGGTATATTTCATGCAGTTGTATAAATTAGACATTAAATTAAGTCCGAAATTTTTAAAAACAAATTTATTTTTTCGTTAAAACATAATTTTTCAAACAGACATATAAAAGTTGCTATAAGATAAAACCCAATACTGTTATTACTGCCTCAAAAACATCCTGACTCTAAAACAGAAAAACGAGAAACAAAAACAGAATATAAAAAATAATGAAAAAATTATTACAAGATTTGATATTATCGAAAAACAATAAACACAAATGTTTCATTGTGTATCAAATTATCTGTAACAGATTACATATAAACATGCATAGCTAACAAATGTAAATAAAATGAAACTGTTTGCTCTGTTTGAAAAACACTCTTCGAATTTAAATAAATTGCTAAATAAACATTGGGATTATAAATTGCCGAATTAATATTGTATAAATAATCAACTGTTAAAAACTTTTATTAATACAGTGTTGACAACAATAATCGTCCGTGTTTAACTAAACAAAACCTAATTTGCACTTGAGCCGCCACTGATATTTCCTGCTACATCCATTCGGTAAAAATCCATCTCAACCCGCGAATTTCATCCGACATGTCTCCTAAAACAAACAGTTGTTTCTGGTAATTTCAGCAAACAGAAAGGTAATTTGTTTTGATTAATTCTGAAAAATCTGCGGACCTTGTCCCAAATATCAGGCACGGTACATAAAGAGCGCCTAATTAAGTGGCTTGGCTGTAAATATGTAGGCAGACCGAGTAACAGAGAAGTTTTGCGGGTAGACAAACGCAAGGGGCTCGGCTAGAGTCGGCACGGTACGGTTGGCTCCCTGCGGTATTGACGACCAGCTCAGGGGAGAGAGAAGAGTCAATACCGACCCGAGGGAGCCCTTCCCTAGGGAACCTGGAGCAAGAGAGAGGGAAGAGAGACAAAACGAAAAACGTGCTCATGTAGACGAACACACAGAGTTTCTGTCCAAATTTTCTATAGATAGTGAGGCAGAAATATCGGGAAGCTACTCGATTCGAAGTCACCGCGAAATTAGCAAATGGGGGAAATACGGACGAGAAAAAAAGCACTTACTTTATTAACATGGCGCCACGACGGAAGATTTAATTCAATTTTGGGCCAGTTTAACAAAAATTCTTGCTTAATCGCGTTCTGAATAGCACGAGTTTTTGTGAAATGTGAAACGAGTTGCAACTTTAAATACAATTTATTATTTAGCAGCTCTTTCAAACGCAGAATCGACATTACTTATTAAGAAATCTTATACAAAAATATCGAAGCTGTAAATTCAATCCAAAATTATCTTAGACGAATCTAAAATAATTTAGAATATTTTTTGAGTAAATGCTTCTGGGATTGTGAAAGCCAAGCAGGTGAAATCGTTATTCATCCTTAAGAGTGCTTGAGTGACGTAAAATAATAAAGTTTACACAGTTGTAAATTTCATTCGTTGTGTATTCGTGATGACTCAAACTTTCACTCAATTTCATCTCGACACTTTTCGCATTATGAATCGCTTATAAATTAAGTTGCTAACGAGACTGGGAACTGTTAAAGCAAAGCGAACTCTTGCTTAACTCAAAGTACAAGCATAACAAACTTAACTCGAAACAACTTTAGAGACAGAATTGGTCGGTCGGTTGCGCAGCGGTTTCCGAACTTTTCTGCAAAAGTGCCAAGATAAAAAATTATCCGTTGAGCTCCAGCGAGAACCGTAAATAACACCATGAACATTGTGATGCTAGACTTTAAAATTATCAGGTAAATTTTAAAAGCATACAAACAGTAAGATAAGTGAGAGTAAACGGTAAAACACGAGAAAAGTCTCCCGGGAGGCAGGGTTCATATTCATGTCCTGCTATAATGATATTATACGTCGCGTAAATAACCTGAGGTTGTACTAAATAACGTAATAATATGACTAACGCGCTGGCTCGAGTGAGATTTATTAGACTTTGAAAACAGAGAGTTTAAAGGTGTTAGCGTTTCATACGGCAAGGAATTCATTTGAATAACTTCACACAACGAAAACACTCCAACAAGAATCCCCACTAACCAAACAACATCTACCAGTTAATTTAAAAAAAGATGAGACAAAAAGGTCTCATTTAAGGTTAAACGTAAATTTGAAGAGCGCCGCAGGGATCTGCTTTGTGACCCCTGCTTTACCACATTACGAAAATAAACTCGACATCCTCTTGCCTCAAGCGAACTTGACTATGCCAAATGAGGTCAAATAAAATAATAAAAAAAATCTACAACTGTCTCTACCCCAATATCTGCATAATAAAATTACAAATAATTTTAAGAAAACTTTTTATCATTGACTTTGCATAAATATTATTGTACACTGGCGAACAATAAAATCGCGTACACCATTGTTTTCCTGCATTAAGTGAACATTAACATGACATAAACCATATCAGTGTCAAATAGTATAAATACCAAAACTTACTCAAGGCAAAAAATCTTACTGTCTAAACTGGAGGAGGGCTGTAAGCATAAAAGTAGTAGCAAACTAATAGAATTTAAACAAAAGCTTAATTTTAAGAGTGAAAAAGAGATGGAAACAAAAAAAAGTATAATCTTTTTTCTAAAAAATACTTTGAAACTTCAAAAAATACTAATTTACACATTGAAAAAGTTAGAAAAAAAGTGTTCTTGATTTTAACAATGTACGCGATTATATTTTCCGCCACTGTACATACTTGTATATATAATCGGTAATAATCAATAAGTGCAATTAATTTTTTTAAGTTTTGTAAATCTTTCTTGTAAAATTTGTCAAAAACCTCTTTTGAAAAATCCTTCATTTACCTGGAAATATGTATTAACATTTTCTTTTGTAAAGAAGACAAAAACGTGTGAAACACGTCTATTTTCTAGTTCCACTAGCCATTAATCTTTTTTTTTTTAATTACATATTAGTACTTTTCTTATATTTTTCTATAGCAACATACACTGAACAGCATAATTATCGCATCACTTAAATTTTAAGATTTAAAATGGCTAAATGGTTATGAAAATAGTACTAAAATTGCTGGTATAGGATACTAGTATTATCAAGTAACTCAGTCGAATATAGATTTTTCAAAAACAATTGGCGTAGATTCATTGTTTACTGAATAAATGTCAAATTATCAAAATCACCTCTAATTTCCGGGAGACAACAATAAAAAATTGAGCTTCTTTCCAGGTTCGAGGAAGCAATACTAGGTATTAATGGTTTCCTCCGAATGTAAGAAAAGCTTATCTAAGTTAAAGAACTGATCCACGCAAAATTCGTTTTTTGTTTCTTTTGACAATCATTAAATTGTAGTTTAATTGTTGAAGTTTAAGTCGCAATTTTAGTTTAACTTAAACGTTAATTAGTTCATTAAGTAATTTTTGATGCATTTATTTTTGTGTATATTCTTCTTTAATTTCTATTTTGTTTTTGTATTCAATTGAATAAGGATATGAGACATGAAGTTGGTACATTTTTCTCGTCACTTTTTAATGATTTTTCTGGAATGTTAAGATACGCGTCCATCGTTTTAGTCCCTCCGGTGTAGTTATCTTTGGCGTCGCGACTTAGGGCCGACCTTCAACAAGACCATGCATTATGCAGATCGGCTGCTTCTCGGCTGTCATCAATTAATAAAACCCATATCACGAGATGTTAATATTTGATGGGGTTTCCATTACAGGCGGACCGTCTAAGACGGAAGCGCGTACTAAAGTCGCCGAAGCGAACAGCAAATTCCCGATCAAGCTCCAAGATGCGATTACACAGCTCACTAGCCCGACATGCCAGTCCTGTTTACGTGACTATGCACAATTGGCATAATTCTGCGGTCGAATATCGCACTGTGTAATCTGGTTACAAGAAGGCGAATGCGAAGGGTCCTTTATATCGTGTTAGTCTCCTTTCCTCGGGCTACTGCCGGTCTATTTATCTTGGCAAGTCCGCTGCTACCCCAGTATCCAGCATACATTAGTTAGCGCACAGTGGCAACATAAGGCACCCGACGAGCCCTAAGGCCATATGGGCCGTGGTAATAAGATAATACTCCGCTACCGTTCTGTGTCTCTATTACCAACACGGAGCGAATACTGCATGTCAAACTTGATTATGACAACGACACCCGCTCTGGACCCATTTAAAGCTCGTTCTTTTTAGAAAAGAAATCACAAAAAATCTATTTTTAAACAATTTTTTTTAACAAAATTAAGTTACAACCGTCTCTGTAAATTATAAAGATTTTATTGCAAAGAAAAAGACCCAGAGCGTTCCAGCTATAAGACCTTCTGTAGATAACTATTAACTAACCAAAAACAAACAAAAATATCACAAATAAGTGACACAACATATAATTTTTAATCATAGGTAAAGATAGGTTTTTTTATTATTGTGAAAGATAGAAAAAGCAATAAAAATCTCTTTCTGGTACGTGAATTTTTAAATAAACAATCTCTGTAGAAAAATGATTAGAAAAATAAATTCGTAAAAGATAATTTTGCAACATCTTAGTTGATCTAGTTTTTCAATTTGTCAAGTCCTAAGCTCGTCGTCGCGCCGTTGCACGTGCTGAAGCTTGCATTAGTCGTTTTTTTTCCGGTAATGTGCTGATCCGGTCCGATTCCGGAAACGCCCTCTTCTAATTCTCGCAGCCTCTTCAAGATAAATTACTCGCTTTAGCTGGCGATAACGATCGCACAGAATATAAAGAAGTGCCAGATATCTTCGTTACAAATTAACGTGGGTGGGGAAGTCCCTTTCCTTGGTTATTTATTAACTATCTTTTCACTCGTTCGTTTAATTCGTGAAAAACAATCGCAAACTTGTTCGAGCATATAATTAAGGTTTATCCACATTTGTGCGATGCGATTTAATGGTCCTGCGGGAAACTTTCGTACGCACAAAAGGAATTGTTCACTGACAATATTTGATCAGGCCTGAATGATGTATGTGACCGCGACTTATCCTCAATGGACTTGCCGGAACGAAGTGAGTCGTCAAAGTTGACTGAAAGAACACCGGAATCCTGCACGCACTCGAGCGTGAAAATACGTCGGGTCCACGTGTGCAACGCCACTGTTTGCATTCCACATTCCCAATCAGCGACCCGAAAAATTATGATAGTCGCAATAAAACAAATCTAACAATTAATTTTAATTTGTTATTAATTCCAAAAAAGTTTTTTTTCGAATGAAATGTCGGCGGAGCCTCTCATTAAGTCTTGCTATGTTCGTGACATCTTTATGAAAGAGAAGGCTCCGAAAGTAAATTGGCCCTGAAATGAGCTCGGCAAGTTCTCTCTGGAAACTATTTCGTAGCTAACATTGATACATAAGCCTTTCTTATTCATTTTGTAAATACATATACCCTCACTTCCTTTTGTGGAAGCGAAGTGTAAATAATGGAGGTCCTCCTTCCCATTGTCAGGCGAGAATTGGATTTTACAAAGCACACCCTCACTAAGATAAATAATTCTTGGCGTCCATGTTTCATTAAAAAAATTCACTTCGTTACGCGCAAATCAAAATTCGTTATTTTTTCAAATTAAAAGCGTCGCAAACCGACTGGCAATAACCCACGGATGGCATCGAAATAAAAACGCAATTGATACAGTTATCGGGTATTGGCAATCAATTCCCCTTTTCGGTCGCGCTTCAGTTAACGCATATGAAATGTCGAAAAACATTTTCCGGCTAATATGTTTATGACCGGTTCTAAATACGAGTGAATATTTGCGTTTGTTGTTTAATTGATTTTGAGATTTTTTCTTTTATTACTAATGTCTGATGTTTCTATTTTCAGATTCTTTCTCAAATTCTTCTTAAAGTGCAATCAAAACTGTCTGAAAAATGCCGGCAATCCCAGAGACATGAGACGGTTTCAAGTAAGTATACTTTTTTATTAGCCTGTTTCCGGTATTTGAATAATAATAAGCTAGCGTCGACTTAATAGAAAACGAACAAGTCTAGTTAAACAGAATAAAATTAAGGACGAGTTACCGTAAAAATAAATGTCTTCTGAGAGAACACCGTGTTGCTGTTAATGGAATCTCAGGGGCGTACCAATTAGCTACTTCGGCGGGATCACGGATTTGGCATTGCAGACGACTAAATTAAAACCGGCACAAAAAAGCGACGCGTTATTGAATATACCTAATTTATTTAAACTCGAATTACATCTTAGTAAACTGCAAATTTACTAATTTCGTATTAAAAAATTTGAAGTAACATTTTGATGCCTATATGGGAGTTTTTAAGTTAGGATTTGTTAGATAGTTCTTTTAAAATACAGTAATAGTAAGAGTAATCACAAATTATTATAATTAAGATCAGGGGCGGACTGGCAAATTTTTATATGGAGTGCTAAGTTGAAATGAGGGCCCAATATACAATACGACAAAAATATGTATAAAAACTATAAGTAGTTTAAGTTTTGTTTAAGTTTAAGTGATAAGTCACTTAATGTAGTAAATTTTTTTGAAGGAGTTTGTTTTCTCTATTGAGATTGTGACGTCAGTTGAAATCATGATGGTTTAATAAACGAAAATAAAGTTTTTAGATGAACGTCTTCAGAGGCTGCTTGTAATTTTAATTTTTGTTTTTCTTTTCGTTTCTGTGCACCAAATTTATACTAGATTTTTCCATTATTTATGCCCACTAATAATTAAAAAAAAATTAAAATTAAATTAAATTAAGTAAAAACGATATTTTATATCGGTTGATTACAAAATGTGTGCCATAATTTTAATTACGAATACCCCTCTACAATTGAGAATAGATAGTTCAGTATTTATTGACCCACCTCAAAAAAATTACAACTTTCCAAAAATCTTTATGAAAAAATTATTTTCTGCAAATATTTTTGTTTCCGTTTATCCGATTATTATTAAATTTTGCATGTTAAAGGACAAAAAGACACTCTTTGATTTGGTGTAAACGAAAGTCTTGTAGAAGCTATACATTTCCGGTAGCAATGGGTCCTCCCAGTTTTGGGATCATAACTTTTTTTCGGCTTATTAATTTCTGTTTTTGATGCAGCCCAACCATTTTTTTTTATAAAAAAGGTAGTTTCATGTCACCAAAATGTACCGTTCTAGAGTTATTTGAGTTTAAACTAAATTCTACACCGCGCTGCAAAATCAGAATTTATAAATTTTGAGCGTACCTTGGAAACAATCCACTACGAATGACATCGCTGTCAATATTTAATGTAAATTTCATTAAATCTAAAGGAACATTTGTTTATTTCTTGATGATTATAAAAGCTGTAATTTTTCTATTGCTGGATGAGTTGGATTAATAAATACTGTGCTATCTATGCTCATTTGTAGAGGAGTATTCGTGATTAAAATTATGACACAAATTCCTGAATCACTTGTATAAATCCACGCGGAATTTTTCTTACATGCGTGTAAGACCTTATAAACAAAATTGAGCTAAAAATCATTGAAATTATAGAAATTATAGTTTTATTTGTTATGATGGAAATTTTTTAATTCCTTTAAACTAAACACACTTAGCTTCTGTGAAAAACGCGTTAGCTCTATGCAATATCAAATTATAACCTTTTAGTGCATTGTGGAAAGTTTATTTGCAAATTTAAAATTATTGATATTATTTCAATGAGCTCTTGACATAATAAGTCTACCATAATTGGGGGCCCGTAAGACTCGAGGGCCCGGGGTGCTGTGGCACCCCGGCACCCCTGGCCAGTCCGCCCCTGATTAAGATTAATAATAAACAACATGGAGTTATTAAAACAACTCAATATTATTAATGCCCGTTGTACTCGTACATTAGAGTTTATAATAAATAAATTGAAATTCTTTTGGATTCTGTGTAGACAGATTAATAATATATTTTTGTGCTTAATGCTAAAAAAATGATCCTAAATAATGTTTGTTAATTTAAATTTTTTATCATAAAAAGCTTTTGCAAAAACAGTATTTCCTGTTTAAGAAATAATACCTCCTTTAATTTCTAAATAAACAATGTGTAACTTGTTGAAAAACATTTATTCTTACTTGATTTCTGATCTAACTGTAAGAACTCCACTGATGTAGTCTGTAGTAGAGTAACATTTCATTGATTTTACAAAAGCAACAATATTGAAATATATTTTATAAAATGACGAAGTCGGTATTTTCCTTATATAGTTTTACCATACCTATACATTATGTATCCCTACCTATTTCTGTACTATAATATGTGCATATTGCCACGTAGTTCTCTCATTCAAATAGTTCAGAATTCTAGAACTAAAACTTTATTTACAAAATTACTTACACAATATTTCATCCGTAATAAATTTTCTTCGTACTTTTTGCACCTGATTTGTTCAAAACGTAATTCCCTAATGAGTGATAAAAAATTACAGTTTATTAAATGTTTAAAGATTTCACGATTTATGTATTTATGATTCCAAACATGTTCAGATTTTTACAAGATTTAGTTTAGTTTATAGAGCAAGTTTAACATTTGAATAAAACACTTGCATTGATTCAATGCTCAAAAGTTTATTCAACAATTTTTTTCTTGATATGTATAAATTATGAGCAAGTAGCTTATCCGTGTAAAGAAAATAAAAATTCAAATAAGCAGTGACAAAAAATAAGCAAGACGTCATATGTATATTATATATTTTCTTTATTTTTATCATGTTTTAAATTAGACATATTGAATATGGCGCAGTTATTGATGAGAGATTTCTTGTAATCTGTCGCTGATTAAGAAGAGTGAGATCATTAATCAGTCGATAGAGAGATATCGAGTGCCGCGCGCCCTTTACACGGAGCAGTTCATGACGGGGTGTACCTGCAGGAGCAAAGCAGGAGCACGGCGTGAGCTAATAGCTGCCATTAATTTGATTACGTTTTCGTTGTAGACGCGCTTGTTTTTCCACGCATTTTAATCGTAATGATTAAAGGACTAGCACCCGTGGGAGGCCCGACAATTCACTTGACGGCTTCTTGTAGTAATCGTCGAGCAAGATATCCGCACGATCTCCGTAATTTAGCACATAACGAGCTAGTATTGTGTAAATTGATCGTTTGTATGTAGCGACCGCGTGCAACACGACTTTACGATATTCTGGCTCAGGACAGAGGAAGGAGTCGAAGGCCCAGGACGAAATTACACGGCTATAGAGAGCGGCACACTGCCATTTATTTCAATTTCCATACACGTTACAGCGAGCTGTGCGCGGGATTTACCGTGGGGCGCCTGAAATAGAAAAGATTTTTATTTTCTCTTGTGTCGGGAGCGGAGGAGTTGAACAACTAGAAGGAATACCGTGGCTTGCGAGCCTCATTTATTTCCCCTGATCTCATCGGCGACTCGGTTTCTCTTCCTGCATGCGTCCCCGCGCCTCTTTATATCCAATTTCGCCGGTAGCTGAAAACTACCTCGCCAAGTGCCCATTCATATTGAAGTTTCAGACGCGTTAAATATTGAATTTATGAAGCCATTATTCGCCGATAGACGCGCTTCTTACGAATATAAGACGGAAAACCGGACTGAATTGCTGACGAGGTCCGGCTCAACCTACCTCACAACACATACGAGGCGCCTCCAAAAGTCCACAGCTGAAAGCTCTACCCGCATTGGGAACTTTCAAACTAGAGTATTGAATTATTCAAAGCGTTCCACTACACTCAGAAATACTTCCAAAAAATGTTAGATATTTTTTTACTGGGTTAAATAGCTCTCCTCTTTTGTATAAGTACGAGTACATACTAACAAAAATTAAAAAACAGTTATTTATTCAATCCTCTATCTTAAAATTAAATTTTAACTACTTTTTTCTTCATGTTAAAATGAAATTTTATCGTCTAGAATCTAGACTCTAGATGATAAAAAATACATCCATTGTTGTATATCTGCGGTTGTTAGTTACTAACGATTTTTGACATTATTGAATTTTACTTTGACAAAATTAATGAGGATTGAATAAAATTTTATATTGTACACGACGATAAAATTTTTATTATCTTTTCGAGCATATTAATTGCTCGAAATAATTTAGTATTAAAACTAAATTGCTCTCAAAGATAAAATTCAATTTTATCGTTTTGTTAACTATTATTATACTTACAAGACGATAAAGAGATTGTTTATCTACGAGTAAAAAGGTTAAGTTCACGAGTGGACTTATTTCACAAGTAGATAAACAATCTTTAACGTCGTGTATAAAAAATTTTTTATAGCAGGACTTACAGTTTAAGAGAAAAAATAAAATTTCAAAAAAATACAATTTTTGCCATTTCTCAATACGAAAGGTCAGATTATTTTTAACAGACTTAAAGCAAGTCTAATTCGAAGAATAAAATGTTGTATTCAACTCGTTTGAGTGTAAATCAGACGCTTTATTCCACCTCATGGATGATAAAATTTGTAAATTTGAATGAATAAAATAAGTTAAAACATTTTATCTATCCTTGCTGATAAAGTGTTACTTTATCTAGCCTTACGGTTAAAATGTTACTTTATCTACTCAAAAAAGCTGATAAAAAAATAGTTTAACATCTGCTATAAAAAAAAATATATTTTTTGTGTTTCAGTGATCCAAGTTTTATTTGAGCCAAACTTTTAAAATAAATTCAGAAAATACTATAAAATAACAGTATTTTTTTATATAAACATAAAATAATCTAATGAGGCTTAACAATAGTAAATAAATTTTATAGACAAAAATTTAAGAATTTATTCAGTTCAACGACATTTTCTGTCATTAAGAGCAAACTAAAACGTGTAACTTAAATTGCAAATACACTTTACTCACACATTATGTTTTTTTTATTTTTTTTTCTTCTAATTTAATATACAGGTTGTAACTAAAAGATAGGAACAAGGAGTAACCTGAGATCCTCCAGATCAAAATAAAGCGATTTAACCAAACTTACATCTATACCAAGTTGCACCTTTTAAAAGTTAGAGGGCGCCAAAATTTAAAAATTATTTTGTTTTTTCTTTAATATTTTTTAATGGATTAATTCATAATTCATTTTATGCAATTCGCTGCAAGCGATTTGATATCAAAACCACATGTTTTAGTGCTATTTTATTATTCTATTGACTTAACCATTTTAAGCCATGTTTTTGTAATCCGAGAGGCGTAATTGTTTTTTTTTTTCGTAAGGTACATTATTTATAAACAATTTTTGTATCTTTTATAATTGTTGTATCCGCCGTGGTTTTGGAGTAAAAAATAATTTAAATAAATATATTAAAATTTGAAAGTTGCCCATTTGTTATTATTGTTTTTAAAATTGTATTAAATATTTTTTAGGTTTTAGTGTCTTTATGTATGTTCGTATTAGTTAACAATAATGTAATTAATTGTTAATTTAAACAAAAAATCAAAAAAATTTCATTGACTCTGTAACTCTTAAACGGTGGAACTTGCAAGTTACAAGTTGGGTTAAATCAGTTTATTTTGACCTGGGAAACCCCAGGTTACTCTTTGCCCCCATCTTTTCGTTTCTCCCTGTAGAACTTAAAAATAACCTAAGCAGAATATTTTTCTAAAAAATCATTAATTTTGTTTTTAATTTTTTATTGTTTTTATGTATACTTGCATAGATTTTGTTGCGAAATTGCAACAGGTCCGCTGACCTCATTTTGCAGTGAAATCAATTGCTCATTTTCTTGGTCCAGAAATGTTTAGTCTTTCGACTTAGTGTCCGGTCCAGGTACGTGGCGATGGTCGATGGCCGTATTTCAAGCAGCGTATCGAACGCCGCCTACTGGCCGCTCCGCCGTCATCATCCTGTGGTTCCCATGGGAACGCGTGTGTATCGCAGGGGTGCGGGGTCCCTTGGGAGAGCGCGAGCGTTCCCGAGGGAGGAGTCTGTCTTGCGATGCACTGTGCCGCCACCTTGGCCGCAAAATGGCTGCACCTGCATCGGCGGCGTCTCATCTTGTATTAATGATGTTCTCGATTACAGGTCGTCATAGCGACGCAGGTGTCCGTCGATGGACCTCTGCTCGCCATCTCCGACAACATGTTCGTACACAACAACTCCAAGCACGGCAGAAGGGCGAAAAGGCTCGATCCTACCGAAGGTGAGTCGGATTCTATCCTGTTTCTACTACGCTCGAGATGCGGCGGCGAACGCGGCTTTATTAATGACGTTAGCGAGGTAAAGCTCGGGAGCTTTTGCGTTACTAGAGGTGTAGCTACGCCGCAACGTAACCGTGTAACGGTGCTGATGTACGAGCTGGTGCAAAAAATCATCCAAATTAAACACTAAATAACTAATAAAATAAAATTTGTACCAATAATACGGTAATCAAATCTTTTTCAAATATTACGATTATTAGCCTTAATTTTTAAAAACCAGTAATTACCAATATTTAAGTTTTTTACTATTTCAAAATTAAAAGTAGGTAACTAAAATGAATTTTATTATCTACACAATCAAATACATAATGCATTTTTTATTCAGTTAAGAGAGTTCCTAATAGAGTATTGGAAATAAAAAGTTCTATCTTAAAATTGCAAAAAACTAAAATTTAAATAACCAATAATTGTTCTAAATGTAGGTAACTAAAATGAATTTTATTATCTATACAATCAAACAGGTTCACCATGCATTTCTTATTCAGTTAAGAGAGTTCCTAATAAATTACTGCAAATAAAAAGTTGTATCATAAAATTGCAAAAAATTAAATTTAAATAACCAATAATTGTTCAAAAACAAAAGCATCCATATGAAAAAAAAAACATAATTAACATAAGTACATATAGTCGATTAAATCGACTCTTAGGACTTAAAGATTGCCCAGGGGTGGTACCGAAAGCACCACCACTCATATAGTAGTTGAGATCATTTCTTATTAAAGCAGCATAACTGCTGTACAGGGCCGTAACCAGGATTTTATTTCAGGGGGGGTTTCTTGTTGATCCATGAAAATGAAATGAAAGAAGACGGATTAAAAAGCAAAAATCTCTAAGTACACGTTTTTATTTTAAATTGAAATAAGAGATCCTAATTAAACATAAAAAAATACAAATTAACTCACAAAAGTAACAAAAAATAAAATAAATTTTTAATACTTTTTATTGTTACAAATTTAAACAGGAGATAAATATTCATTTTTAAAACAAAAATTTTCTATGAACATATATCGAAAAATGCTACGCAAGGAGGTTTTTTTTCAATATTTCCGAAATCATTTTAGAAAAAAATTTCAAAATTTGCTACAGATGATAACTTTTATACACCTAAACAAGTACAAAAATAAAATGTTGAAATTTTTAATTAGGTGCTTCCTAAACTAGATGGGATTAGGGTAAAAATTTACTCTTTTGCCTGTGGTTTCTTGCCACTTTCAGCAACAAAATTTCATAGTTTTTCATAAAAAAAGGTCTTTTGTGTTTTTCCGATACAATTTACGGATTTTTAGTAAAAATCGGTTTAAAAATTTATGTTACAGACCATAAACAGCATAAAAAGTAAAAATTAAATTTGTTTTACCGTTTAGGACGCCCCTAATTAAAAATTTTGTTATTTGGCATTTGTTTGGGTAAAGGTACCAAACTTTGTAATTTTATATATTCTAAAATATTAGGAAAAACCCTTTAAAAAACGTACCTTTTCATAGCATTTATCTTAACACTTTTATCTTAAAATTAAATATTCTATTAACTATTTAAATTTGTACCTAACAATAAAAATGAAACACTGTATAATTAACACATGAAAAATTAATTCACAAAAATTTAAAATTAACTCATTAAAATAACAAAAAAACTAAATTTTTAACACTTATAACACTATATAACAAAGTGCTCAGCATTTCGGGAGGACCTTGAACCCCCTAAACCCCCCCCCCCCCTTGGGTACGGCCCTGCTGCTGTATGTCACGATTTCGCTACAGAATGAATAGAACTTCGTGTGCCGCTCAACAGCTCATTGCAAAGAGCATAGCATAAAGAGTATGAAGCAGAAATGACTCTAAATCGAGCTTATTATGCTTCTAGGTACAATCACAACATAATTTTAAATCTCTTTAAACTTAAAGTTTTTTCAACTACTTATTTGAATTTTTTTTAGAAAAATCAAAAAAAATTGGAGTAACGTAAAAAAGCTCTTTTGCTTTTTTATGCACATTTTTTACTATTTTTCTTTTTTATGCTTTGTTTCCTTATTTGCTCTTATGCATTAATAAGCTCTCTCTCTTATTTGCTGTTATGCTCTTCCTCTTATTATACTTAGGGAACAAATTAAGTGCACAGTATATTATTTAAACGTCAAGTATTTTTGATCAGTAAAAATAATAAATGTATAGTAAAAATAATAAGTGAACAGTAAACTAATAAATGCACAGTAAAAATAATAATAAATGCACAGTAAAGACAATGAATGAATGTCCATTAAAACAAAGCATTCAAACTGATTACCATTTGCGCACAGTGTCTATCCCTTGCTAAAATCATTCTTGCGCAGGGGCCCTTGCTAATACATATACCACCCTCCAATACAAAAATAAGTTTCAATAATAAATATCATTCTTGCGCAGGGGACATATATACATTGTTATCTAACGTAGACGCAAAATTCCTTAAATTTTATGTTATTCTACTAATTTTGATAAAAGTTACAGAACGTTTATTATTTTTACTGAGCAATTTAAAATTCTTTACTGAACAAATTACAATAAAATACTGAGTGTGCTTTATACTTGACATTTATTATTTTTACTGTGCAAAATATTACATTATTCTGATCATTTTTTTTATTTTTTACTGTGCAAAAATTAATTAAATACTGATTGATCATTTATATATTGATCAAAATTGAATTACTTACTGATCGCTTTATTACTACCCTTATACTTATTAGAACATGTGCACATCTTTAGATTTTGCGCTCTTATGCATCCACCATCTTCTGACATTTATTTAAATTCTGTTTGAATTTGAATAAGAGAAAATTTTCTGACTTTACCGAGGTTCGAACCCCGAAACTACCTGCCGGAAAGCGGGACCTTATGCCGCTACACCACCACGCCGCCGACAGTTTCTCACACTTTTGCACTCCTATGAGTGTTTTTAATTTTTCGATTTTCAGCACTCTTAATTTTCTATCTTATCGTACCTGCCCGAACTTTTTTATTTATAGGTACATTTTTTGAGTGTAAATTTTTATAAAAAAATCTCTATTTTGACAAACGCATATTGTTTTACAGTTTATAGCACCTTTATGGGTTGTATGGTATATGATTTATGGGTTTAAAAAGTGGACTCCAGGACTCTTTTTTTTCATTCTGACACATAAATTTAATTATTATTCAATTTAACAAAAACTTAATTGTTGCTATTACTAAACGAGAAAACTGTATCTAAGAATAAAATTAATTAACAATAAATTTAATTGGTTTTTTTTGTCACACACTTAGGTAAATAAAAGATATTTCAAATCGTTATTTAGTTACGAGAATTTCGAATGTCAAGTCGTGTGTATAGAAATGTACATTTCCATAATTATCGCCGGCGATTATCCGGCGTCACGCTCAGTAGAAGTGGTATGATGGAATGGTGACGCGCAGGTGAGATGTAAGCCACAAATCATCGCCGACGCTCATTGGTATGCGCCGTGACGGCGTCTAGATCCCGATCCTCCGGTATATACGGCAGTGTTCTGCAGCGCGCTTCACGGAAACATCTCGTTTGTATGCGGACCCGTCCCGGATCCAAAACTTTGTGAAATTGGCTCCCGATTCAGTTCACTGGAGGAAGGAAGCGGAAACGCCGTACATACAGCGCCTGCACTTTCTTACGAGTCCTTTAATCTTCTTTCTTATTCACTTTCTCCTTCTATCTTTATTACACGTTCGTTCTCGAGATTTGGGGGACGCGAGCTGATATCTCACCCTCGCGCGCGGTTCTATATTATCCGCTCGTCGCAGAACAAGCCATGCTTCACTTTGTTAATATCTCACTTTGTTCTACTTTATCCCTTTTATCTTAATCTTTTCCACGAAAAAGTTAACAAAGAATTTCGCCCATTACCCACGACAAATCTGATTTACAAGCATCAGCCAAAAAATGAAAATCACTACACATTTTCGGTTAAATCCGGTTCTATTTTTACTAACTGTGTGGGTAAATAATTTAGTCACCGAAAATATAGGAGAGATACATCATATGCAAAGGTCAATTTCCAGGCCTCTACCCACCGCTGCCCGTGGCCACCCCCTGCATAAAGGCCATAAGTCCGAGCGAGGGATGGACGTCAGGCGGATCGACTGTTATCATAGTCGGAGATAATTTCTTCGATGGTCTTCAAGTGGTTTTTGGAACGATGTTAGTTTGGAGCGAAGTGAGTTGACGTAAAACTGAAATGTTCTTTATACGCTGACACACTTTCCTACAGTTGATAACACCCCACGCTATTCGAGTTCAAACACCCCCAAGACATATTCCAGGAGTGGTCGAGGTCACATTATCATATAAATCAAAACAATTCTGTAAAGGAGCACCAGGCAGATTCGTCTATGTTTGTGAGTATATCATTTTATTCAAAATTCAGCTTCGCCAATACGTAAATTCGCTTTATAGCCTTAAACGAACCAACGATAGACTACGGATTTCAGAGGCTACAAAAGCTCATACCGAGGCATCCGGGAGATCCAGAAAAGTTACCAAAGGTACAAACATTTCACTACTATCCTCTGAACTGGTGAATAAATTGTGTTTTTGTTTAGGAAATTATTCTAAAAAGAGCAGCGGACTTAGCTGAAGCACTCTACACAATGCCAAGAAATAATCAATTGTCATTATCAGCGCCAAGGTCACCGACGATGGCAAATAACGGAATGACGTCCACTTTCAATACGTATACGGGGCAACTGGCTGTCAGCGTTCAGGACAACGGAAACGGTCAGTGGACAGAAGGTGCTTGTCCTTCCTTGCTTTTCATAGTGTAGAAGTTTTCGATTCTAACTCAAAAATAATCCAAATAATATCTTTTAAATTACATTTGCCACTGTACCTAAAAAATACATTTCTCTACAATCATGTGTGAAGTTGAACTTCACACATCGAAATTAATACTCCAACTTCAGTCTCTACAAAAAACGACATTATCTCTCTTTAAAAAAACAGTCGTTTCGCACACTTAAAATAAAAATTACTCTTTTCTACAATTAGTAAAGTTGAACTTCACACATCAAAATCAATACGCGAAGCTAACCATTTTTTGTAAAGGGCGCGAAATTCACAGCAGTGAATGAAGTGCTTATTTCACACACTGACGGCATTTCAGGCACTGCATTTCAAGCACTGACAGACATATGACAAATTTTGATGTACCTATATATTTAATAATAATTTTTTATTCGACGAGTTTGAGTGTAAATCAGACGCTTTATTTAACGGAGTGTATTTTTAAACCACGAGTGTTTATCATTCACGAGGTGTTATAAAGCGTCCGATTTATACGACCACGAGTTGAATACAACATTTTATTCTTCGAATTAGACTCAACCAGGCTTAAAATTGCTTTAAACTTCCTTACACCGGAGAAAAACCGTAAATTTTGACAGTGTCCAAGAATAAGAAAAATTAATTAAATATTGTAGAAAAAACGTTGCTTATATGTATTATGTGCGCAAAACTGTTTTTACCGCTCGAATGTCTTTTTGTCTTTTGACAAAAAAAGGGATATTCTCACCATGGAAAACAGTCGTTTTGCACACTTAATATAAAGATAATTATTTACCGCATTGAATGTTTTTCTACTTCAATACAATTTAGATTATAGGTTAAAGAAAATAATAAATATAAAAACACTTTTTTCTCACTTATTTAAAGCCAAAATCAATATGAGTTGATTTTTTATTTTCTTTTAGTTTTGCTGCTTCTAAATATTTAGAATTTACAGATAAAAATTAACATCACGTTTGTAGACCTTTCATAGTTCATTTTATTAGCAATGCTAAATTATTTAGTCGTAGTTACTTTTAGATAAAAGTATTTGATAAAACTTTTCTTAATCCAATGTTTGATTAAGTAATGAATTCGCAAAATTAAATTGTTTCTTTTTTTGTAAATTGGCACAACTGATGCGCTTAATTCTCGAATTTAAGAACACCTAAAAACGAAGGTAGTTTATTTGCAATTTCTAGAATACCGTTGTTGTGTTTTGTGTGCATGTGATCTATCTGTTGGCAAAGAGTAATTTTTGTACTGACGCCACGTTTTTATCGGTAGGGTTTTTCTTTTAGAGGAGTACGGGAGGGCGCAAAGTAGCAGCGTCTCGCCGCGTGGTGGAGGCTACTGTTCGAGCGCGTCAACCCCCCATTCGTCCAACGGAGGCTCTTATGGAGGCAACATGAACGGATACGGGGGCGCGACCCCCACAAGTAGCGCGCAACTGTCCAACATGCTGCCCAGTTCGCCTTCGGCCGGAATTTTCAATTCCACCCCAAGTGAGTTGAAAGAAAAATCAAAGAAAGCAATTTCGAACAGTTTTTTGTTGAATCACCATTCATTTACTTTATTTCGAATATTGTTATTTTAGTTGCAACCGAGGCGGGTCATTATCATTTTGGCGCACACAACAGTAAAGCGGCGGCAGCGTCGGATAAAGAGAAAAGCGCGTTTGCCCCTGTGATACGGGGGAGTGTGACTCCCCCAACTCACCCCCCGGCACCCGCGCTTTTCCACCACCAGCCCGTCACTGGCTGGCACCACTTGGCTGTGCAGTGTTAGTATATTATTTTATTATCGTTTCATTTTGCTTATTCTACACTAATTGCGTTACATTTGTTTTCATAAACGTTATGCTTTTAAAACTAAGTAGATTTTGTTCGTTTAAGTAGAGATCTAACAAACCTCTCTTGTATCCCGTTTAACTCGAATTTGTCCTTTTATTGTGTTTGCTTT
Organism: Tribolium madens; assembly: GCF_015345945.1. Classification (NCBI taxonomy): domain Eukaryota; kingdom Metazoa; phylum Arthropoda; class Insecta; order Coleoptera; family Tenebrionidae; genus Tribolium; species Tribolium madens. The sequence continues at coordinate 8,569,242 of NW_025401006.1, forward strand.
TTTCGGTTTGTTGCTACTACTTCACTCACTACTCTGACATTTACAACTCTACCGTGAAAGTAAATTTTGTCCAAAAAAAATTTAAATAAAATATAACAATGGTAATGTTATTAATATAAAATAAAAATTGTGAGTACAACATAACGCCTCCCAAAAATCACCTGACTGTACCTTTAAGGACTCTTAATTCCATTTTTTTTGCAAAAGTGGGTACTTTTTAAAAATTTCGAAAAATCTTATTTTTGAAAAACGATCACATTTTTATAGTAGGTACTTACTTTAAACAGCACTTGATTATTGTTTTCGTAAATTAATTAGTTTATGCAAAAAATGCTTGGTTTCATATTTTTTATTCACCCGGAATATGAAATATTACTCTAAATAATAAAAAGATCCTAAAAGTCAACAAATACTTACAATTTTTAGCAACCTGGGCGAATAGTTATTCGAGCTTTACAACTTAACCATACAATGTGTACCTAAATGTTTAGAATTTTTTGTTTGTTTAAATCACTTTATTTTTTAAGATCACTGTTATTCTTGTACTAGTATTATACTCAATGAGAGTTATCTGTGGAGTAATGAATGAATAAAAATGTCGCAACTGTTTAATGTTCAAGTATATATTTAAATTAATGTTTATACACAGTGCGCCAGAACTCACGCCCCAGAGAAAAATATAAGGTATGATACCAGGAACATGGAAAAAATGTTAAAAAAATTTTATCTATAAAAATTTCAAAGTTATGAGGGTTTAAAGTTTGCACTTTGACTCTATTTATTTCTGTTGGAAAAATAATTTTCCAAGTTTTTTTGCTTTATTAAAAGAGGAAACAAGGAAGCTGTATCCTAAATTGTAAGTCTGTTTCATGTTATTTGTGGCTTTTATTGGCAAAATTTTTGTCCTTTTACTAAATAATTGTAAAAAAAACATATACAAGATCATCAGTATCATTAAATAGACATAAAAAATGTCAAATGTGAAAAATTAAATGTCAAAATTTTTTGCCAGATAGAATTTTTTAAACATTTTTTTTTCATGCTCCTGGTATCATATCTTACTTGAAAATTTTCTCTGGGGCGCGAGTTCTGGCGCACCCTGTATAATTTATATTTTGTTAGATTTTTTTTTTATATTCTTTGCTTGTAACATAATTATTGAATTATGAAAAAAAGATTTTCGTCGTTTCATGTTGTTGTTCAGAATTTGAAAATTATTTTTTTAATATAATAATTTAATACGGTGAGAAACGTTGAACATACCACGTGCTGTTAAGGGCCATAACGGCCACAAAAAGATTAAGGTCCTCTTTTATTAGATCTCGAACAACTCTCTCGGTCGTTATGACCTTAACAGTTCTGAATATCAGCTTTTCATAAAACACTTTTAAAAGCATTTTTATTTCATTTTGTGGTAAAGAAAACTTTTTCAAATAATCCTTTTCTTTGCTTTCTGAAGATTATATTCTTTTTAGTGGCTTAATTTGGTTTATTTTGCTGCAGGAATGGGTCTAGTCTCTTCACCTTTCGCATCTATGAACCCATTCGCTTTACCAACATGTAACTCCCAAAGTTACGGGTCACCTTTAGTAGGTACCACCAAGTAGCCAACGGTGGGCCAATCAAGCCCAATAAGTCAACACAGCACAACTCCCACACCTCAAGAAGACAACAGTGCAATGTATTCAGTGTAACGTGTACCAAAGACAAGTGACTATTAGACAATTTTATTACAAAATCATAAAATAAGTTACCGAAGAGAAGTAAAATTAGTGTTGTTGATTTTTTGATAGTCATATAAGCCTGAAAAAAATATTTATATGTACAGGTCTGGTTGATTTATATTTTCGTTGAACAGTCCTGTGTTTCCTACCAGCAGATACATACCTACTTAACTGTGATCACGTAAAAGCCAGTAAATACTTATGTGATAGTAACGACCATGTAAGTATTTATATCTATGGCCTAGAATATAGATATTTCTGCACTGTAATGACAAATTAATCTAAATTGCAAGTTTAGCATATCTCTACTGAATATACATATCGCTTCGAGCTGGGATTCTATAAAGAAACGAAAATGATTTGTAGTTTTGTAAAAAAAAATGTACATATAACTTCATTTTTCAAATGTACAAAGTTGTAAAGTAACAGATAGGTTACGTAACAACGAGTCAACGATTATATATTTTGTAAATTTATCATATCATAGTGCAAAGTTTTCGTGTAGCTGTACATAATATAGATTTAAAAGCAATTTTAGTGACGAATATACATTACATACGTGTCTTTGCAGTCCTCTTTTTCCGAAGTGAGACCATTCGAGTATACGATTGTGCAAAATTCTAACACTTCATTTAACTTTACTAAATTTATATTCGTCATACTCTTAGACTTTTTTACTTTATGTTTGGTTTTCCCAGCATTGGAAAAAATATCAATATCATTTAACTTGAAATAATTACTGTGTGTAAATATGTATACCAATTCATTGTTATTTTATTTGTACAGTAAAAGCGTTTTTTGGAAATCAATGTTTTCCTAGGACGATTTTGCTCCTTGTCTTATTTATTTCAACAACGAATAGAGTGCAAATATTTTCCTTTTGTTGTGTACAAACTTAATGTTTTCTTAAAGATTTCTTAAAAATATAGATGTAAAATAAATTTTTAAGATACTCTTACCCCTGTTGTTTTTTTTATCAACACAATCAAACTTTTTAGCGGTCCATATGGAGCTCGATAACATACAAATCGCACCCTTTGCTCAAGAGCCACTCGAAAGCTCACCCTATTGTTAACCAAAATGAAAGCACTCGCGATCGTGATAGATAAACATAGAAGCAAATCAGAAACTGAAAGACAACCATCAATATTTGCCGAGTTTCCCTGAAAAATCCTCCAAGATGCAAATGTGTTCGCTTGCATTAGCATTCATTGAAATCCAGTTAGCGAATTCGTGAAAATACAAAGCGATTGAGCGAAATTGAAACCGACACCAGTAGCACATAACAAGCGGAGGCAATGGCATTAGCCGGGGGCTAGCAGGGGTTGCATCCCTTCGCTTGACAGATGGTTGTCGAACATAAAAGGTCATATCGGTGACGTCACGTTATGTACGAATACCTAATTTGATGTCACACGGATGCGACCACATCGATTGTTAGACACTTCTTTACATCTTTGTGAAGGTGCATGGTGATAAATCAATTTAGCAAGTGAATCAGCAACAAATTATTACACGTAAAACAATACGTTTGTTTACGTGTCACGAGAAATTTTACATATCCAAAGGCGTTAATTGTTGTTAACAAATCGGAGAGATCATCTGTCGCGCGTTTTGTAACTTCAAATTACGATTTTAGCCAGAAAATGTGTTGAGGTTGAATAGCAATGTAATATTTATATTTATGACTCACTTATGCTTCTAAAAAAATTTTAAGACCAAAACAATACTGAAGTCCGTAAAGTAATCCAAAATAGTCTGTTAAAGAGTAATAAATGTGTGCGTTGCACAAATGTTAGTTACATAGTCAATATTTTAATTTTTTTAATAATTTAAAAGTTTATTAATTAAATTTGTCAATACCAAAAATCCAAAATATTTCTTAGTCGTAGATATACTATACAGGGTTATTCATAAATATGAAGCAATATTTGAACCTCAAAAATGACCTATAAAATCATGTTAATTTAAATAATAACTCATGTCCTGATAAGAATTTTACAGCCCTCAAACTGTGGGTATGGAAATTTATTTTTTTTGTAACAACTTTGGAACCATTTGACCAAATATTATAAAATTTGGAATAGTTACTTGCGAGAACGTACCCTTTAGGCTAGTAATTACGAAAACTTGACACATCGACTCAATTTTCGGTTTCAGGTGGTCACATTTTCTGTTTTTTTCGTTTTTGGGCTTCTTAACACTAATTTTTTATTGCTTAAATTTAAAGAGTAATCAATTTTGATTAAAAAACGCAAAACCTTTTATATCAACAAAATGGACCGGTTTAAAGATATTTTAAGTTAAAGTGAGGACTGCACAACGCTGAAAATAAAAAATATGAATTTTGAATAAGTGGTATCCACGGCAACCAATAACCAACGTTACCTAAATTCCTGCCAGGCATCTGTTAACTTTGACGATAAATTTTTGTGAATTTTTTATGAATTATATGCTACGAGATCCATTTGGATTTATTCTAAGTTATGTTTGGAGTCTGAACTAAACTCTTTTATTAAATATTTTTGATTAATCGTCTAATAATCGTCCACTATCAAGTTGACAGATGCCTGACAGCAAAATATGTGCAAAATATTGTTGCCGTGGATGTCACTCATTCAAAATTTATACTTTTTGCTTTCAGAGTTGTGTAGTTCTCACTTTAAATTAAAATATCTTTAAAACGGTCCATTTTAGAGGTATTAAAGGTTATACGTTTTTTATTCAAAATTGATTGCTCTATTGCTTTGACCAAAAAACATTAATGTTAAGAGGCCAAAAAAATGAAAAAACAGAAAATATGACCTGCAAATGCTGGAACCGGAAATTGAATAGATGTATCCGGTTTTCGTAATTTCTAGTTTAGAAGGTATGTTCTCGCAAGTAACCATTCCAAATTTTATAATATTGGGTTATTACAAAAAAAAACAAATTTCCATACCCACAGTCCGAGGGCTGTAAAATTCTTATCAGTAGAGATAAGACACGAGTTATTATTATTTTATTATTTTAAATTAACATCATTTTATAGCTCAATTTTGAGGTTCAAATATTGCTTCATATTTATGAATAACCCTCTATGTGTTCTACTCACATATGATAGCTACTCGTATTATTAAAGGGATAGTCAGCAATATATTAGAATTTTTTTTTAATTTCTCTAAAATATGTTATTCAATTTCTATTCATATTTTAAAATGTGTCGTAGATAAAACGTACAATTCCTTAGCTTCTCTTTAAAAATTGTAGAAGACGAGTGTCAATTTCGACATATTTAAAAAGACTGAAAGATTCTAAAAATCAGTGGTTAAAATTCATGTATTTATTTATTTATTAATTTTTTTTATCCACACCATAAAATTCATCTTGGTAGGCTTGAAGCAATACAGATAATGTTTTTTTAATATATAAAATGGTTGCTTCCTTATTGCGTGCAAGATGATTATGATATTTCATTAAATTATATGTCTCTTTCTACGCTTGAAACTAGAAGAAGAAATCAGGCTTTATGTTTTGTTTTGTTTTGTTTATAAACTTTTGTTTATAACTTGATCAACGATACTTAAAACTAAATTTAGGTAAGTAATTGATTTTCACGTACCTCAATATAACAGCAGATCAAACCAGTTATTCAAAATTTAGTTCGCACATAATAATTATCTATTTAATTCTCCCATAAATGATCTTCTGAGAATTTGTAATATATACAGTGTCAAGTTGATTTTTTTTAATTTTAAATCCTTAGATAGCTTCAAGCGTTTTCTGAATGTTTCCTTGAGTTAGTCGTTTTAGTTTTCTTTAATTATGTTTATGTGTTACTTGTTTTGTATTTTATTATTGTTTAATGTAGAGAACATTGGCGTCAAACAAAGTTATTATTATTATTTCTGTTACGTGTGGTATACATATACATATGAATTGATTGATAATCATGCTAGTCAAATAAATTTAAATTTAGACAAAAGCTATTTAGCCAATAAGCCATAGCCGAAAATTTTTTCATTTTTTTATTTAGGTAAGATATCTTTTATAATACCCCACATTAAAATAGCACACAAGGCCTGGTTAGAACAATATTTAGACAAACGTAATTTTCATTTTGCTGATTAGTTAATTACCAACAATATTGTAGATACATGCAAACTGTTCCGTAAATAAAAATTAAAATATATATAAGTCAATCTTTTATTATATAAATCTGCTTATTTGTTTTATAGTACTAGCACACTTTTTATATAAACGACATACCTACATGAATAATCATTTAATATTGATATTAACAATTATATCATTTTTTACAACCACTAAATATTTTGAAATTTAATTCCAACCAAATTTGTTTTGTTAATTTAAAATAATTAAATGCTTTACAAGTTCTGCAAACAGTAGTTAGCACATACACAAATCATGTTTACTTAAGTAAAAAATTACTCAACAAGTTTAAAGCAATGATAAGCAAAATATGTAGCCCCAATTTTGAAATAAGTTGTAGAAAAAAAATTAAAGTCACGTGTCCAAACTCGTAAAAGCGTTGTTAATAACAAACTCGGTAAATCGAATTTGTCCGTTTTAAACCCAGATTAAGGCATTACAATGGGAAGATCTGGGTGCAAACCGGTCGTCGACAGATAGTTCCCTCCAATAATCCAGAATGGCACGTGTCTAATTGACAACGACACGAGTATACACGAGAGCGTATTGTCATCCTATGTCAATCTAATATTGCTATTAGATTACGTACCAGGATCATCACACGTACTTGAAACCGATTGTACTCTTTAATCTAACCCTAACACAGGACGCAACTATCCATGAATTTTAAAAAGGCATTATTATCGACTCTCCCACCAGAGCGAAAATCCAACTATCCACACGGAAATATTTAATAATTGGTTTTAATTGGATTTCGAGATGCAAAATCTTTCCCCATGCCCAATAATAATTTGATCAACGATAACGCAATGTAAAGTACCGAAATATGTATACTTGTTTATTTGTTGATGAATTTGAAGAAACGATAAACGGCTGATAACGTTTGAGGTGTGACTTGAAGTAATTATTATGCAATACCCGCAATAAAAAGGGAAAAGACCACTTTGAAAGCTCCACAGTATTTAGATTAAGTGCTTTGATAACAGGCGAACGGTGCTAATCCGATTCCGATGTGAACAGTCGTGGCAGAAATCTGATCTTTTTGATCACTGAGAGATTTTATTGCAGATTATGTGATTAGCAAGAATAAAGAAACAAATCACAATTTCACTCCTAAATAAAGGTAGGATTTTTTGAATTATTGAAATAATGAGTAACCCCAAATGTAATACCGTAGTTATATTATAAATGCAGGCAAATCTGGTTCGGTTTGTACTAATTTAGCCGTTCCCCGTTTTGAATAAATAAAAAATATGTGTGCAAAGTGCAGTTTTTCCAGAGATTAATATCCCGAACAAATAGAATAATCCAGCAATGCCATTAAACGAAAAAAAATTGGTCAAATATAGGGCAAATTTGCCTCCCATGAGCACTCACACCCCACTGATACCCTTGGGGCTACATGAACAGCAACCCCAAATCGAAATATTTTATCAGTGCATGATTTTACGTATCTTGGGACATTTTTTGATACCGGTTATAGGCCATATCCATATTTTTTTAAAGAAATTAAAATAATTTGAAAATAAATTTTATCTATTAAAAGTAAGACAGGTGCCTGGAGTGAAACTCTGTAATGAAATTTGTCCCAGTTGACTGCTTAACCGAGTCAGGAGATGACATATCAATCATTTATTATTATCTTTATCGGTTATAAAACGCCATTTTGCCCACAGGAAAAAAATTAATCTAGAGCCGATTAAATAAAAATCGATTATGAGGGTGAAAAAACAAAGTAAAAATAATTTCGTTGTTATTTTTGTGAAAAATATGCCAGAGCTAATGAAACCAACTAGAAAGTACGATTTCCATTGTGTTTTGCATAAAAATGAACCTTTCGTAGCATTATGAAATATAAATTACTTTTTGCACTGTAATTGGTTTATCAGTAATTGGAGAACCCCTGTATTGTAGGGGCGCGATAATACTATTGGAATTGTAAATCACATTGTCATTTCATTTCACCGAACGTCATTGCCAGTCGAAAGAATTTCATGTTCAATTATTACTATCTGAATACATGATATGGTCAGTTCGATTGCTTTTCACGTAGTTTTTTCTTGTCAAATCTGGTGAAATGCTAAAAATCCAATTTTAGAACTTTTATTTTAAGGCTTACAAAGTGGCATTTTCTGTTAACTTGTGTGACATATTGGCAAATATCTAATGAACTCGTTTTTACTTTATATCAACTATGCATCTAATAATGCACGTGATCTATCACGCTATACATCATTTTAAACAATTCAGAGGATACTTCAACGCCTATATGCGATATTAGTTGTAACATTAATTATTTACTACATCAAGAGAAAATTTTTATCATAAAATTCATAAAAAAATGTATCATTTAACACATGAAACATAAACAAACAATATCTGTTGAATGCCTTCAAAATATTATGTATGTATTATGCATACATAGCATATCTACAATGTTCATACAGTTATTTTTTTTAATTTAAACAATCTAAAAACACCCTGTAATGACTGTTTTTAAAATTGAATCTAAAGCTATTGACATAGTATGTTTACAAATTAAAAAAAAACTCACTGGATGTGCACCTAACAAATTTGATAATTTCTAATTAAATTAGTCAATTAAGACTTAATAATTGATTTTTAATTTGATTTTAGTTAATACGTTTTAGTAATCGAACAGCGAAATTATTAATAACAAAAATATTAGATTCAAAATAAAAATAAATAAAACAAAAATTAAATCAAACAATAAAATACGCAAAATATATTTATTCAAATATACAGTGTCTCACGTAAGACTTTTGGGTCTAATTTCTCTGTTACGTCTTTATTTAAATTTTGACCTAATTTTTGAATTTTTTTGATCAAAGTACAACCTTAAAAACCCGATGCTAATAGTGGTACTTTCGAGCATCTCTTGTTGTTAATCTAATAAATGCAGTTCCTAAATTACGTTTTAACTTTTAACACAATTTTATTCTTTTTTTCTTAAAAGCATAACTTTTTTCAAAGACAGATTTTTGCTTATAGCATTTTTTGTTGGCGATTAACAATTTGATATAAATTTTAAGTAATTTAGCACTTATAAAAAGCATGTTTCATAAATTTTAAAGGCTAGAGTTGTTAATTTGTACCTACTAATTATTCTACATACTAAATTTCGTTAGAATCCGGAGATATTAGATCCAAAAGTTTTAAGTGGAATCCTCTGTATAATACATAAGTCATTATTAATCGTTTTCTAGTTTATTACACTATTTAATTCTATAGTTTATAGTTACCAGTTGTTTTTTTATTTTATAAATTAAAAAAAAAATTAGTTTTACTTTTGTTTTAATACCGTCAAAACATGTCTTAAACTATGTATTGTGTAAACAAAAGATAATTTAAGATCTGTGTATTTACTTCTTATTAGCCAACTGTTGTCATGTAATAATTATTTATAAGAATGTTTTAAGAAAGATTAAATTTTGCAAAAAACAATATATTTGAACTTATCATTAGGTAGTATTCACAAAAGATATTATTAATATTTATAACAAAATAGCCAAGTTTTTGATGATAAAATTTATCGTAGGTACACTGAAACTGTTTGAGTCAGTTCTGTATTTCGTTATTTTTATTTTTTATTTGACAACAGCCACTTGATTTCCTCTTACGAAAAAGGTGCAAATTTTCAGCAATAGCTCATGAGTGTGACATAATGTTTAAAAATGGAACTGCAATTTGACCTGCAGATAAAAAAATGACAGATATAGAGATGATCTAATTCAATCAATATATCAAACCAATATCTATTGAATGGGAGTGAAGACAGTTACAATTTCGTAGACTCAGTATTCAGTTTCGTGTTAAAACATTGGACGCGGTGTTAATTGTTTCATTATATAACTGTTAAGATCGAGAATTAACCAAACTAAACATCATCATTCTTGTACTCAAATATTATTGACAAGAAAACTTATGAACGAAGGCTCGACAATTGTTTGGATAAACAGCATCCCCGTTTAAAGCTTTTCGCCAAAAAAGTAATCCACAGTTCGCGGAGTTTTGTTACGACAGGAGCTCTCAGTATGTATTACGAGTGTGTTTTAAGAAGTATCTGCAGTGACCGTGGAAATAAAATTATTTGTGTTCGAAATTGCAGTGGCTGTTTTAATCCAGTTTTGGTAATTTGACCAGTGATTGGAATAAGAGGATTATGCTGCTCACATTCTACGTGCAAATTCACAGGTAAGCATTCTAATAATATTATATTTATTACTCAAAGCAAACATCAACTTGAAATGTTTAAAAATAATTCACACAATAATAGATATAACTGTTTATTTACAACATAATTTATATTAATTTTTCGTCAAAAATATTTGTTGTTATTTAATTATGGTGTCATCTGTAATCTTATTTTGCTATTGTCCTTAATTTGATTTGTATCAGCAAGGTTGCGAAGACACCACTCGAATTATCTATCAATAAGTGCTTACCTCATCGAAGTTAAAACAATTGAAAATCGTACGATATTAACTATTCGTTAATGAGATTTTTATTTAATGATACTAAATTGATTGCTAAAATATGTTTATGAAAAATGCACAAATTAGCTTTGTCATTGCAACAAGTTGTTCAGTTTTAATTTATATGCAAAGAAGCCTATACAGGTTATTTCTGAACTCGCGCTCCAGAAAAAAATGACATGGAAGGTAAGATACAAGAAACATGAAAAAATATTAAAAAAATTCTATCTATAATTTTTTTTTTAATTACAAAGGTTTAAATTTTGCACTTTGACCCTGTTTATTTCTGTTAAAAAAAATATTTTCATGTTTTTTTACTGCAGGCTATTAGAAGAGGAAACAAGAAAGCTGTATCCTAAATTGTAATTATGTTTAACGTTATTTGTGACTTTTATTGGCAAAATTTTTGTACTTTTACATAATAATTATAAAAAAAACATATACTAGATCATCAGTAGATAACTTTAAATAGACATAAAAAATATCAAATGCCAAAATTGTTTGATAGATAGAATTTTTGAAACATTTTTCCATATTCTTGGTATCTTATCTTACTTGGAATTTTTCTCTGAGGCGTGAGTTCTGAAACCTACTTTCATTTGATAAAAAGTTATGAGACAAAAATCATTTGGCTCCTTTTTGCGCCAGGAAATTTTTTCATAATTAAAAAAACGCACTTTTTTATAATAGGTGATCAACAAAAGACATAGTAGTAGATAAAATCTACACAGTGTGTTCCTGTTTACAAGAGGAATTTTTTTTATTTTTGATTTTTCGCCAAAACTTCAATAAAAAAAACATTTTTTGAGCAAATCTGTAATTAAAACTTCATTATTCTAACTCAGTAGAAAAAAAAGTTCATTTTTCTCTTAATTTTAGACTTGTACCAAATTTTTCTCTGCTTTTTAACTTCCATCACATTGGCGGTTTAATTTTTTTGACTATGATGTCACTTTGACAAATATGTTTAAGCATGTTAAATGACAAAAATGGTTCTGAAAAACATAATTTTAATAAATGGCAACTCAAAGAAACAGCTTTAAGATAAGAAACAAAGTCATTTTTAAGAAGAACTATCATTATTCAATCATTAATAAATTAATTGTCAAAGTGACATATAGTTACCAAATAAATAAAATCGCCAATGTGATAGGACTTAAAAAGCAGAGAAAAATAACATTTCTTTTCACTGAATCAGAATAATGAAGTTTTAATTACAGATTTGGTCGTTTCAGGAGAAGCAAAAAATGTTTGTTTTTGCAGTTTTGGCGTACAATGAAAGATAAAAAAAAATCCTTTTGTAAACTCAATCCGGGGACATACTGTATATAGGGCAGGTAAAACTATCTTGTTCTTGATTGTTTAAACATTTTTATTACAGTAAAAACAAAATCAAACTAATGTCTGCACTATTCTTGTGATTGAATGAGTGAAATTCTGTTATACCTACGTAGGTACCACAAGAAATAATACCTATACTGAAAATGTTTTTGTTTTTACAACAATAACGTATATTATCATTTGACTATTTATGATGTATTTCTAAACTTCAGACTTTACTAACATTTAAAAATATTTTTTTATTATAAAATAATAATCAGTGTGTACAAAGTCTTGTATGAGCTGTAAGTGTATTTTTTATAATAACATCTATTTTTTAATTATTGTTTATTTTATAATGAAATTTTCATAAATGTTCTAACTAAATTAAAAACTATTTTATAGAAAATTTAATGTATAATTTTGGTGCCATCTAGTAGCCAATAGCAAATCTTTTAAGATTGTACTTAGTTTAAATGTTGATTTCAATAAAACAGAAAAACATTTTTAATACTTATGTAATGCAAATAGGACGATTTACGCACCAATTAAAATAGTGTTTTATGTGGATTTTATGAAATGTAGTTTGTAGGTTTTAAAAGTTTTACACATCGTAGATTTCTAGTGACTGCATCTCCTTATTGATGAGGTGAGAGTCTGCGCTAGATACTCGATGTTTGACTACTGCAAAACAGATGGCGCCGTACTACAAATCATACTAAAATTTAAACACTTGTGCCTCTAGCAGACTTTACAGTTTTTAACGATAACCGGAGTTGAAAATTAAGATAAGATAAAATTTCTATTTAATTAAGAAATTGTTTCAGTGATAAGTTGATAAAACCTCGTGCCATTTAAGTTATTTTTTATGGCCGATGTCATCTTTCTCTTAATAAACAGTCTGTTGCGGCAATATCTAAAGTCTTTATCGTCTTTTTTATTTTTGATTATTTTTGAAAATTCACGGCACGTACACCAAGTTCTGGCCAATTAATAATGGGGTTCATCTATGAAATGAGATCAGGAATTATTATGATGAAGGCATTAATTTAAGCAGAGATTGGCCGTCTTGTACTTAATTAAAATTCTTCGGTATATTCCTTTTCCGGTTATCTCTTAACCGAGCTATTTAATATTTTTCGTTATGTTCAAGACGAGCGGCGGTTTTAAGGAGAACGAGTGCCCTGCAATTACTGCCGCCGTCTTAAACGTCTTCTAACTTATACCCACCCATCTCAGCCTACTTGTCTAATCTGATGAAATTATGCACAGCTTAATGAAATTAATAAGTTTTGTGTATTGCAATCTTTTCAAAACCGCCGCGCCGCCGTACCCTTTGATTTACTCACTTTGTGAAAAAAGATTAGTAAAAATCGAGGCAACTATAAAAATACTTAATAATTCATCTAATCTACTAATCAGATAAATGTAAATAATAAATTTTGCTATAATCTATCTACGTAGCCTAAAAATTAACGTCCTCTAAAAGAGCAAACAAAATACAAGCATGAAGTAAATAAATAATAAAAGATTTCTCTTTCTCTACACTTCTTATTTTTATTTAGGTTCGTACACATATTATTGCAATTTAATATTGTTTACGTCAGTGTTGAGAAATGACTCAGCTTTGATACACTTTATTGGACTGAATATCAAAATCCTTTTATTACACAATCGCTTCCATCGATATATCTTATCAAATATTAATTTTCTAAGAATAAAGCAAATTTACTTTAACTTGAGATTAATAAACTCATCTTTACAAGTATGTTATAGTTTATTTGCTTATTGATATCAAACAATATAGCTTTTTATTGTTCTTAAGTACAAATATCTTGAAATTCCTTAGGTTTTAGACAGGTTGACTTGTATGCATAGCAAGTAGAACACACAAACAAACAATAAACCTTCCATCTTCCAGTTAATTGGAGTCATACTGAACAAAACAAGGTGTTATTAACACTTGCAACTTCATCATCAAGTGGTAAAACACTAAATATCAGAAATAAATTATCTTTATTGTATTATTTATAATAAATATTACCTATAGACAGGTTTATTAATAAACAATTTTTTAATTTGAATAGCAATTTCGTAAAATTTATTGCCAATATTTTATGGATTTTTTATTTTGTTTGTTGTGTTTGTTATACGAGATATAAGATACTAATTAATTTGTTAAATTTATTTTCTCGGTATTATGTTCTTGAGCATTAGTATTTTATGACTCTATTAACATCAATCCAAAGTTTGAACATGTTTTTCTGACGTGGAGTCAGAATTTATACAGATACTTTTACGAAAAAAAAGTGTATATTATTTGATATTTCTGACAAGTTGTAATTAAATTTGAAATTTCTCCTCTCATTAGATACGACATTATATTTCCGTAGGCAATTTCCTAGCCCTTAAGAAAATCTGATAACTTTTATAACGGTCATTTTTCTATGGTTATAAATAATAACCTCATCAACTACGAAAGTTGTTTTGATCATATCATCCGTAAAAATAATTTCGTCTGCAGTTTATGTCTCTTATGCAATATTTGCTCTCAAAACTGCTGTTTCAACTTTGTAAAAAATTTTGGGGTATTCCCAACGACAAACACGCTGAGTCCCGTTGAGCAAACTTCCTGAACGTGAAGAACCGGATATTTCGTGTTTTATTACGTTTTGTGTTCTAAATTTGGTGAGGTTTTTGTACACAAACAAACGATAAAAATTACTGAAATAAATCAAGCGTGAATAGCATCGTTTTTAAAACAGAATAAACGTTTATTTAATAAAAAAAAATATTAAAAGTAATCGCTGGCTCTTCATTACTAAATGCAACAACCTTGACATTAAAAAAATGTCTTAATTGTAGTGGTAGGGTGAATACTTAAAACAAATCAATGCATCTGTTTGATTGGCTGAGAAAACAGCAAATGGATGTTGTCACACACCATGCATAATTAATAAACATACTCGTAATATCATCGAATGTAGGGCAAATGGGTATTTATATTATTATTACTGCAGCTTTTAATATTAGATATCTCCACTGCGTCAATAAAACAGAGATGGTTTTCAACACATTACAAAGTAAAAGTACAGTCGGGTGCAAAATGTTTTGGTTGTCAATGTCAGTTTTTAACAAACTATTATTGTATAATTTGGAATTCGTTAACAGAAAGCCAATCGACGATTAAACGATTTTTAATTTTTTTAGACACAAAATCAATCGAAGTATCAATTGCAAAATTTCTAATATAAAAGAATAATATTTTAGTGACATTGACGACCAAAATAAATATCTTGCACGCGACTGTATTTTTTTTTAATGTATACTATTTTTCCTATTAATGTGGATCAAGTAGGTTGTAGTAGTCTAAATGAATCTTTAATTTAAAGACAGATTCACACGAATCAAACCGATTCAGAACAAATCTAATCATCAATAATAACAAAAATCTTTATGTTTCTTACCCTATGTTAATTACGTTGTTAATTTTAATTATTTTTTGCTACCAGTGGCACACATTTCTTTGAAAAAATTATGTTTAGAGAAGATTGAGTCTAAGATTGTTTGAATTTTTGCATGGTTGCCACCTTAAAATGATGACTACTTTGATCCACATTAATATAAAAACGAGTACATTACCAATTTTCTTATAGTGACCTAAAACTTTCTTCAAAGAATATGAAAATGCACCTTAGAAACAACAATCCTGCAGTAGGTAGATTATTATTCATATACTTATACTGTAAACTATAAAAAAATTTTAAAAATAATTGAAATAGCTTTTTTATGTCCTCTGTTACTTTTTCCGGTAGTTATATTTCATAAACTTCGCTCGAGTTTCCACTTTTTTCAATTAAATTAGTAAACTTTTAAATTTTTGAAGTAAAAAGCTGCACTAGACAAACCCACATTCTAACACAAATATTTGAAACAACTTTTCTTTAATTTCTATTCCGGGTAATCGATTAACAGTAGCATTTTGAGATAAATTTTTCGATACATAATTATTGAGTGAGTGTTAATTTTAACTGGTTCAAAATCTCTCGCCTTAAGATATTGAAACTTCTAATTAGATATATTAATAATTCAGACACCGATGTTTTTATGTAACTCTTATCTCTAAAATTATGCACTTCAGTGGTTTCAAAATAGGTGTTGATAATTATGCATATTACTTAGTGCCTCGATATAATTTATTTTTATTAGAAATAAATGGTTTGTTTGCGGCACGTTGAAACACTGACAGGAAACTTAATTTAAAAAGTGATTGCGAAAGATAATTTAAAAGAAGATCCACACCAGTTCGAAAGTTCCACTCGTTTTATCAAATGAATTATGAAAATTAGGAAAATCTGAACGACGATTTAGCATAAAATTAAATTTTGTCAATACGTATTTACATTCTAAATTACATTAAATAATACATTACTGTGCTCCTACCCCATAATACAAACATTACAAAATTAGATAATTGTTACATCGGTTTGGATTTATAATAACACATCATTAGTCCAACAGATGTATTATTCCCGCACCAGTTTGCCTATTTAAGCAGTGGCCAAGACACATACATCACTTTGTACTAACTAACCAGCATGTCGCAGCTTAATCTCAAAGAAGCTTTCAAGCAAAATATCGTCCTATTAAAAGCCATGGGATTGTGGTTTTTTGAAAACGAAAGTTTTTACAAATTATTCAAGTATTTCGTCCAAGGCTCTTTAGTGTTTGATAGCACTTCTCTGATAATCTATGTTGCTCTCAACATTCGAATTAAAAATGTTACAGACACGATTTACAGCCTACCGGGGTCCCTAGAAGTGGTTTTGCAAGCGATATTATTTAGAAAAAATTTCCATCTTATTAGAAAGAGTTTGCAAAATTTGAAGCAAAAGGAGTTTCAACCTAAGAATGATACTCAAGAGAAAATACTCAAAGATTCTATTGCCTTATCGAGACACGTGTTTTACTCATTTTTTGGACTAGTTATTGTCATGATTGGAATGTGGATGATACTTCCTTTAACAAAACAAGGAAAATACTTACCAACGAAATATTGGATTCCTTTTGATTACCGATTACCAGTTGTGTACGAATTGCTTTATCTTTTCGAATGCAGTTGTATTATCTTTCATGCTTTCTCCAATGTGGCTTTAGACACGTTTTTTTCAATTGCAATGATTCAGATTGGGGCTCAGTGTGATGTGCTTTGTGACACTATCAGAAATATGGATGAACTGACAGAAACTAATCTAGAAGATAATTACGAAAAAAATAATGCAATGAACAAAAAATTAATTGACTGCATCCACCATTATCGACTCATTGAAGAGTAACAAATTATGTCAAAAATCGTGAAAAATAAACACAACTAACTATTACAGATTTGCCAAATCAATTGCCACTTCTTTCAAAGAAATTTTAATGGTGCAGTTTGTGTGCTCTAGTTTAATGTTATGTGTATCAATGTACGAATTATCATTAGTAAGCCGAAACTAATTTGCTTTTTAATTAATTTTAATTTAAAATTATCTCACCAGTCGGAACCGATGAGTGGCCACTTTTTCCAAGTCTTTCTCTTTCAGATCTCAGCTACTAATGAGATTTTTTTGTATTGTTGGTTTGGGAATGAAGTTATCATAAAGGCATAACTACACAATTTTTTTTTAAATACACATTTTGTATTTGTAGAGTGAAAGATTATTTTATGCCGTGTTTGAATCAAAATGGTACGATATGTCTGCTAAACTTAAAAAGAATTTAATGATCTTTGCTTATCAAGTCCAAAAACCTATTTCTCTATTAGTTTGGAATATTTTTCCCGTCGATTTAAAAACATTTGGTGGAGTAAGTTGTTTATGTTTTTGAACACATCGGTAAAGATGTTTATCTTTCTTGTTGAGAACTTGAGATCAACATAAATTAGAAATTTGTAAATAAATGGTAAACAAATATGTGTTAATTTTCCAATTTTAGCTTCTTCAAAAATGTTGGAGTTTCTTCGTGGCAATGAAAAATATTCAGGAAATTCAAGAATAAATAGATTTAAATTATTAAATGAATACCGCAAAAAATACCTAAAGTAATATCCAAAAAAATGCCTTAAATATTATTTTTCATATAAAAGTTTCAGTGTTTTTATAGCTATTATTAAGACAACAAGAGTTTTTAACAACAACGTGTTTCAAAATGACTTTCATCCATCCAGTCGTCTATAGAATTTCTTTACATGTAAATTTGCATTTATTTTTTTTAATTTAATTTAATTTAATTTAAATTAATTTTGTTAATTAATTTTTGCACAGTAAAGAATAAAAAACAATAAGTATAATATAATATAACATAATATTTTGCAACGTAAAAATAATAAATGTCAAGTAAATAAAGTATGCACAGTATTTTAATGTATTTGTACAATAAAAAAATCCAAATTGCACAGTAAAAATAATAACCGTTAAGTAACTTTAATCAGAACTAGTAAAATAACATACAATTTAAGTCTTCAGTCTTGGTTAGATTAGTAGTATTAGATTAGTAGTATGGCCGGCCCCTGGGCAAGAATGTTATTTATTATTGGAACTTATTACTGAATATTTATTAAAATTTATAATTGAAGGGTGGTATATGATGTATTGGCAAAGGCCCCTGCGCAAAAATGATTTTAGCAAGTGCTGGAAACTGTGCGCAAATAGTAATCAGTCTAATTAGCGTACCTACGACAAACTTTGTACTGTTGTGCTCTTGATAGCACGATTTTGTTTTTGAACACTTTGCAACACTCCGGTTTTGCTCGGAAACATTTTGTTTGAAAATTAAATGTGTGAATATTAAATGAATTAGTTTTACTGAACATTCATTCATTGTCATTATTATTTTTACTGAGCATTTATTATTTCTACTGTGCTTTAATTTTTTCTCCTGTGCATTTATTAGTTTACTTTGCACTTATTATTTTTTCTGTGCATTCGTTATTTTTACTAATCAAAAATACTTGACATTTAAATAATACACTGTGCATTAATATTTGCTCCCTTGGTTAATTTAGACGTCGGAGAAGCAGAGATGAACCTGTCACGTGGTCTGCGTCTGCGCACAAGCCCAATTATTGCAAACGCGTTCTACTTCAGTAAATATGGTAATTTTGCTATTACCTGTTTAAATAAATTTATTTCCTGATTTTTGCTTTTTACATTTTTATGTTTCGTCCACTGCTTGTTATAAATATGTTTTTCTTAAGACAACTCTTACAGTGTTTTTTGTTATTTTCGTAATTACTTACGAAACTACGATAAATATCGTAGTAAACTACAATAAATAACTGAAAATAAATGACCTTACTTTTGACAACAATTGAGTTGAAAATACGATAACACAGTAACGTACTAACTGAATTTTTGCGGGTTTATTACTATTGGGAACAAAATTCTTTGATCATCAATGTCACTTGAGTGACATAAAGTTGTAAAGAGAGCATTAGGATAGTTAACTTTATTTTTACCACTGTCAATTGTCAAAATTTAAAATTGTTAAAACGTTCTTCGCCACTTGTTGACAACATATGTATGCAGGGCAGTTCCGTTTTGACTATTACATTAAACGGGAGAATATTTAATTTTAAGGCAAAAGTTTCCACTAAACATGTATATCGAAAAATGATACGCAAGTAAGCTACACTCTCTCAAAGGGGTTTTAAATAGGTTTTTTCCAATATTTCTGAAACGATTTAAAAAAACTTGTACAGATGATAAATTTAAAGATAAACTGTTAAAATTTTTAATCAGAGGCTTCCTAAACTGGTTGGGTTTAGGGTAAAAAGTACCCTAACTATTTTCTCTGTAGTTTCTTACCACTTTCAGTAACGAAATTTTAAATTTCATAGTTTTTCATAAAAAGGTCCTATGCGTTTTTCCGATACAACTTACTGATTTTGAGTAAAATCGGTTTTACAATTTATGTTACTGACCATAAATAGCATAAAAATTAAAAATTAAATTCTTTTTACCACTTAGGACGCCTCTGATTAAAAATTTTCACATCTCATCTTAGAATTCGTTTAGGTGTATAATAGTTATCAGCAGTACCAAGTTTTGTAATTTTATCTATTCTGAAATTTGGAAAAAACCTTTTAAAAAACGTACCCCTTTTAAGAGATGTAGCTCCCTTACATAGCATTTTTTGAAATATGTTTATAGAAAACTTTTGTCTTAAAATTAAATATTCTATTATCTATTTAAATTTGTAACAATAAAAATAAAACACCCTGTACAGGGTTGATCACGAGAGGGTTATTTCTGATTTTTTTTTGCCGCAACCAACCAATATCACTAACTGCTAAAGTAAATATGTTATTACTTTTAAATTAGAAATCAAAGTATGTTGGATAGATTTTCCAGAAATGTCAGATTGACAGATAATTTATAGGAGAAAATCAGCCGCCAACAGATGGTACTAACCATCACTATGTTTTAATCAAAATTAACAAGTTAAGTTAATGTCATCGATTAATGTAATAGCTATTTGTGTAATGAGATAGGAAATGTATTATTTTTCCGTATTAGGCATGAAATTTTAGATTGAGGCGTTAGCCATTTTCGAAATATTTCGTGTTTTTTGAAACCTTATGAATTTGCATCTTTTTCGGTATCTCTACCATTTTTAAATATTTTGGTTTCATAATATTAAGTATTTGTTAACTAAAAAAAACATACAGGGTGCATGATGCTCCAATGTGCTGCTTGTCATTTTCTCTACGCCACTGGTATGTTCACAATTGCGCAGCTAAGCTCCGCCCACAGGTCCCTCTCGTTCTCCGACAACTCTATAAGAGCAATGACAAACCTTACTTCGTTTAAACATAAACTCAACTACAACCAGTAACTACATAAAATCAAAAAGCTATGTCAGAAAAAATAAACTTGATAAAAGTTTT
This sequence comes from Tribolium madens, assembly GCF_015345945.1. NCBI lineage: Eukaryota > Metazoa > Arthropoda > Insecta > Coleoptera > Tenebrionidae > Tribolium > Tribolium madens. The sequence goes on from NW_025401006.1 coordinate 8,589,863, forward strand.
CGACGACGTTAAATTTTTGTTAAAATATTTGGGATGTTGGAATTCTCCTGATGAAAATACGTTTTATAGAATATACAAATACTTTGTTATAATATCATGTTTTCTATTTTCCATAACAAGTGACATTTATGGATTGAAATACGCATTTATTGATACAGATAAAGCTTATGAAGCGTTACCACTTGCAGTTGGTGCAACGGAAGCAGTTGTGAAAAGTTATTTATTTCGCAAAAATTTCCAAAAATTTACTGAATCGTGGAATCAATTACAACAACCAGAATTTCAACCAAGGAACGAAGAACAAAAAACTCTTTTAAAAAATTACAATGCAACGATCAAGTTACTTTTCAAAGTATATGTTGTCGGAGTGTATTTTTGTTGTGTAAATGCAATTCTTATATCATCGTGGATGAGACATAAAGATTTACCTACGGATCACTGGTTTCCTTTTGATTACCACAAGCCCTTTTTGTACCAATGTATTTATCTTCATACAGCAATTACTGTTTATCTTTGTTCTTACGTAAATTGTGCTTTGGACTCTTGCTTCTTTTTTTCTTTGATGCAGATTATAGCACAGTGTGATGTACTTGCTAACACTCTTAGAAATATTCATGATTTAGACAAATTAAAAGCAGCTCACAGAATTTCAGAAGGTAAAGGTAAAGACGAAGTTATGAACGAAATATTAATCGAATGTATGAAACATTACTTACTCATTAGAAGGTAAGAAAAGCAACTTACTAGAGATTTAAAAAAAATATTGTATTATTTTAGGTACACTAATTTAATTACAGATTGCTTCGGTGGAATTATAACCTTTCAGTTAATACCCTCGGTTGGAATGATTTGTTTTTGTATGTATAACATATTTATAGTAAGAAATATTTAATTTTTATTTTATTAATTATAAATATATTTACACAGCTAGACCAATCAAGTTCGCTATTTTTTCAATTCGTTCTTGTTGGAGCTGGTTCCATAGTTCAAATTTTCTTTTATTGCCTTTTTGGTAATCTGGTTACGGTTACAGTGAATCTCTCAACAAACCTGTAATTATTGTATATCATAAAAAGCATTGTTTTAGAGTGAAAAACTATTTTATGCCACTTTTGAATCGCAATGGTATGCGTCGTCACGTAACTTAAAAAAAAATTTGATCACGTTGATGATGACGTTTCAAGAACCAATAACTTTCTGGGCTTGGAATATTTTTGCAATAAACTACGAGACCTTTAAATCGGTGAGTTTATTAATTCTGATTTAATTAAAGTATTAATCACATTTATCATAGATTATGCGAATGTCTTGGAGCATCTGTGTTGCTCTTAAAAGTACACAGGATATTTGAATTTATATTATCCAAAGAACTCTGTCGTAAATAACAGGTACTTACAAGTTCTTTGGATAAGTTCTATCAGGCAAATAGATTTCAGAAGAGAATTTCGAAAATACTGAGCGTAAAATATATTGTTCTATTTTAATAACTATAACGATAATTTTTAATGATTACTTTTTAATTCTTAAATGCAAAAATTGGACACATATGAGAAAGCTTTTAGTCTTAGTTTATGTAGGCAGGTACATTTAGTAGTCTGTATTTCACTAAAGCTTTTAGAATATCAATCAATAATCAATACTTGACAAAAATCACATTTGCACTTAGAATATGAAGTAAATACAAGTATGTATTTTGCTATTTTTTGTTTCCGAGAAATAGGAATAATTTTTATAATGTAAAATCTAACTTTATTTGCTGAAACATGTATGTTACCTATATACCATACTAATGGAGTTCATTGTTTTTTTGTAATTCCTGCATTTTGTTTATCTTTCACTTTGAAATTGCACTGATAAATAAGCTCAGAGTTTTTTTATTATGTTTTTATTTTATTTATGTACTGAACTCAATGCCACTGTCCAAATTTTATACATTTCATTTTCTGCATCTAACAAATATAAGGTATTAACATAAATTACAGGATTTAAAACAAATTAATAAAAATAACGAAAGAATCAAATTTAATTCATTTTTAAAATCTTCATGACACGCTCATCCGCAGAGAACAGTGTTTTTATAGAGTATTCCTGTAATATTTTACTATTTATACAATTACGTCTAAAGACATCAATTCGTCACCAATAAATTGACACTACAATTAAACGACATTAATGTTAAACTGATAATGACGTAATAACTACAGCCTATTACTAGAGACTCTTGAAAAGGGAGGCGGAAAACAATTTACACGCAATCTTTCACGTCTTGATTTTGCCAGTGGTTTGAATGATTTGTACTAACTGGATTGGTTCAAACCGAGTCACGTGGTTGTGTTCAGATAATGAGGTACTGGGTATTTATAGACGCGGCGCAAAGAAGCTATCATTTTATAAAAAGATACTATATAAATTGTACTAGACCATTTGTGAGAATCACATTAACCAGTGAAAAAAAAATCTGCAAAATCTTTAATTTTGCAATCTGATACTAACCATATTCACAACACTAGTGTCGGAATGGTTGAAATGCTACTGGGCAAACGAGCTTCTCATTAAATAAAATAATTTATTATTAATAAGAAATTTCAATTCAAAATTCAAGTGTTTAACTTATTTGTTCCAAGAAGAATCCATAATGGTAAATGATATAACACAAAGAAGTTCTTTCTGTACCTATCTCACTGACTAGTAGTTGTGAAACATGGTGGTGGTGAATTAATTTATTTGAACCTTTCGATAATGTCAACCGTCTACTCAAAATTTTGGATTTTGGCATTTTCCAACCGAAAGCGTAATTTATAAAATTTAGAAAAACTTTGTCGTAACTACTTTAACAAACTGTATTTCTGAATTGCAAATTTAAAAATTTTGAAATCGCAGTTAGTTCAGTGAAAAGAGTTTTGAAAAGTTTAATATTGCGCAAAAAATTCTAAAAAACCACCGAATTATGGCAACTAACAGCAGCAAAAATTTCAACCAAGAAACAAAACACAAAGAACTCTTTTACATTGATATAACAAAATTTCACTTCAAATTATATTTTTTGTAGTGTATATTGGTTGTATAACCCAAATATTTATATCTTCTTTGTTAAGACACAAATAAGATTTTTCTACGGAACACTGGATTCAATTTGATTATCACAAACCGTATTTGTTCGAGTACAATATATTTTTACTCATATAGTAGTTGGTCTATTTCGTTGTTTTTTTTTTCATTGTAAATTTTTTCTTATCTTTGCTGCATATTACAGCTCAGTGTAATACACTCACCTGTACTCGACTTACACAAACTAAATGCAACTATCAAAATTTCAGAACAGAAAAATAAGAATGAAGTAATGAATGAAATTCTAATCGAATATAAAACATAACCTCCTTATTAAAACGTAAAAAAATAACAATTCCTTCTCTTTTCTAAATATATTTTTTTAGATTCACCCAACTAATTACAGATGGTTTCAAAGAAATTATAACTTTACAGTTCCTACCGTCAATTGCAATAATTTGTATCTCAACATACGTATCCCTGGTAAGGACAATACATTTTTATTTTCAATACATTAATGATACATTATTATAGCTGCAACTATCAGACACACAATTTTGGTTTTCTATATTTACTGAACTCGTTGCCACTGTCCAAATTTTCTTTTACTGTGTTCTTTTTTGGTTATCATGTGATTAAAATAATTTAATAATAATTATTAATTATTAATGATTTTTAACTAACTGTTCCTAGATTATACAAACATCATGGAGCATGGTGTTGCTTTTAAAAGCAAATAAGATTAATATTTTACTTATTAATATTAAATACTACGTCAAATTAGGGTAAATAGGGTATACGTAGAGAATCTAAATGAAAACGTAGTCAAAGTGAATTGTAAACATGAACATAAGTCCAAACAGTTGCATAAATACCTGTAAAATTTATCAGTACAGCTGCAATTTTTTTTTTTCTTCTAGAATAAATGAAATTTCAACTTTGACAACATTCTTGTGAACATCATTACAATTCACAATGTTTTCCCAACACTCTGTAGTAGTCATGTAATTTTAACAATCTATGCACGACATTCGTTCATTCGTTATTCAAACTCACAACATATTTTCCGTTTTACTTATTATTTACTTCAATTTTTAAATTTTAATGCTGTGATTAAAACTGTAAATTTTAGAGAACAACCACTAGAGTAATAAACTTTAATATTAAAATGGAATTTCTAAATTGTACCTAAATAACTTTTCTTACACCACTTGTTGTACTTTTAACTATAAATAACACAATAAATATTAGATCACACTGAACATTTTTCAGAGTTACACGTGAATATCGTTTATTTCAACTTTGTGGAAACAATTTTGTTGTATAGGTACTTTAAATTTTATCTTTGGTAAAAATCTAAATTGTGGCTATCAGTAATTGTATCACTCTTACTTCAGAATAAATAATGCCTAATTATTAATTTGGAGCTCTGTTCTCTACCGACTTTTTAATTTCTTCAACAAATAACCTGTATATAAATTTTCATTTCAACTGGTAGCATCTAATAGGCTAAAGTAACAAATCGAAACTAATCATTGGAAGTGTTCTCGTACCAAAAATCCTCATCACTAGAATTTAATTAAATATTTTTAAATGGGTCGAAATTCCATGTCCTTTTATAGGTTTTTAAGCCTTGTCTTGGAAAATGCCATTGCACTCTAGTTTTCGATCCACATCCCGACCAGCTCATCCATCATGGGTGTACAACCATTGCATGGTATGCTCTGTCGATCCATCAGTACCAACATTAGCCTACAACGCGACCAATTAGTCACAGGGTTATCGACAGAGTCAAGTGGTCACGAAATCGGCGGAATTTGAAATAATTTCATAACTGATGTTACAATAAGAAAAATTTTAGATGCATTGTTTTAATGCAGCGGCAAGTTAACAAGTTGCAGTTATGACAGAGATAAGAAAGCACGTGTCGAGTGGGTGAACTTTCGCTCGTGGGAACCCGGCTCGGGAACTGAACCAATTAGGAACCCTCCCAAATTTTAAATGTGATGCTACACGAGATACAACCGGAGTTTCTACGCTGAGTCCGGGAGTTGTACCTTGTGTTTATTCATTTGTAATTTTGTAATTAGAAGTTGTGTTATTGCGAGACTACCCACGCCCGCTTTTGTGTTTTATGGTAGTTCCTTGAACATTGTGTTTAAATAAAATGTTTTTATGTTTACACGATATCGACGAAAAAATGTTTATACATGGTTTTTGTAATATTATAGGACTTGATATCCAATACACCATATATAATATTTATTGTCCATTTGTTTTAAAGTGCACTGAATACATGTTAGCTTGTTTGTAACTGTACCTACGCGAATACGTTCCTTCGTGATTTAATGACTTGTTATGTAGTACGATAAACAAAATGTCTTTTTCCAATGGATTTGCCTCATCAAGATAAGAAAAACATGTGTTTCCAAATTTTCAAAAAAATATCATCTCCAATATTTCTCCATTTTTTTGTAGATCCTTTTTGATGTTACGCCATTGGGATTTAACAAGGCGTTGATAATACTACGTGCCTCTGTCATTAGATCACTGAAGGTGTCTGCAATTACGATGAAGGGTTACCGCGGACCTACTTACCGATCTCTTATGATGACACGGTTATTACTGTAATCTTGTGCTATTAGTCATGAGTGCTTGTTAAATGCTCTGGGTGGTCTCTGATTATGGTATTTCTTTCAGACACTTTTTCCAATGAATTCTACCTTTATCTTAGGCACCTTACATTTTATAGACCACATAATCGCTTGATCGACGCAAATCGTGCAATTGCCAATAATAAAAGAACAAACAAATGGCAACAAGTAGTAATAGAATAGCTAATAGGAAACACAAAGAACGTAGAAGCCAACCACTCAAAAAATAAATAAAAAGTCTCATATTTGTAAGATAAAATCTTGTGCAACTATAGGAAACATTTCTAAAGGTTGATCATGATTGATGGTATTCTGCTAAGACAGAAAAAATCTACAAATTATTTTATAATGCAACCAATGTTTATTTTTTGTTGGGACGTGCAGTAATATTTTAATAATAATAATTTTTATTTGAAAACTACTTTTAAAGTTGAAAGTTGAAAAAAAAATAGTGCATGATATTGTAACATTTAAAAGAAGTAATGATAAAATATAAATAAAAAACTCTTAGCCATTCAGATCTACATATAAAAATATAGTTTTGTCCTCTTAATAACGCGTTAAAAAAACTACAGTAAATGAATCCGTGATTAGCAATATATTGTTAGATAAAGATTGATTTTAGTATCAAATGTTTTAAAAGAAACAAAAACAGAAAATACCTAACAGACTAGTCCATTTAATAAGATGCTTAAACAAATTAAACCTTTAACATAAATTTTATTCCTGTTGTTAGGCAGGAAAACAGTATGAGGATATAAAACTTATACTTGACTTCCTTGCTTACTATAGTGAGCATAAAGCACTATGACAAGAAAAAATTACAACCTTTACAAAAGAAATTTGAGCCTACCGCACTAAATGTTTTTTTTTGTTTACCTATAACTATTTCTTGATTTTGTCTTCATAGTTGCAACACAATAATCTTCATCATTCAATTAACACATTTTGTTACGTAATATTACGAATATTAAAAAATCAACACGAAAAAATTTTACCGTAAAAGCTAATTATCTTAATTATTCACAAACATAAAACCGTTAAATAAACCTGGCGCCAAAATTTAAGCACATATCTATAATGTTGGAGGTTCTCTGCCTCCGCTAATGAAAATAAGTGAAAAAAACTTGAAATTAACGTTGACAATGACATCCGGAATGTTAATGTTTTTACAAGAAATGAACAAGATGATTTTTATGTACACAAAATTTTACAAGGATTCACGATACATACCTATCCTTTAATGATTTGATCATTGAGAAATCGATTCGAAAATTCGAGGAACGCCACTGTATAGTATCGTGGTGTGGGTTCGACCTCCAGATATAAATAACAGTAATAAATGGTGCAACATTCCTATATACGAGCGCATCAGAGGGTAGTTATCGAGTGTTAAGTATATCTATTCCCTTCCGCATTAACTCGTTGATTTATCTCGACCAAGACGTCGGCGAAAGCCTAGATCACATTTAGAAAAACAAAAAAATAGACTTCAAACAATTCGATTTGTAACTAGTGGAGCGTGACCAAGTGGTTCCTTGTCTTCATGGATGGGATATCTGTCGCTGTTAATATCCTGATTTGAGCTTGCTTGCGAGATATACGACGTACTAAAATAGGATTTCAACGCCAGATTGTTTTACATCTACGAGACGTATAAGTCTTTGTCAACGGATTATACTCACCGTATGGCCAAATTTACGACTGTCGCATGGCCAAAAACTTTTTCAACCAAATCACTTTATTGAGCCTTTTTGCACAAATAAACCAAGGATTTTGAGAACTGTGACAAGATTAAATATTTACACTAGTTCGGATTACATTATTGCAACAAGCGACTATTAAAAATTACTTTATATTCAATTATGCAAAATTTTACGATATTTGTTTTTCCAAAGTCAAGTGTGAAAAGATAGTACAGCCTGATGTATCTTTGGAACCTCCCTAAGTTTTAGAATCTACTTAAAAGCTTCCGTAAAGCTGTAGTTTACTTGTCAACTCAATCAAGACTTTTGTTGATTTAAATATGAGAAAAATACTTTTTGCTAGTAAGCGGCCCGACAAAAAATTAAATTTTAAAGAAGTCCAGCAGACCGTACGTGTTTACACAGACCACTTAACTGACTTGAAGTGTCTATTTGTTTTAACGAACTGCTCCTAATGGCCGCGTCTAGTATTTTCCATTGTGATCGCAGCGATCCACTCTGAATTTATCGATTCAAATTTTATTCAATTTTTCTTTCCGGAATCTAATAAAATTAATTAAGCATGCTGCGGTGTCACGATTTAGACACACATATCGTGATAACTCAATATGAATATTGATGGCGCAAATTGGACATTTACATTTAGCGGTTTTCGGCAGCGTTTAGAAAGTTGATTGATGCAATATAACAAACAAATGGATCTTTCGGCGTCGTATGTGTGTAATTTAACACTTCCTACGACAAAACCCACCTGAGAAATTGCCCGGAACGGTGGCAGACTTATCAGATAAACAAACCAAGAATTACCATTTTGGAATAAGAACGCTGAAACTGGAGCTGTGTTGTTCGCTTAAATGGATTATAGTTGCGAGAATATTGCCTCGCATAAATCCCAACTCCTTAAAAATTTAATTTCACAAAATGAAGAGCAAGCGAACTTCCGACAAGCTAAACAGAAAATTGCTTTCTCGAGTACTCTCGGTTGGCATGGAAGTGAGCCAAGATTAGATTTCGTTTAACAAATTTGCCTTATTGCGGAAGAATTTTCTAACAATTGGCGCAGACTTTTATTTGAAATTATTTACTGTTTTGGTTTCTTCTATGCTCACATTATGGTTCACTTGATATCATCTTATTCGTTATTTCGTAAAAATGATGCAAGCAAGAAATAGTTGGAAGATGTTATCGAAGAGTAGATTAGTTTTATTTGCGAATTATGGGAGCATACGAGTGGCTTTTTCGTAGTCTCTCTTTGTCAAAACAAAAAGACAAGAGTTGTTTTTAATTGAATAGCAAAGTTATCATAGAATGAGATCGGAATGTTTGTATCACCATACGTACGTCGTGGCGTTAGGCGGCTCAAAGATGATGCCTCTAACATCCACACAAGTTGCGAGGAGGGCATGTTGACACTCAAGTGGCGCCGCCACGGACGTGGGAACTTACTTTACAACCCGACAACTATCTTCCTATGTTTATAGCTGAAAGGGATATTTATATCTCGTAAAACATAGGTGAAAACATTAAAGTTCCTTTCGGCTAATATGTACTTTGCTGCCACAATTAAAACAAAGAAACAAATTAATAAGATACGAGGAATGAATTCCGAATAAATCATTAGCATTACTGTAGTGTTTATTCAAGGTTCAAATACATATCGTCACTTCGATCTAAATAAAATAATTTGTAGTGAATGTTATGATTTATTAACTGTCGACGTGATTAATTATAATCCTGACATAATTAAATTTTAATCCATGAATAGAATAAATTTGTTTAATTAGATGCTAGTTAATTATCGCGCAAATTATTATTGGCGTGGACAACCCGAGGAACAACCTTCATAACACCATCAAAAGAGCTAATTCAGGTAAAGAACACTAACATATTTCAAATTCTTCCCTTCTTTTTATTGCAGAAGAAATAATTAATTATGTGATACGAATGCGGTGCCACACCGGCTGGCCTTTCAGGACATAATAACTAATGATTCCGGAAGCTATTCATCTGAGAACGACATAAAGTTTACAGTTTTTCGAAAGATTTTAAGCACGCCACTGCTTCCGTATTCTTTTTTCCGGGTATAAGAATAGTGAGACTGCTGTAAAAATTAAACTGATAACGTCTACGAACAAACAAAAAACCTCATCTTTCACACAATACGTAATATAACACAAATGACACACATACTACAATATTTATGCGTTTAACAAGGTGTGTCATTGGTTGATAAGAAACTTGAATGACATAAAATAATCCAGCGAAATGCAAAATAATAAGAGAGTCAAAGTTTTTTATTATATTTTCTTTTAATCGCCGTATAAATACGACGCCTGAAACTCGCGAGCTTTCAAAAGCTCGACGGGTATTTAATAAATGATGGCGCCACTGGATTCTGTACAAACAACTTGTAATATATACTTATGTGACGATGTAAGCACATACTTTTTTCTTTCTTTAATTATTATTATTTGCTAACATTGAATGGGTACTGGTAGATACTTCTCCATGGTTAATTACCAAAGTATTTTTTACTCAACTTTAGTATTCATGACGCGAATGTTCGGCGACTTCACACAATAATAATTTTACGTACCAAACACGTACCTATCACTGTTTCTAATTAGCAAATATCTAATTATTGCCAATGTATTGCCGTTTTATGACGCAAACCATGAAATAAATCTGTTGACGTAATTGCTGTAAATTAAAATAATTTTTGTGTTAAATTGAGACATCGACACTCTTATACAAATGAATTATTACGTTACTGTATGTCTTTATTTTATGCAGTTGTGTCGTTGTATGGCTTTTACGTTATAGCATAATACATATAATGATATTTCTTGCAAACCCGTAGGTGTAATGACCAACAAATTTAACATACCTAGTAGGTAATTTATTTTGTGCGTTTTAAAATAGAAATAATATTTAAGTCGACTTAAGGATTTAAAAAAATAACTATACCGGCATGATTTAGACAAGGTTTCAAAAAAGCAGTTTTCATTACAAGGTTATTCACGGGAGGGTTATTTCTGAATTTTTTTTTGCCGCAACCAACAATACCAATAGTCGGTTGGTAAACGATAACAAACCATGTCGCATCGTTTCAGAGATGTTTTTTTGCGTTAATGTGAAAGACAAGACTAACAATAGCTATCGTGGATTTAGTTATAATTATTTTCAAAATTTGGAATCAAGAAATTGTTGCAATATGTATAATGGGTTGCGGCAAAAACAAATTAAGAAATAACCCTCACGTGACTAACCCTGTATAAAAATCAGTTTTTGACAAACTTTCTAAATGCGTCCTTGTCTGGAAATAAAATTTACAAACAGTCATAGGAATTCATCACTGTTTATCTGTTTTATTTAATTGTCTAAGCTTTATGTAAATAAATTCAAAAATATGTATGCTATAGTTCTACTAAGTAATCTGTAGGTAGAAAAAATGCATTTTCATCACATGGTTTCAATTTTTCTTACTTACGTTCATGGGCGACGACTTTTTATATTTTCAGTGGGTGCATAAAAAAAAATTGATATTACTTGTAAGTTGTAAGACTCGAGAACAATTATTACGCGAAAAAACGATTCTCTTCTTCCCTATGCTTGCTGAATTTATTGTATTTTAATATTAGGAAAATTAAAAAAAAATATAATGTTTGTAGAGTTCAAAAGAAAAAAATCAATAATAAAAATATGCAATAAATAGTGTAAAGAAAATAGTACATGTTCAAAGTTGCCAAATGTTTCAAGTTGTTGAGTTTTGAAAAATAATACACTACAGTTAAATTTAAAATAAAAAATCGAAAACAATTTAAAATAATGACTCTTGAAAACTTGCATGAATGTTCCTAAGTCTAGAGGTGCATACAGCTAACTTTTCATTAATGCAATTAATTTAAGATGAACAATATTAGAATATGCGAAAGCTACATAAATAATCTCAAAAATTATTCAGTATTAATTTTTGAGTTTTTACATTTTCAAAGACCAAAAATTTTTTTTTCAATTTTTTCGAATCATTATTTCAAGTTTAACATGCGAAATTGTGGAAAATGTTGAAAAAAAATGCTTTTTCATTTTAATGAAGATTACACAATGTTCAGAAACAATTAATTCTTTGCCTTTAATTCTTTTGTAAAACTTTGATCAATCGGTCCGAGTTCAGAGCTATTGGGCGTAGCTATAAAAAAACCTATTGCCAGATTTAGTCTCCCTATGAATATTCGTGAATACGCGGTAGATTTACAACAAAAAAGTTATTTTTTTCTAAAAATCGTGAAAACATCTTGTAGAAAATTTATTCCAGTTTTTGAAACTGTCCTTACATTGTCTGTGTGGTCATTGGTTGCTGAGCTATCGATCAACAAAGACAAAACGATCCTTTTTCATTAAAAAACTGAGCGATAAATCGACGTAAAAAAAACATAAAAAATCACATTAAAGCTGAATGAACAAGCCCTCGCGCTCATGTATTCATTTAATTAATAAAAATTTCCCCAAGTCCGTGGACCAAAAAAAAGATTAAAAAAATGTTTTTTTGGGCTATTTCTTAGGATTACAATAACCGCAGCTCAGAAATTTTTTTGTCTAAAGATTTCAAGACTAGAAACTTGAAGCTTTGAAATGGATTTTTTAAATCTAAATACGACCATTTTTCATTGAGACACACTATTTCAAATTCTTTGGAATAGTAAAAGGTTTATGTAAAATGTTTTGTAGTTTTGAAGTTTTTGGGATAATATGAAATCTTTTTTCAATGAGTTTTTCACTAAAGAGCTTAATTTTGAATTTATTTGAGAAATGAAAAAACAAAATAGAATAACATAACCGCTGAATTTGATCCAATTTTTCTCGAAAAAATAAAAAAATGTAAATTTAAGACATCTTTGACATACAACGCTACTAAAAAAAAGATTAGAATAAATACGAAATTCCAAATATGTTATATTAAAAGTTATTACTACAGAACTGGCGCCCCAGAGAAAAATGTCAAGTGCCAGCGGCAATAGGTCGCTAAAAAGTGCAGCCGAAGAAGTAATTTTTGCTTGCATAAGAAAGTTATTAGACTCTTAAATCCACCAATCCCAGAAGGGCACCTGAGAGAGTGGTGGAAAAATTATATTCGTTGCAAGGTTACAAAAATAATAGCAACTTGCTCAGAACTTTCAAAAAAATAATTGGTCTACTGTAATTTTGACATTTATTAATGTCATGTGGGTTACTGGTTAATACTGGAAACTAGCAGATTATGTCACCCACATGACAGAAAATTACAGTAGACCAGCTATTTATTGAAATTCCTGGACAAATTTGATATTTTTCTCTGGGGCGCGAGTTCTGGCGCAGCCTGTATACTAATTACCAGAATTGTACAGTAAATTTAATCACATTTGCAGTAGAGCGCAGCAATGCAATTGTTGCTTACTTTTTTCTTTGTTGGCACACTAAACTTATCCTGTAAAGTTTTTAGATAATCCAATTTCCTATCAATAATACCATTATTTTTTTACGTTATAAGTTATAAGAGTGTAAATGAATATCAAACAAAAATGTTCTTTAACCACTTACTTTTTTCCGATTGAAATAAGATATAAAGTGAATGAATCAAATGATCAACATCAATGATCTAGAAAAATATCTCTTAAAATATATTTTCTTTTTAACTTAAAGGATATCATCCATCAATCTCGAAACAACATGAATCGATAATATACCGCCAAACACTGATTATAGGACTATCGGAAATATTTTTCTTAATTGTTTAAATAACATCTTAAAGGTCCAAAAATAAACATACTCGTAGCTTCCATCTCTTGAATTCCAGAATTTTTAAGTTAAGTAACTGCCATTTCAAGTCCAATCAGATAGATAAAATTAATAGTGCGCAAATGCTCAAGTACCGGACTTTGAATGTCTTTAGATGTCTATCACAATGTCTATAAAAGTGTCCGAAATCGTGAATTCAAAACACTAAATATTTCATATATGTGTCAAATAAAATTAATTTATGACTAAAAAAATTGACGTCAAGGTGGAATTTGGAGTCCAATTAAAAATTTGTGTTGACGAACCTCTACGTTACATCTCTATCGAATATCATTGCCTCGAGCACGACCCCCCACAGTCGGCATCAATCTTTTGTTATTTCATTCCCCTGTTCTTCCACGCTTCCAGCCCAATGATATCTAAACGCTTCAATTATGGATAAAATGGCAATAATCGTTTGAAAAAAAAAAAAAATTCGAAAGGTCTCGAAACTTTCTCTTTTTCCATGTAGATTCTAACAGGTTGAACAAAGACGTCAATTTCGTTGCGTAATTGGGACCACAGAAAGAAACCGCTTGATGTCAGACCAATTAACTTTTACCCTCAGCAGACAGTCTTTAACGATTTATGACTTTTTATAGGGTGGTTTTCTACAATTACCCTCTTTAGGAAACGTTTATGTTTTTAATGATGTGGCTCATACCCCACGTTATAATTTGACAAGACGAAACGAGAGTGACGACCATCTCGAAGATTTATCGACGTATTTTTCTTGTCTAAAGCTACCATTATTAAATATTTTTATAGAGTTGTAAAAACCTGAACGCTTCGTCTACGCCTTCGCGCGTACGAATGTAGCACAAATTAAGTAAATTTACAAGATAAATTTTAAGTTTATTACTTAGTAATTTATAGCAGGTAGCTCACAATTATACGGAGGGAGTAGATTCTTAAAACAACAAATAAATAATGAGAAAAATACAAAAACCGGTAGGATAATTACTACGGTAAGTTCGTTAAGTTCCGTTAAGTATGTATACACCCGCTTTCACAGAAATGTAAGCAAACATTTGTACTGCATATTCCTGCATTGTGAACTGAGTCTTAGACTTTTTCGACGTCTTGTATTTAATCAAAGATTTTCTCTTCAAGATTTGAAAACCGAAAGAGACAACGTGACGACCGTGACTAAACAAGGGAAATTTTCAACTTTGATACAGCGTAAATCCTACATTTTACTACAAAACAACCGTAAATACTATTGTAATCCTTAACAAACAACACCTAAATCAACCACAGTATACGCATCTCCGTCACGAAATTTTTATTTACACCTCGTGTGTGACATTGTAAATGAGATACACTTAAATTTTTATAGGCCATTAAAACTGTAGACCAGCATATTTAATAAACACTGCACCCAAACGGTGGAGTCCAAATCGTTCAGTGTCTAAGAACTAATAAATCGTAACTAACCTTGATATAAATATAGAAAAAAAAAATTTAATCAAAATACAGGTTGTTTCACATAACTTTACGAAGCTTGCGCCTAATGTACGCACCCAAATATACAAAGGTCACAGAACACTGGATACAAAAAAATACACATTTAATTATTTAATTTTTGGAAACCCATGACAGTAGTTGTCAAACTAACCACTGTTTCATTAATAGTCATAAACTGCAGTTTTTCAGAAACAATTATAATTTGTTCTATCAAGAGACGGCATGAATATGATTGTAGTTTATCTATCTTAATCACTAACTAACTAAACATGTTGTAATTTTTGAAAGGGTGAACAAACTAGAGAAGATTATCCAATTTTTCAAAATTTGTAATCGAGTTCGTATCGGAATATGTATTATTGATTGCATCTTACAGGCGCAGGCCTCGTAAAATTACGTGAAACAACCTGTATATATGTACTCTAATTATCCCAATTGTCATATAATTTATCCCTTGACTAGTAGAGGTACAGTCGTGTGCAATATATTTTGAATGTCAATGTCATTCATCAAACTTTTTGTAATTTATCCTTTGTGATTGATTGTTTTTGTCTCAAAAAGTCAAAAATAATTTAAACGTCGAGAAGCTTTCTGTTACAGGTGAAATTAGGGCACGAATTCAAACTATACAAAAATAATTTTTTCAATAAAATGACATTGACGACCATAATATAGTGCACGCGACTGTATAGCCTGACAGAGATAAAAATGCAAATTCTATAACATAAAATAAATCTGCTGTAAATCTCACTGTATTTTTTTCACTTTTTGTAATAATACTTCGAAAAATATTAATGTTACCATTAATAAAAAATATTTTATAGGTAACGTATTTTGTATCATTTTATAATATATGTACTTTTTTTACCACCAATTGTCAAAACTAAGTTTTGTAGGTAGCAAAGTACACTTTTAATTAATGAATGTGGGGAACGCTTCCATATGAGATTTTGTATTAATAGGTTTCCAATAACAAGATACTTTAAGTGAAATTTAAAAAATAAGCTAAAAGCTATATATTCATGCCCCTTTAAATTTCAACGATTGTTTGCTATGAATGAATGATATAGGAACTGCTTTTACACTTAAATCTTTTTGAGATGTTTTTATTTATTTTAAATTACTCCACTTCGACTTAATTATTAATTTTTTATATTAGTTACATTTAAAAAAAGAACTTTTTTTAAATTTCTGCAAGGCTTGTTGACAAAAGCAGTCAATATAAGTTGCCCATATAAAATCCGTAAAACTCTTATGTTACTTATGTAACATTCGCAAACTTGGATTTTAGCAAGTCGTTATAGTAAACAAACAAAAAACTTGGAATTCGCAAACAAATTTTTACAAGCGACACCCAAACACTCACCAAAAGATGACTTATTTCTGTTTGTTTTACATAATAATTAATGAACATGAGGTCACGAAGAGACTGTGTTACTGAGTGAACAAGAAGTCCGCCAACTCATAATAATAAATGCTTCATTGTCAACAACTACCGATGACCACGTCATTTCATTGTATGCAGCTTTAAGCTACAATGATTTATGTTTATATCTGTCTATTCACTATCACACAGCTATATCTTTTTAAAAGTCATTAGCTGCCAACTCCTCGTGGAGCTTTTTTGTCAACCTTATTTTGGCCAGCTCTTCTAAATTATTAAACTGTCTTTCACATAAAATAATTGTTAACAAATAACATTGATTGACATGTCTAAAACTGCATTAGTGCGATAATAATAAAAATAAGCACTTAGCATCGTGATAAACGAGATTGATGCATGTCACAGTTGGTAATAAATAATCACAATCACTACAAATCTGGATCAAAATCACAATGACTCCAGGATTATATTAAACAAACTAGTAATAAAAATCTCGATTTGTATCTACAATAATTATATTATGTAAGAAATTTCTTCACATAAAACGTAATTAATACTTCTAGGGTGAATAGTTGAATGTTGTTCAGTAATTTACCTTACCTTCACCATCACGAAAATGATTTAAAGCCTAAACGTGCTTACGAGATATGCCCCCCAGAGGTCCGTTTTGTTTAAAATGTCCAACCCAACTCGAAAATCCATTACATAATCTATCGCACTTGTAAAAACATCATAAAATATGGAATATATGCTGGCCTAAAAAGTGTGTAGCATCAAATTTTGAAAAATGACCTCTTACCAACAACTTTCACGTTGGCTATCGATTATTTAATATTTTTATAGATCCTCTGAAACAGTAAAAAACGAAATTTAAGAACTATCTCAAATTAAACTTGTATATTATAACATGCATAAAAGCCATTTGTTTAAGTTTAAGATAATAAAACGTTATAACAGCTTTATTACAAACATGTTACCCCCGAAGAAGCCGTGCAATAAAACGGTTTATGGTGCCACACAAAAAATAGTTCTTTTTTAATTTGGAGATATATTAAATCACTGACCTGTATGTTGGAAATTCGGTATGATAGGTACTGATAGCGATGTAATTAATTTGTACTTTGGTATGATATCCCCTGAGGTGCACCTCACAAACAAACACAGATTATTCCTGTTGTTATTTTGATAAAATCTGACTCGTACATTCTTTAAATTATGATTTATTTTAATCCTTTAATGTTTGAGCCCGACTTTATATTTATCAAACCCTAAAGAAAAAGACCGCAGGTCTTAAAACTTGATATTAAAATTTTATTTTATTTTCATGTAACCCCACTACGCCACTGTTACTGTTTCAACACGAGAGCTAGTTTTAACAATCTCGTGTTAATTAAATTGTCAACAGAAATAAAGCTAACAGTTTTCTGAATAGTCTCTTGAAGTTGAAGTGGGAACATGTTAATTACATTTAATTACTTGGACAAAACAATAAACATGAAATTTCCGTGATAAGTCCGGTAGAAAAGTGAAGGTTTTAATGCCCGAACAATGCTTTGTGGCAGTGAAAGGTGGCCAATTGGCCCAAAAGGTGATTGAGGGTTGCTCTAATTCTTCACGGCTCAATTGAAACGAAGAGAAGCAGTAGGCTAACACCCGTTCAGAATTAAGAACAAACAATACAAAAGAATTGCCCTCTTCCCTTGCCAAGTTAATCTGTGGATCATGCATCTGCCGGGGATTTGAATACCAGCGACCATAATAATTTATCGGTTGGGTCCACACGTGCCCTCAGCGGGCTCTAATGGAAGCAATTCGATAAACACCGACATCCTTTTCAAAAAATATCTTCAAATGGTCCGTGATAAAGGCAAAAGCCACCTAAACTGGCCACGGGTGTTAACCATTGGTTACGAGGAAGCGAAGCTACAAAGGCGAAAGTTTCATGGTCGGCCGAGCGAATGATTCGAAATGTAATTTTATGCATTTGCTGGTTGCAGAGTTTTATTCATAAACTTTTTCGAGCTGCTATCATGACCAAGACAAAAAGATGCAAAACTTTTGAAACAAAACTCCCGAATATTATTATTGATTTAAAGCTTGGCATAAAAATGTTATTTTCTTCCACTTTTATGAGAAACTTACCTGCAGTCGGCATGGTGAATTTGTTGGTTTGAAGAAATAAAACTCTGTCGCTATTTTAAATTATGTATTTGTTGTAAATGCGTAATAATTATGTATGATTTGGAATGTAATATTAAGGACACTGCCTCTACATGGCACAGATCTTATAACAATATGAGGCTGACATAATAGCAAATAACAACGAATAACACATAATATATAAAAATTTCTATATTATATATCATTTTATCAAAGCCTCATTCATTATTTGGTATTTTGCGATAGATTGCCCAACGGACCATTAAAACATGGGATAGCGCAATTCAGGCACCGATTAAATGAGATAAAAACGTTTAGTAAAATATGGGTGCCTCGACACTTATTCAAAAAAATAAATAATAATGTACAAAAGTTATATAAGATGAATTAAATAAGACCCCATAGGGGTTAAAATAAGACTGTACACTCACATTCATAGTCAAAAACTCGATTAATAATTTACATACAAACTTTACAAAGACACGTTGAAATTAATACACGAAGCAAAAATAAAAAATAAATTACAATACCTATACAACTTATGTGTGAAACCGGGTTTTTCATATAGTATTTATGAATATGGGTGTACAATAAGTTTGTACATCGCATACAATACATTTATACAAAGCGAACGTCCGTTGGTAGTAGAGTAGAGTAAAATCGGCAAAATCGGCAAAATCGGCGATTTAGACGGAAGCTTTGTACAATTTCACATACTTCATAGATACTATAAAATACTGACACACTGTACTGAATTATCGACGCAGTCATTGGCTCTTATTCCATTCATATTTACACACGTCCACTATTTCAGGAGTTATACTATGGCCTCTGATTTTCACGCGTTTCATTTTCCTGCAAAAGTCCGACAAGAAAGAACTATCACACTCATCCTTCGGTAGAAAGTCGGCACTTGAAAGTTTATTACAACACATCTCGCATGATAATTTATCTGAAATCGAAGTTGTCCCATTTATTTGTGACCTGTGGTGGTCCTTTTTTGACCTCTGATCACAACAACGATGACACTTTGCAAATCCACCTTTTCTGTTAAATCGTATCACTCTTTCCTTATTTTTGTGGATTGTCAAATAGTATACGTTTGCTTTTGGATGCAAAGGCGAAACTTGCTCTTGAAATTTGCAGGAATCTAATGATGGTGGATTCCTCTGTAATTATGCTCAATTAAAAACTCTATTTTTAATCAATTCACAAACTTACCTTAGCAATAAGGTTCTTGTAGTTGCGGTTCCAACAAATAAATTTTCCGCTCTTTATATGATACAACAAAATGGAATGTTCTACTGTCACCTTGTATAAATATTCTAAAAATTGTATAATTACAACTTTCTTTTAGATCAGAGTTTTAAACATACCAAGATCACTCGGATAATCCTCTGTTTCCTTCGCCACAACTTTGTTTGCCTCTATTCGAAGATACCCTTTCGTGAATTGTGAAAAAATCTTAGTTTTTCTCACACCAACATTACATAGGTTTGGTGCGGAGAAGACTGGCTGACATAAAATCTGTAATACAAAACATATCTCAGGAAGGTTTTAATAATTTCAATAATTCTTTTAAGCCTATTACTTAGTTTTAAGCAGGAAGCACGTTAGGCGACAACATTCAGCTTAATTTCAAGACATAAATTTTATTTTATTATCAATTGTTTGCATGTATTGACGTTACAATAGAATCTTTTTCAAAACAGTGTTTCTGCTAAGTGGCTATAAAAGTTTCAGAAATTCCAAAGCTTCGTAAAATAATGATAACTTAATAATTATAATAGTTTAAAATCTGTAATAAAAAACAAAATACATTTCTAAAATATATATTTTTTGATTTTCAGACAGTGTCTCCGAGTTGTGACAAAACCATAGGTGAGTACTTGCATTATTATATTATTATCCTAAAGAAATCAGAAAAAAAATACAATAACTCAAACAAAAGCAAAACTTTAGGTATTTATAAGCATACATAATTAACCATAAATTAACTTAATTAGTAACCACGACAAATAGATATCAGTTTTAATTAGTAATTGATGTTAATAATTAATTAACTATCAGCTTAAATTGAGGTTGACTACAATTATTACTTAATCTTGTTGAGTTAACATTTTTATTTTTCACCATTGCCGTTGAATTTAAAGTGAAGAGTACTTACCATAACGCAAAGAAGTACCAATATCAAATATTGCGGTTTATGATGTTTCCTGAAATAAAAGAAAAAAATTAGAATTGAGTCAAAACAAAATAAGTTTGAAATATAACATGACAACAAACATTTTCCATTCACGACACAAACGCAATAATTGTGATGTAATAGTCCGGTACAAACACAATACAATTATTATTTTATAGCGCATAAAGATGAAGAATTTCAGTAATGCAGTTCTGAATAAAACGAAATGAAGAAAAGACGTCATACAAACAATAAATAAGTACAAAAATCAAAATGTTATTGTTTCGGTCAATTACTTATTGAAGTTACTATTAGTTAGTAAATAATTGGCACCTATGTGTTTTATAAACGAAAAATAATTTACCAAAGTCTTTTCAGTTTTGCGGATTGTTCCATGCCCCAAACTTGGAGCGTTTTCAGACTAGAGCACGTGCCACCACTGAAACGCTACTAGTTTATTCATACTTTAAATATGAAGTGGAACAATGTGGCATGTATGACGACGCCAATATGAAAAAAAGTGTGACTGGCGTCCCGACATTTAGCGCCGGATTTCATTATTAAATCGACCAAACGCGAGT
This sequence comes from Tribolium madens, assembly GCF_015345945.1. NCBI lineage: Eukaryota > Metazoa > Arthropoda > Insecta > Coleoptera > Tenebrionidae > Tribolium > Tribolium madens. The sequence continues at coordinate 8,610,862 of NW_025401006.1, forward strand.
CCTAATTGCACACTTGTTACAAGTAGTGATTCCGACATTGTGGTCGTCTAGTCTGATCGCGCAAAAAATATTGAAGTTTAGAGATGCTGCTGTGGCAATGTACGAGATACAACATTGCATAAGCTAACCTTAACGTCAGATAGAATAAACGGTTTTTCTTTGATAAGATATCTGACAAGGCACAAGCGTGTGCTTGGGTTGGTCACAAAAAATCCATTACTTTTAGAAATATTTTTTTATTAATTGTAATACAGAAACTCACATACTGCAGAATTGCACACCAAATGATGACATGATTAAAACTAGCATAAAAATGTGAAAAAATTTCGTCAATGTGTTATAAATCTCCTTTAAAGTTAGTCATATTCGCAAATGTTTTACAAATTCCCAAAATCCCCTTATTTGTTAAACTTAGATCATCACAAGTATAATCGCATTAAATCTCACGGAACACATGGTAAAACACGAGTCCCATTTAAAGGCCAGTTTATCCACTTATTTATGTATCGAAGATGAAAATTTGCATAGGCGCCACTAATGAAAAATCTGTTTTCATGTGAAGACATGTATGTCTATGATTGTCAATCACGAAACAAGGAGCGATAATGTGGCGCCCCCGCCACTATACTAGGTCTGGACGGGTTAATAGCTTGCTCACGTTATCAATCATCAGCAATGACAGCACGTCTTAAAACAACTCTTCCTGCTTGTACAACTCAAGTGTCAACAGTGTCAACACTGGAATCACACTCACTTTTTGGACCGGAAAATAAAGCTCCAAAAAGAGCTCAAAAGCTCTCCACGAGACACGTTTCAGAACAGTCAGGCTGAGATTTATTCAGTGCATCATGACAATTTCAGTAGGTTCAAAATATCAGTAATAATAATCTGTGAAACTCAATTTCATAAATTGTATTACTTTTCTTGCATCAGACTTTGACGCAAAAAAACCTTTTAAAAATTGAAGTAAACAAGTTTGCAATTAAATAACTGCTTTATATTCCATTTACCAGTTGCTTTTTATTTTGTAGAGCTAAATATCATGCAAAGCTTTATCAAACCATACTTTAAAAAACTTTCTTTTCTGACATTATATAATTTTTTATTTATCAACTAAAGCACTGAATCCTGTTGAGATACTATTATCACTGTTTTCCTAAACCGCCTTTAAATTTTACGTTGTGTTTGACCACTAGTAACACTTTGGGTCATTTAACCAACCATATGAATCATTGAAGTTAGTCAGACCTTTAAAAACAATTTTACTTCCGTAAGTTAAATTATACCATTCCTATCGGTCATTGCGGTTGTTGAAACGAAATCTGTCCGCGAAATAGTATTTTCCATTGAAATTCAATCTTATTGTATTAATTTCATTCGCATAAACAAAAAAGTAGGTGATCATAATATTATTTGTTGTTTACTCGCTGTCACCTTTTGGTTTTTATGGTCAAATCTGCTGCAAAGTAAGGAAATACCTCCATAAAAAATACCAGTTGGAAACAAGTTTTATAATTTTATTGATGAAATAATTGAAATGTAATTTGCTGATTACAGTTGAGTTAATAAAAATGATGAATAGGTCCAGTTCAGCTAATAGATTTTGAAAACCGCAAGTCTGGTTGCCTCAGGTCACCGTTCGTGGAGTCGTTCTAAGTAAATCGTCTCTGCTAACAAAAGTTAATTGTTTTAGAGCTAAACAAATCGTAGTGCAATGATGCAAACCGTCTCTATTTAAACGAAAATGGTAGTAATTAGCACCTGCCATAAAGATCGTTAACATTTTGACCGTTCAATCCGTGCACATCTTCATTAAGAACTGAAAAACATTAAAAACTAGTTAACACCACTACGTTTCCCATAAAAAATCATCGTGTGTGGTGGTGAGTTGAAGCTCGTAACTTGTAATTTCACATGTGCAATTTAACAAAACGTGTCGCAATTTCACCTTTAATCGCTTTTAAATAACAACTCTCGCATCGAGAATAGAGTTATCAATAATTTGGAGAGTGCTGAAAAAAGTAAAGGCTTGATGGGTGCAAAGACGTCAGAATATTCATGTAGTGCCGATAAGATCGACTAATTAATAACATCAAATTTAGACATTATAGGTTGCGCTATAGTGTCTTGCGTGTCTCAGCCAGAATATTACTTAATAATATGCAAATACAGGCGGTTTTTTCTGAATTCAAAATAAAATGTTGCTGTAATAAATAAATATCGTAAATGTGTTGAAAATCGAGAATGTGTACACAGCATGACGGTTTTTAGTTAGTAAGAGTCGTTCGACATAAAGCACCACTTAATAAAATAATCTTCGCATATAACCTGAGGCCCGACAATCATCCTCACTTTTTAATGTGCTCTACACGCGATAATACCTACATGAAAATTATGTAACACGCAAATGCACCTTGGCGCCGCTACTGAAACCTTTAAGACGGATTTATTGTAGCAGAGACAACCTGTTTACCTAACCCCGATTCTGAAAGTAGAGCTTTACTTCAGGAAAGCTTGAAAAAAGTGAAAATTTGCAGAGCAGTGTTTACATTCATTTCAATACCTCCCGTGAGAGATTGGTAAATATGTAGTTTTACTTTGTTTAGAGAATTTTCGCCAGATGTAGTGCCTCTCAACAATAGAAAGCTAATTGAAAAAACTGAAAGTAATTTCTGCATTGTTTTTGAGCTTCCTCGAGTGACATTTATCCGAAGGTAGTTCGGCTCTTATCTGGAAAGTCATAAATTATTTAATGAATAGGCGCAAACTGTCTAATAACACAGTAGAATGGCGAAATGTGGAAGAGCTAGGCGTCAATGGTCAATCAGATTGGGTGGTCATCGCCGGCTGCTAATGTGCCTTGACTCTATTCAGCAGGCAGCTGACGCTAGCAAAACGTCCACTAATCCTTTTAACACCACAAACGGTCCTTTCAATGGCACCCTATTATCATCCATTGACCACGTAAGAGGATTGTTGCGATATCTCCGAATGCCAGCTTCACTGTTAGCTCGTCAAATATTTAGAGGAATTTTTCATATTGCACAACAAGGGGATAAATAACTTCACGAACGCTCTGATAAGGTGTTTCTCAATGTACCAGTGAATCTTATTACACGTGTCGTTTGCTGCAATTAGACGTGGATTTGGTTGATGTTATCGAACACCTAGCACATGTTCTCACGCAGAAGTAATGGTAATGCGTTCTTGTAATATACGTAAAAGACGTCGAGAACGACTCAATATGGAAATTTGGGAAAGTCTTACTTAGCTACACCCATGTAGAACTGGTAGGTCAATTACAAGATAGTGGTAAATGCGGCTTCACCCTTATATATTTTTTCCAAATTGTAAATTGAGGGCCGGTTAATTGGACCTCATAATCGTATCAGATGTCGCTTATCTCCAACATGGGCCGGTTAATTCACTCACTTTGAGACACTTTAAACGGTAAATGGAATGCTCGGTTGGAAAAATAAAAACAAAAATTTCAAATTTATTACTCTACAGTCAAATTAAAATCCATTTTAACAGTAGCAGAAAGATCGCTCGAGGAGGAACTACTACTCCCACATCTCCCATATCCCTATAGCAACATACCAGTCCACGGCTACATTTTATGTCAACACCGCATGACAAGATTCAGTGCAAAATTATTTAAATTAAATTGCTTAGATTAGAATAGCAAAGCGACAAAAGGTTGCTTAAAATTAATTCAGCTATTAATTATTTTTACGACTATTCTTCTTTAAAACTAATTTCTATTCGGCGAAAAAAATTTCTACGAAAGTTGACGCAAAATTTAAAACTTGACCCACATATTAACACAAAAACATATATCATAATTTTAATAATTTTGTCATAGTCTGACGGAAATGTTAAATGTGGAGGTTTATTTGATAGTTTACACTTCGTGGCAATGTAACATTTTCGCTGTAAATAAATCAAACAAAATAATATTGCATTTGGTGTGAATTGGTCTTAATTCGAAAGATTTTATCAGGTGTCTAGCCATGTCCCACTTACATTTTAATCGGAAGAGTAGCGAATTAGAAAAGCATTTTTGCCGGATGAGATTACCAAAAAAGTGTGATTAATTCGAAAGCGACTTTAATAGCGGTAGTAATTCGCTCATCTGCATTGAAATGCATCGCAACACGAAGAACCACCGGCCGCATAAATATTTATAGCATGACACTGTTTTAATTCCATAATATTTCAAACACGCGATTTGATTAGTCCCGTAAATCGTACTAATGAGCGTCTGACAGCTCCAAAAAGCTGTAAAAAGCGTGTAATTGAGATAAGCGGCTCTCCTCACTTAACACTGAAAATGACATTAAAACAATTTTACTCGCATGATTCATACCAGATGGACGATTTTGGAGATTGTGGTCGCATCTCTACGATTCTAGGTATTTTACACACTGGCGCCAGACACGACCATGAGGTTACCGGCAAAAAAATTATGTCCTATTCAGATTTACCAAGTGGGACGAATCCTTTGGACACGTTTAAAATGATGATTTATTTTTGTTTCGATTTTGCAAGTTTACAGACACGAATCACTACTGCCTACACTCAAGTAAATTGGATGCGAGCTTTGAATGTTATTTATTCTTATCTCAATGAAATGCTTACAGTCCAGATCTGTATCTTTTATCTATGCAAATTGAACGTTCAAAGCGGAATTACTACTCAACTTAAAAGGAGTATAATCCTTCAATATCATCATTACAAGAGCTACCTTCAATTTGTCCGGAAACGGCGACAACTGCCGACATAAATTACCACTCTGGATTAATTACAACAGAATCCTGCCTCTATTTATTAAAAAAAAAAGTCTGTTGTCGGCCAATTATCCTGTGATTAAATCTTAGACTCAGAAGTCTGGCCCACATGAATCATTGCAAATACGATGTCATCTTGTGTTAAATGATATTTGATTGAACAATAGGATGTGGGTTTGAGGTCTGCCAGGTCTGCCACGCTTTAAACAACCAGGAGCGGTCATGTTTGTACTTGAACATCTGATTTATTCATATTTGTTTATGAAAACTACAAATAAAATCTTGTTTTTACTCGACTTTACATTCCTTCACAGAGATTTCACATATTTTCCATGTTGCCTCCTTAAACGCTGTGGGGCGCAATGGCAGTTTTTTTAGTGTTGCAGGTCAAGGAGAGTAACCTCTAACTTGTAGTTGGAAGGAGGAAAATCACCCTACTTTGCAAAGAAGTAATAAATGAGAGTAATAAATCTGAGTGATATGTTATGATTATTACGCACATCATTAATATCAATTAACATAAATAGATTAGTGGCGATTTATCATTGAATTAATCGAATATGGAGTTTTCAAATTTATACACGATGGAATAAAAATGACGTCAGGAATAGTGGTGCTGTTCGAAATTAATAAAACACAGCGTGATCGTTAACGATTATCTTAACAAACAACAAATTCGATATGGCATGTTTATTCGTTATAAAAAATAAATTATATCGTCCCAGTCTTAACAAATTGATACGTCAATGGTCGAATCCGAGGCGATTTTTCTTTGATTTGTGATCCAGAATCACGTAATGGTTTAGCCAGGAGCTTTCGGCCATCACTTAAAAAGCCGTCAGCTTTACTCTTCATTTGAATACATTATAAAGCATTTTCAGTAGTTAATACGATAACGACAGTAATTTATGGTCACCACTTAGTTATACTCACTTTATCACTAAAGATAGTTGTACAAATGCGCGACAAATTACAACTAACTGAATTGAGACATACACACAATAATTAAATATTCTATCGTCAACGCTTCACACGCAATGGCTTTCAGAAATTTAGGCCAAAGATAATTTACGACACTGAAAGCTCAAGAAAAATAGCCCGACATTAAAATCTAGTACACCTATCTAGAAAATTACGAGATAATAATCGAAACTTTAATCAAGATTAAAAACTTATAGCATAACACACACTTTCATTCTACAATGACTGAAAATAGAAAAAATAAAAACTTTAAGAATTTAAAATTAAAATGTTCATATCAAAGATTTTCACAGTATTAAGTCTTTATTCTTAAAAAAAAAATTCAGTGTTTGTTTTGACCACTACCAATATTATGATAATTTGCACAATTTAATATATTTATTAAAATTCACTTTAGTGCCAATAAAAACGTTATTTTTTCGAAAAATCAGTAATGGATTGATGCTTAAAAAAGCAAAAAGCCTGTGTATAAAAACAACATTATCAACATTGTAAATCCTGGCTAAATTCGATTTCAGACGAATTGGATGCATAATCGTCCGATAACATCTCTCGGTTCGACTTCCATTGGTGCAAGGGTGTATCCTTAATTAAGTATTTAAATGAATGCGCGAGTTAAGTGAATAAGAGAAAGATTCTCGTTATACACCTGGAAGACAAATGGTGCAATGGGCGTAATACGCAAATTAACTTGTTCATTACTGACCTCGAAGAAGAAAAAGCGAAATGAATATTAAAGATTAAGTTAGTGTATTAGAAATTTTATTAAAAGGAGTTCCTAGTTATTGTTGTTTACATGCCTTTTGCATTTTTAATTGCAAACATTCGTTATTTTTGCTGAATTTTTTCAAATAGTGTAAGATAACGTAATCCCTATTTCGGGCTTATGATAATACCAATTAGAAACTGTTTAATTTTTGCTGAAATAATTATTATTTTTAGAAATTACCTGTTGCGTGTTTGGTCTACATCTAAGAGATAATTTATAGCATTTTTAAAGTACGGAATTAAGCATTAAATCAGTGATTATTTTAATTGCGTCATACATTTAGATACATTTTTTCACCGGTTGGTTTGCCAAGGTCGTGACTTTACCAAATATGCTAACAATTTTAATTTTGGACATTTTTGCATCAGAGGTATTTCTTTTCTATCGTTGTGTCTTAATTGTGTCTTTTTAAATCATTTAAATCTACCATAAACAGAATTATTAAGTAATGTATCCTATAAATTTCTCGATCCATAAAATATATCAAAGGACAATAAAACTAGAAATTTTAGGCAGCTCTGTTGAATGAAGCTTTTAACTTTTATATTTTATTTAGAGAGTACGTCATAAATTTTATTAATATACACCTTGGAACGGTCTCAAATGAGCCAAACACGAAAAAATTAATAAACACAACTGAATTTTACTGTCCTTGTCGCGGATAAGAATCATTATTTGTCGCTTGGTTAGTGTTGGTAATTTACAGAGAAACGAGGAACTCGCTGTTATTTTTCGTATCAATTATTATTATTGACATATTAAGTTGCTTTCAGGGTCACATACAGGCCGTCCGGTTATCTTCCCAACTTTCGAAATTTGGGACAGCGTAATAATTTTCCTCGTAAACGTCAAAATTAATAGAAAAGCACAATTCTTTGAAGTCGCCGACTTGACCAAAAAGTCTTTTTTGCGAGGCACGTATTGAATTTTGATCAGAACATTAATTGTTTTATTAGTTGATTCTGGTGTGAGCGTGACCGGATTTTATTAGATTTCTCACGAAGAATCATGTTAACAATGCGATTTTTCCCGTGATTGGCCGTTAAGAAGCAGCCATGTTTGGACAATGAAAAATTGCAATTGTTATTAATAAAATGCGTGTCGGGGCCGGTATTTCTCTCCGCGATGGAAACAATGAGAGTTTCAGTTTTATGTGTTGCAGACTGGAGTATAATTGCATGTGTAAGTCGTAGGAATCTGATTGTTTATCGACACATTCTTCATAAAGCAAGCGTTACCAGGCGACGGTTAGTGTTCAGGTCGACAACACCATCATCCACGCACTCCCGTTTTACTACTGCTGCTGGTGGAAATTAGTTGCGACAAGGGTCGACAGGCTTTAATAAATAAAATTATTCTCTAGCCACCCTGAGTGGCGCTCATCAACAAAACCGACATTATTTTCGGACATAAAGATGCCAAAAACTTAAAAACTATGGTAATTCCATTAGGCTCAGGTCTGGCGTGCGTGGGGTATCGATTATGCAGTTCCCACGACGATAAATTATTTTTATTTGTTTATGGCAAGATCTTTTATTCCAAAAATGCTACATACCAAACGGTACACAACACGTAAATTAACAGTAGGTGGATTAAAAAATTAAGTACTTCCTGAGGCGTGAAAGCAATATTTCAAGCTCAAATTGTCCTCAAAATTCTCTCCAATACTTTTCACAACAATTTTTAAAACCGAAGCATATAATGAAAATACAGAGTGGTTATAAATGGTTTTCATCTAGCCAGCTTTGGAATTTTTTTGCATGTAACTTTATTTATGCCGCTCTACTTTTTTGAAAGTTCTACTTCTGTCATTAGTGTCACTTATTAATTAATAATAAATTGTTGTTAATTAAACTTTTATTGTTTCAACTAATTTCCAATAATAATTAATAATAATGTATATTTTGGAAGAAAACAAGTTTATAATTGAAGTCTATTTTCGAAGTGGACGCTTACTAAACGGCGATTTTTTAATTTTGAGTTAAAACAAGTAGGTACCCCTATTTTCGTAAAGCGGCATTTTTATTTTACATGGAAAATTCACAGCTGGCTAGATGAAAATCATTTATAACCACTTTGTATCATTTAAAACTAATTTCGTAAGTTAGTACAAAAAAAAATAGTTTTCGAAAATAAGGCAATTTAACGGTTTGGGTCAAAAATAAAAAAAAACGTTGAAATGAGTTTTTTATTGACGATTTCCAAGAAATTTGAAAAGAGTGAAAAAATTAATGATCAACCTCCAAAAATTTGTGAAACTCATTCTAAAAATATAGTTTTTAGAAATTCGTGCCTACTTCAACACTGTTTACAAAAAATGCATATGTACTGAAAAGATTGCTTTAACGGCCATTTCAGCACCCTAACGAGTACTCTTTAATAGCGTTGTCATAAAGTTACAGATGTAATAACAGAAATTATTTTATTACATATGTAATAGCTATTGTACATACTTATGTAGTACCCGGATACCTCCACATTTGGTTCTCTAATTGTTAATTTGAGATTTCAGGTAAAAATACAGTTCAGGTGTAAATACGGTCTTGATGAAATAGACAGATTTATTTATTTTGCAATTTTTAGTTACATTTTACATTACATTTTAAATTTTAATAATAACTTCAAATTCAAAATTTATATCCATTAAAAAAATATTTCACAAACATTTCTTATTAATCAAAAATAATCGTTTAGTAGTCACCAAAAACGTAATCTTTAAAAAAATGTGCAGAATAAGACATTATTCGGTAAAATTTAACCCTATAAATCCTTATAAAATGACGATTAAATAAATATTAAAAACAATGTCTAATATTGTTGTTCCGGAATTTAAAGAGATAGATAAATGTACATACGTACATTAGGAAATTACAAAAGTAATTTTACAAATAGAAACTGATAACGCTTGATACAATATAAAATTGCAGACAATAAATTTCGCGTGTGAAAATTCCTATCTATTTCAAAATCCTCTTGAAACGTATAAAATTAAACAATTTCATAGAATTTTGATAAAAATCAAACTAAATACAAATAAATTGAAAAATATGTAATCTACAAAATAAAAATACTAACAATGGAAGCAAATTAATTAATTTATTCAGATAAAAGCACTAAAATATAAATCCAATTTAGAGGTATGCAAAATCAAAACGAAAATGTATTCTGTGAGTCATTTATTTAAGGTGATGTACATTCTTGCGATAAACATTTTTAAAAACATCATGTGTTCCAAATTGCTAATTAAAAACAAACAGTCTGTCAATTTATTGATAAAAGCGAAATAAAATAACAATGATAAGCGCTGCTCCAGCGTGAATATTTCATTGATGATCTTTGAAATCCGATCGATCAACATGAAAAAATTTCACGCTCAATTTAGCCAAGTTAAAAGTCAGATAACAATAATAGTCGCCCGAAATAAAAATCGTGCACCTATTGTGGATTAATCCCGATGTGAAAATAGATACGTCAGTGGTGATTGATGGTCGAGGTACGAATTTTCCGGTAAATAGCGCGTACTCACTTATACACATTAGGGTGCATCCAGTAGGTCAGAGGCGAGTGGTGCCGCGTTGAGCATCACCCAAACACATCCTAAAATCACTTTAAGTCCTGAACTTCGACAACTTAGTCGCCGCACTGCACTTAGTCCAGGATTAACCAACCGAAAGCTTCGAGCGCACAAGTCACTGAGAGAGCACAAGACGGGCGTCGGGACGTCGAAAGGCCACTGCGGCGTCGGATTTGAGTTTGGCGCACATGGAGACCACGGATAAGCGACTATTCGCTTGGCTTTAACAATCACTGCTTACCGCTTAGACTCTGATAACACAATGGGTCGCGAGTACCATTCCTCCCCACTCACTATCCGTCCTACTCTACTACCCCATCTCTCAGAGCGGTTGCGCAAAAGTCTCCAAATTATCTTTTCTAAGTTGATTTCAAAGATGAGATAGCTGCATTTACGATTAAAAAACAATTGGGATGAGGTCTATAACCTTATCTTTCACACCGGAGAAATTCCCCAATAGAAATATTTTTGTTTACTTTAGGTTTTTTGACGCAAAACGGGTTCAGTTCACTGTGGCCAATGTTCACTCGGTTGGTCTTCGAGTTGGAATAATTTGAGATTAAGCTAATCTCTGCCGCGATAGTACGCACTAAACGTTTAAACTGCTATCGCTTTATTTTTAGCGCTCATTAGGAAATTCACATGAGCAAATATTTTTTCCCGCTCAATTTGAGCCGTTCTAATCAACCATTCTGGTCGTACTTCTCTGATCTTGTAATTATTATCTTGATAGGCTTTGCATTTTAATGACCTCTCATAAAATAATCTTAAATACATTGAGATTCAGCTTATTCTCGATACTTAGTGGTTCTTAAAATCAAAGTTACGACAAAGTTAAATTTGTCGCTTATTACACTGATCGCTATCGCAAAACCATCATCAATAAATTCTGATTCTGAGATGTTATCAAGAGCAAAAATTTGAACAAATTACACTGGCGGCTACATTGTCTTATCTAAAAAGACATTTTAGAAAATTGAACACAAAATTCGTAAACATTAAACTAAAGAAAATTCATTGATACTTTTGTGGTTGTTCGATTGATAATTTTTTTAATATGAGCCAAACTTGTTGAGACTTTAAATAAAATTATTACAAAAATTGTCAATGGCGTCTATATAAATCGTTTTTCCATCCAGTTATAGTAAGTTATGAACATTTGACTCATTTTTAAATTTACGATTTTCAAAAAGATAGACTCTAAAATAATAAAGATACAAATAAAATGGACGGTATTGCACTTAAACGTCAAGTATTTTTTTCAATAAAAATAGTGAATTTCAGTAAAAGTATTATACAGAGTGCGCCAGAACTCGCGCCCCAGAGAAAAATGCCATGTAAGATGAGATATCAGAAACATGGCCAACATGTTAAAAAAAAGTCTATCTATAAAAATTTCGAAGTTACGAGAGTTTATATTTTGCACTTTGATTCTATTTATTTCTTCTACATGGTGGAAAAATAAATTTTTAAGTTTTTTTGCTATAGGCTATTAGAAGAAAAAACAAGGAATTTGTATCCTAAATTGTAACTCTGTTTAATGTTATTTGGGGCTTTTATTGGCAAAATTTTTGTACTTTTACTAAATAATTATAAAAAACATATAGAAGATCATCAGTATCATTAAATAGACATAAAAAAGTCAAATGTCAAAAAATATGTGTCAAAATGTTTTTACAAATAGAATTTTGTAGCCATTTTTTCCATGTTCCTGGTATCTTATCTTACTCGAAATTTTTCTCTGGGGCGCGTGATCCGACACACTTTAATACACTTTAATAATAGATGAAAAATAATAAAAGCATAGTAAAATAATAATTGCACCTTAAAAATAATGAAATACTAATAAAACTATCATCCACACATAACATAAACAATGACCATTAACAAAATTAAAAATAGGGCGATAATAATAAATGTAAGGAGAAAATAATATGTTTCATAAAAAATATACGCTAAATACACATTATACGCAAAACGTTGTGTTATAATAATGCTTTTCATAAACTTTTTTTGCCAAGACCCAAAATTTCCAATTTTAGAAACACATACCTACCTGTTTTAGATTAAATTAAATTTAGTTTAAAAATTTCTCCATATTCAAGATGATATAAAGTAATAGTAATTCTAAAATGATTAACGTGTTTATTGAATTTATAATACATTTCTTCTTTCCGGCCGCAGTTATTGTCTTTTCCTGGGATCGATAAAAATAAAATTGCATTAAGTCAGTCCATTTGTCCACAGATTGATTACATTGTCTTTATCAATTCTGAAAACCTCGCTACAAAACCAATTTCTCTTCCTTTTGATTCTTTTAACAACTCCTATAATAGTCAAACCGAAAATTAGCTGCAGAGTGAGGATTTATGGCGTGTATTTTTCATGTTGTATCATGAATTCACAATAAGGTCCCGACTTTGATGCGATCGGTGTCTGTCACCGAACCCATAAATCCGTAAAACTTTTAGAGACTTCTGTTTCAGTAATTTTATGATATTAATTTTTTTAAATAACACTAAATAATGAGAAAATAGATCGTTTCCAATAATAGCACATGTATAAGTAGAGAGAATTTACTTGTCATATTGATAATAATTGATGATGCTGAATACTGATAACAATCAAAAAGAAATAACAAAATAAAGGTATTTGTTTAATAACGCTTGTCGTACCTATGTGCAAATTCTAAATTCAAGTAAATTAAGTTTTGGTATGTTGATTTTTGTACAGATATGTTTTGTTATCAATTTACACTTAAAATCAATTAATGATTTTGCTTTTTTCTAATATTCCTGTTAAGGGTTTTAGTAGGTATGTATGTGAAAAATGCGATTACTTCGATGATAATACAAATCGGAAGAGATTTGAAATCAACTGCTTGACTCAGAAACTAAAAATAATTATTTGAACTTGGACATTTTTTCGCAAAATTCGCAAATTCCAGGTATTTTAACATTAGACATTAAATAATAAAATCTAAATTTGGAATCGTATCAGCAAACGTTTTAGTGATGATCAACCAATCAAGATATTAAACGGAAGTTGCATTCTCGGAAATTTTCAAAACTGCATGCAAAACAAATCACAGCCTAACCAAGTCTCAACACTTCCTCGTTAAACTCCATGAGTCGTCGATTTCTTTTTCATTATTCCGGGAACAACGCCTGTCTGCATTTTTAACACTACAGTGCGCCATTTTCGCCATAAAATTCAATGTTTTACGAACAAGAAGGACGTAGTAATCGCGACGCAAACTGAAGAACATAAGATCCGACAGCTGTCACTCGGCGGGTTGCCCGTTGTCTGCTCGAAGAACATCTTCTTCAAGGTGGTCTGTCACTTGACGTCGACCCAGGTTCGCCAAGATTTATAGAGCTTTGTCAAAAAATCAAATTTTATCGGTGCATAATCGCAGAGTTGTCTGTTGCAGATCATAGGCTAGTAAAAGTATTCAGTGTTATCGTCAAAAGGTAAAAATAAAAAAAAATGCTTTATCTTGAGTTCGTCAGCCTCGTCCTAAAGTAAATAAAGTTAAGAAATAATAATTGTTATATAATCGCAGCACACGTATTTTTTAATGTGGCTAACACCAACTTGTGACATTGTGATGGGCCGTTATTTTTATTATTTTGTTTCATGAATATTATTTATTCACGATAATTATTATCGGTGTACCTGTATACTGTACGAGTACACTATTGTGAGGTTTATTATCTGAAAAATTTGTCAATTTCCGATTCGTGGAAACTTAGTCATTTAGTCACTACTGACGGCGCCATCAGTCCACTCCCAATTAAATTCCTGTATATAAATTTGACTTCTTGTTCTGTTTGCAATTATTTATACATATTTTTTATAAATGACTAAATTTCCCAATTTTTACATAGTCTTAAAAATATAATATTTTATTAAATAATTTAGGATAATTTAAGGAAATTCAAAGAAATCTTAAATAAGTAGTTTTACTTATAATAAATAACATTTAAAATCTCCAAGCAAAAGCACTCACCAAAACCAAGAATTACAAAAATCCATGTTTTTAATGGTTTTTTCGGTGCACTTTTCACGAAACCTCTGGCAACAGATTCTGACATAGATGTAAGATATCAGTGAAAAATATTTTATCGATTTGGATTGCATAAAAATTTGTAAAATATTTTCTCATAACTGCTCTTCGATAAGAAAAAAAGAATAATCCGTGCTATTATTACATCTACTAAATTTAATAAAAACGTTATGTTTACGATTACATAGATTTAGATATTTTAGATGATACGATTAATAATTATTATTATTGTTATTATTACTTATAAGCCTGTAAACATTTGGCTAGGAATATTTCCTTCGGCATGGTAGACTTGAGTATCGTATTTAGAAACCATTTATTGTTTTGTGTGTGGCCAGAATTAGCAACTCCTCCTTCCGCAAATGTTATTGCATAAACCAATCAACGAAGAAAGACAATGCAATGAATCGCATTAATTAAGGAGTGTTGATTTTATGGCTACCATACGAGTCGTTGCGAAGGAGAATTCCATCACTAGCACTAAAATAGTGCGTTAAAATTTGACTTTTTTCCGATGATCCGATAAAAATAAAAAGCTTGAAGCCGAACATTGGAATTTTGTGGTCAAGCAGGTGTAAATGTATGGAAATTGATGAACATAATGACAGACTTCGAGACTATCGGATACCTACAAAGATGGTTAGGATTTCATTTAACTATAATTTTGGGTAAGAAATAAGCCGATTCGAAATTGCCAAATTTATGTCGCTTTTTATCAAAATGACTTCTGATTATAATAATTTTGCTTCTATTGAATATTTAGAAAAAACACTTGCATAAATGAAACAAATTGAATTTAATAGCCCCTGGTTCACATCCCGCAGCTTAGTCAATTAAAAACACTTCGTTTCCTTAGCTGATCTTATCACATCTCATACTTGTTAACAATAATTAAATCACTAACAGGAATAGCAACTCTTAGGAAAGAGACTAAATGAAAGGTACAAAAAATTCTTCGTCCATTTATCTTCCATGGAAAGTTCAGAAAGCTGTTTCCTAACAAAATAAAATAATTTCGGAAAAAAGTACCGAAACAGAGAGATTTTCTAGGATTTATTTATAATTAATGGCACAAGTTAAAAGATTAGATAGGTACTTAAGATTGCGCAATTTGTCTATTAAATCTCTGATGACAATAATCACATTCACGAATTTAATACATGACACGTGTACCCTCATAAATCATGAATTTGAAATAGCATTTGTGATTAAGTATTCAAACAATGTATTATTCAAAACTTGATCGGAATTAAATTAACAATTAATAAATCAAAAACTAAGCTTAAAAATAATCCTAACAAATATCAAAGAGAAAAGTCGACTTAAAAAAGTAATCTTAGTGCAGTTGACTAAAGTTCATTTTTTTATATCAATCAGAAGATAAAAAGATAAAATCTAAGAAAAACCTAAAAATATTCAATAACTGCGTTAGTTTATCTCAGTTAAATTTTAACACTTAATAACAGTAAATGAAAATCTTCTAAAATAAAAGACTTGCTTTTTAGTAATACATATTTATAAAATTAAAATACATCTAATACTTATTGTGTTTTTCTAAATCAAAAAATTTAGCTCTGTCGTTTCTTTCTTGTTTATCATGAAAATCATGACATGTAATTTCATTTAATGACAGTAAAAACCATAAATGGGAAACTCTCGATGAGAAAATACATTGTCAACAGCAACAGATAAGTATCCAATAAAAGCTCTAATAATAATAACAATGGAGTATAACACTTTTTACTAGAAAACTATCTTTCATCAAAACGAACTTTTCCAGCAAATTTGTTGTTTAATCTCCTTCACTGAATTCTAACAAAACCCAAATCACAAAAAAAGCAAAGTTATAATTTTTAACCAATACCTACCAAATAAACAATTTTTTGATTTAATCCTGGTTATTTTATTACAGTTTACAGTTACAAAAATAGAATTGCACGTTTTTTTTTTTAGTGATTTACTCAGTTTTCATTCATTATTAAGTAGCAGTGATCAATAACTTTGGATTAGGTGGGAGGACTAAAATAGACTGATAATAATAATTCTTGTCCAATAAACTTCAGAGAAAAAAATGTTTCCCTTTATTGTTCTTCACTTGAAATTGTCCCACTTTCGTTTTCTTTTACGTTACTTTGTAGTAGTACAAACCAGTTTTTAGTTATTATTTCCCAAATAACATGTTTCAATCATGATGAATAAGCGCTAATTTTAATTTATTTTGATACTTTGCGAGATTGATAAAATGTAAAAATATGTTTTGTACGGAAAATTAAATTTTGACTAAACAAGAAACAGAATTGTGATATGTAAAAATATGTACAATGAACCTTGAAGGAATTTCGCTGACGAAGGTGCGTGAATCCCAAGTGGAATTCCAGCGACTCAGAATTACCTAAATGATAAAATTCGCAACACATATTATTACATCTAAATTGCATAATTTGCTAATAGTCTCGTTATCTGTCAATAAAACAATAAACTAAAAAAAGCAATATTGCTTAAATGTGTGTTTTTTTGTAAGCTTTAAAAGAGTGCAAATGAGGAAGATGTCTGCCAGGCGCCATGATCTTCTGTTTGCATTAGCTAGCAATTACGCTCTCTCGAAAACTTATTCACCATGAAAGTTCAACAAGAGCCGCCCTCTTAACACGGATAATTCATTATCTAAACTGAACCGCGTGTTGGTTTGTTGCACGTTGTTATACGACACGTAGACACGACAAAAAAGGACACACTATGTGAGCGTATGTTCATTTTTACAGCGTTCATAATTATTACGCCGAATGCACGCTCATGAGGTTGTCTCATTCGATAAATGATTTGTAAACATACTACGTACAATTAGAAATTCATAGAACACTCGTCTTCGAAAAGATCGTCTTCACTCTTTCTCGAGAAAAATATTTTGATCCTTGATTTGCAAGTCACTGCATTTTTTTCTATATCATATTTTATACTCCAACCTCAAGTCTAAACACGATATAAAAGAGCTTATAATGTTTTCCTTAAATATTTATTTGTTGTTATTCGGAGAATATTTGACAGTTCTCATGTGGTCGTGAAATTTGTAGCAATTATGACACCTAGACGATAACCAACTGAATCAATAATAATTTCTTTGTTTATTGTGGGAAATTACCAATATTGAAATGAGATCCGCTAAATATATTAGCAAAACTAGAGATTCTCAACGACATACGTCTCAATAACGATTTTTTTACTTTTGGTTTCAACTAAATGACGCACTTTCGTTAAAAATCATCCTGAATCAGAAATTAAATTTAAAAACCAAACAATAACTCAATGTTACAAACATCGTATCACATGGTTCCGTCATTGAACCACTTTTTTACATGTTGAGCAAAATTTACTCTTTTAAATTATTTGTAAACAAAACAGCTTCAAATACCTAAGTATATTTAAATATTTGATTATTGTTCATATCCAGCTAACAGGTCCGCTTTCCCTCAGAATTGGTCCTAAAGATTTCTGATTCCAGTCGTTATGAGTTAAATATTCAGTCATAAAACGAATTTTACGTAACCAAAAAACAAATTTCGCTACATTCTAATATTTACTTCATCAAATTATTTTTATTCTTAATCGTTAAAAGTGTCTACAAAAATATTTTACGATAGTGAAGCAGCGAAATTCCTTCGCAGGTGAAAGTTGTTTATTTAAATAATTTAATTATTGCCTTCCCAATGTACGCGAATCTGCTATAATGCAATTTAAATTCCTTAAGAAATTTATTGGCGTAATTTACTTTTCGAGTTGCCAGTTCCGGAACTCAGGTATTTCCATACAGTTCCATAAAAATCAGTGAAACTTTGTAAACACTAAACAACAATAAATTTAAGAAAATTTTGCGTACGTGTTAAAACAAAAGTTTTAAATAAGTGAATCATCCGTGTTATAGTTTCTAGTAAATCTTAAAAAAACCCAGTTATATTGTTTTTATTATAATGAGATTTTGCAAGGTAGTTAGAATTCGGAATGAGTAGCCGCGATGTCGATCGAATTTTAACAGCTCCTTTTTACGAGCTGTTCAGGATGGCGGCCAACATTGTACTTGATCAAAAGAACTGATGCCGAACCTACGGTGTATAACTCACCTGACCTGAGGTCAGGCGTAGGTGGCCACACTGACGTTTCGTGAAACACTGCCCGATTTCTCGTACATCTGATCACAATAATTGACCAAAATTCCCCAAATGCCGCATTAATGAAGTGCTTCGACATCTTATACAGCTAGATTGCAAAATCCTTAATAGATATATCTCTTTTTTATGCTATAACATTGAAATAGCTAAACTATAAAAACGATTTCTCCAATTTCCTGAAATTTAATACGAAATCAACTCAACGAAAAGATGCTCAGCGAAAAAGGTTGACGTTAATAAATACTTTTTATTGGTTGTGCTGAAAGAAAATATTTGGCGAAAATTTGAAGTTGTTTTGTCAAAAATTGAGAAAAAAGTGGCTTAAATTGTAATTAATAGCTTTTTGTAGGTACAAAACATTTTGATCTAATAGCAGAATGTTTAGTACAAAGAGTGACAGCCCTGAATATAACGGGTGTGTTTTTTTTTTAATTTGGTGTCAAAGCTATCCATGAAAGTTCGATTGTGAACGAACCATCCTATTGAAAATTATTATTCTGACATTTGACAGCTCGTCGGGCATATTAAAAATTGTGGTCCGTTCACAACACACTCATATCACCGCCAACTATATGACGCCAAAAAATAAACACTCTTTAGTATACAATTTATTTCCATATTTAATTTAGAATTCTTAAGTGTTTTTGCTTTTGAAGTCAATAATATTTAATAATTAATACCCATATAATTATAATACGTCATCAATTTTCTTTGTGTTAGGAAAAAACTGTAAAGTAATAGACCTTTTTAGAGAACCACACACTGTCGTGAAGTCTTGAAAATTAGAAGAAGTAAGAGATCATTGATTCATTGTTCCTCGTAGATATGCGTACAAATAGAAAGAACCGTATTGCATGAACACCTTTTTATTACAAATAGGAATGTAATCCAGAAGACGTCGAAAAATAATTTCGGATTGAGTGGCAGAATTTAATTACATATTTCTTAAACGAGTGTCTGTGAGAAACGCCATTTATCATGTAACTAAACATGACGTGAGGGTGTCAAAAGGCGCTCACTATCTTCAGTCGGCAAAGTCGTGTTCTTAGCTTCAGAAATGCACATAATCGAGCCGACACGGCTATGATGTTAAACCCTTAAACAAATACTAATCTTGCGACGATAAACCTGGGAAGAGCGGTCACTCACATCCACCACAACGAACCAAAGCAGGTTTTAACGTCAAATGGAATTAAAAAGTCGAGAAAAAAACGTTGAACCCTTAAGAGTGTTTTCAATTTCAATCACAAGTTCACAAAGCACTGAGCTTTGCTAGTAGAGAACTTGTAATTAATGTAGTAAAGAAATGTATAGTTTCAAGAAATTACATCTAGATAAAAGAGCATGAAGGCCGGTAAGTTTAATTAAGGTAATAAATCTAATTTATTGGTTATATTATATGAAATGCCTCGGCATTCATGAGTTTCAATTTTATTTCTTGAGGCATAGCGAATGCATTTCAATCGACCTTTTACACGGCAAATGTTAGATGGTCCACTGTTTAACTTGATTGATATTGTGTTAGTACGTGATATGATTTCATATACACTCATACAGGCAGATTTAAAAAGCTTTAATTATAGGTTCGTGAGGTAGGACGGCCCTGAGAAAAAGCCTCACCAAGGAAATGCCGCTCCATGGCCAGACATCGATATACCAGGAGTCATTAATAAAATTAATCATCTGCTTAATATGCACGAAAATCCTTCACGACAGTAACTTTCTGCTATTCGTTCCAGCTACCTATTTACCTGAACTGTTTAAAAAAAAGATTAATTTTTTACATATTTGCTGGGAGAGTTGTGATATATTAAAATTCTATCAAAGTTCAGCACTTCCGAGATTGGGGTTGAGAGCGCGTTGCATGCCCCTCCTGTGGCAAATGCAGCAGAATAGCTTGTGTAAATCGTGCTTCCAATAACAGGGTCATAAAGAAAATTCAGCCAACGAAAAATTGATCCTTCTTTCGTGTAGAAAAATAAGTATGACGAGAAGTATAGAAAGAAACAAGTTGAAAGTGAGCAAAAATAACAAAAGTCGTGTAACCGAAATTGCGAGCTCGTCGCCGTGGCGCCTCCTGCGAACTTTATTGAAGTATGGGCCGGTGTTTGCGACTTTCAGGTGACCGGCATCTTGTGGTCATTGACTTTGCTGAAAGAAGCGCCATGTCTAGACTAGGAAACAAATGCTTTTATTACATAACTTTAAAAAGTCATTATTTTCAATAGTATTGTTATGAATGCAGCGCGCCACAAACAACTCCTTCCGCTGACTTATCGGAACCGATTTTTCAGGTATATAGGAAGTTTCATGATAGATGGTTTCGCGAACGAAAATAACACGCCAAAACGTAAACACAGCGACATTTTTGACGATGTAAGATGTAATTCATTCATTCGGGCAATTTTTTTCTCAAAATTCGTGCTTTTGTTTGATGATAACGTTTGAGAATGAACGTAGTGGCCAAAGACTCAGGAATGTCGACGACAAACAGTGATGGTGGCTAAGTACACAACACCGGCTGTCCACTGTACTGCTCCTAAACCGCTAAAAGTGTTTGTCTAAGCATTCATATTAGAAGGTTACTGCTACAGGACGTTTTCTCAGAAAAAACTTCTGTAGCCGTAAATATGTTTGTATACATACACGGACACACGCATACATATACAAATTTGTGTACTATCCTTGCATTGACGTGTTGATTTGTACCTGTTACTTTTAAAACAAAATATTTATTTTCATCATTCTAGCATATTTAACTCTGATTTTTTTGTTCCAGGTTCCGGGCAAAGAATCTACATCAAATAATACTAGGAACTTCCGTTGTGACAACCCAATTTCGAGATAAAAGTGCAGTTACATAAGTGCGTGACTTAATCCATGAAAATTTTTGACTAAATCGTGATTGATAGCAAAACACTTGGTCTTGTGATCTGATAATTCTCTCGCTACTTAGAGCAGCTTTACACCTCCGCTCTTTACTCTTACATTTCGTGTAGTTTTTCCCGGATTAAAAAACTAAAATCAATATTAGAGACTATTAAAAAGTCAAGGGCAATACGTCAAGGCGAAATCTGGCGCCTAAATACAACAAGGATTACGTAAATAAAGAGAGTTCATGGCATTCATGTGGGGTCCGGGCTCCGGGTTGTAGGTTCACCAGTTTTAACTTATTTTTAAGATATCTACAGAAAATAACAAGTTGAAAAAAATAAATAGAATAAAAATACTAGAAACATTTGTTATGCAATTAAAAATGCTATAAAACAGGAAAGAATAAACAAAATCGTCATATAAAATTTCGACATGGAATGTCAATATGAAATTACTTATGAACAATATTGTGGTTATCTTAATTGAAAACAACTTCTCCTCTATGACAAAAATGTCTCCGACAGTTGAACAATATTAATTGTCATTGTATTGATTAAGTTATTGTTGAATAAACCTTTTATTTTAGTAAACCTCGAACTAATTTTTTTACGAAGTAGTACGTACTTGACATTTTTTATACTAAAATTTTGAGATTCTTTATCATGTAACTACTGTTTGTAAGTAAAAGTATACAATGTAGTTTAAGTAGGTATGTAAATAAAAGTACAATAGCATTCCTTTCAAATTACTATATTTTCTAAACCTTATTTTTGTTCTTGCCACAAATTCCGTCATTATCTAAAGTAAATTGTATCAAAAGTAAGGAAATGCGTGCGGAGACCACACATTTCATACCACATTTGACGTTTATAAAACTTTCTCATAGACCTCTACAATTATTATTGAACCAAGACAAAAGTTACTATTCTTAAAAATGTCTGTACAAAAAAAAACACTTTAGTCTTTTTCTATCAGCTACTGTTCCTTTAGTTACAGAAAAAAATTTGTCAAAAAAATTTTTAATATTAAAAAAAACAACATATTTAAAATTCGACATTCACTAAAGCAATGCATACAACCTCCTACATCAGAACATTTTTTGTAAAATATGGAAAAATTTGAAACTCGGTTGGTAGTCGTGCAGTAAAAGAAGTTGTCAACAATAAGTTTAGTTGCATGTCTTTAGCTCGGTATTTTATTAGCCCTTATTTTACAAACTAGAAAGGTGTACAAAAAGTTTTATTGCTTGAGAAGAAAGTACCTGTAAGACCGTCATGTAGCCGATCGACATAAAATTGTATTTTGAAAACACCCGCTTACCTCTTCATTGATTATTCATGTTCCCAAGTCGTTCAAGAGAAACAGTTCGACTTTATTAAGAGAATTCCCTTGCGGTTGATAAACTAAAGCCCCTTGATTACGATTATTTGGGCCGCTTTGTGCGATTTCGCGGCTGAATGGGCGGTCCGTGCTCAAGATTTCGTGCAAAATGTATATTATTACAGATATTGCAAATACCTGAGATGGCAATCACCATTTCGACTCGTTCTTGAGCTGTTGACGCCTACCTTTTGGGTTTTTCGGAAGCCCTCTATATTTTATTTCAATAGGCTGTCACTTATTCAAATTAACACGAATGCTCGAATTAAGGCGAATTAAGCGAGAACCGGTGGGAAGAAGTCGACGAGAGATCTTTAATTGGACGAGATAAAACAAAAATTACGACAAACATAATAATTATTTTAATTAAAATTGGAGGTGATGGCGAGGCATACCATTGGGCGGTAAAACACGGCGGCTTGCGCCTTTAAGAGTGGTTTGCAATTTGCATTCCAACGTATGGATTATGCTAAAAGAAACCTGTCGAGTTGCACCAGAAGCTGGACCCGCCTCACATGACTGACTGATATTTCGTACAATTTATTGCCGACATGGTCACTGCGCGCCAGTGGATTGGCGAGCTCGATATTACATACAGAAACGGCTTTTTAATATGCAGAAATGTCAGCGTAATTCTCGACGACGATAAAATTCGACTTTAATGCTGTTAACTGTTAACAGATAAACGACAAGTGTAATCCCTAGATGTAAGTAAACCATGCATGACAAAAAGCGATTTACCACACGGAGGGACTTTACACCACCTGGAATTATCTCAAATATCACCTTATCCAAATGTCGTAAATGTCAGCGTTTCCTCATTTACTGCACCGAGCAATATAATAAATCAAAGCTAAACTCTTGATGAAAAGCTGATAATCTTCATGGATTTCCCTAAACAACTCACTGGTATATCGCCACACAGACTACAAGAATGTAAAAATGTTAAAACTTTTGAACTAATTTCCATAAAAGTAAAGTGTCAGACTTCTTAAGAAATATTTCATTCATTTATTTCAGTTTTGACATCTCTCGATAAATTGTTTCACATAACTTTGTTTCTTTCAAAAAGGGGAATACGAATAAAAGAATTCTGAAAGATATAATTTTTCAAATGTGTTTGTCGTATGCAACATCAGATATAACACTTTGGTTCCTGTGTGACTGTGATCGTCTTTCAAACCACAATAATTTATTCATCCAAGGTAAAGTAGAGCACCAAATTTGGTGGCGAACTGACGTTGCCAAAAATGACTGAATTTACTATTAAACGTAGCTATTATAAAAATATTGATCACAGGCGTCTTAATAAAATGTATTATTCTTTTAAAAAAATTATAAAAAGTAGGTACTCATATAAAAGATAGAGAATGATGAACAAATTATTAATTTGTTAACGAATCATGAAAATAATTTTTAACAATCCTCGTTTCAAAATCACTAAAGCAAAATTTGCTTTCATCGCTACTATCGCTGGTGATGAAAAGTTGATTACCGATTACATACATCTAAATGATTTTCCCTACTTGGCTTGGTCTTCATTTGCGTTCACCCGATTGCAAACTTTTGTAAAATGACAGCTAAGAAAATTTTGAACAAAAAAATGCACGCCCATGTATTTCATTATCTTAACCAAGTGTCTTTTCTGTCACTGTCAGTTCACCACCAGATATGGCTCTCACAAAACTTAAAAAAAATAATCACAAGAACTAACTTTTTATATTCTTTGACTGCTAAATGTTTTATAAAATCAATCATAAATGTCTCTAATAGAAAAGACGTTATAGCAAATCACAGTATTTTTTGTACTTGTAGTATTTTCCATTATATTTTTTCCGCAAATTTTGCAAATTTTTCCAATTCATAAAAATGGTGAAAAACCATGTCAAATACGCTTTCTTGGTTAATTTACAACCAAAAATTTGATCACAGTCAAAACATTTGAAAAAGGATTTTTTTAAATACATCTTTAACTAAGTAATACTTTTGTAATTTAAAGTTTATCTCTCATTGTAAATTCATAACTGAAGAGATATTGACAAGATCACGGTTAAAACACCAATAATAATTACAAATAAAAAGAAAAAAAAGAAATAACTACTTATTTTCAACATGTAATACTTACTGTACAGTTATTGCTATTACGACTTTTGTGTGAATTGTTTCTTAAAATAAAAACGCGTACATAAAATGGTCGGAAATTAAATTTCAAAGTGTATTAAAAAAATAAACAAATGTAACCATCAAGTACCTATACAGAAGGCGTGTAACTTAAGAACTAACATGAAAATGGTTGTACGAATTTAATTTGTTATTGTTTCACATTCCAAAACAAACAAACTAGAGATTTAGTAACACAAAGGACAAACACACATGTAATAAAAAAATCTATTAAGTGCTTATACTGACAAATTTTAGGAAGGAAGTCATAAAGACATTAAAAACAAAAAAATAAATAAATAAAAATCCGAGTTATTGCATGATTTATTCTTGTAATTTTCTGATATCTAACATCCTTATGCTAACTAACCACTTGTTCATTCCTGACTGATTTATATATAGATGCATGAAAATCTCTGAAAAACAAGATTATTGTCATCATTTTTATTAATAAAGTCTTATTCTGAGTGATGCATTAGGCATGTAATGAATTAAAAATGATAATGTGAGTGTAAATGTCTGTAAAATATTATTTTTGAATTTAAATTCGAAGTAGGTAAACATTGGTTTATTGATTTAAAGAGCAAAAAGTGTCAATGAATATTCTTGTGAATCAAATAAATTATTCGTATTAGTGAATGGTCGTAGTGTCGGGAAGCCCCAGTGGTAAAATTTCAAGTCTCAGTGTTAGTTCCGGAATGTGAACAGGTACACTACCTGTTAGCAGGACGGTGCGATTGACGTCAATTTGTATTTAATTTTGCTTGAGAAAACAGCACAATGGCAGTTATTTGGGGTTGTTCCTCACCCGGACCTAGTAGAGCACCGTAATTGGCTTTTACAACCGAAAAATCTACCTGTAAAACTGGAGGTGTTGTTTGATTTTTACACCTGGAGACAGTACAGGGATTTCTTAGAAAGCTCATTGTCGGCTGCATTGACTTGTAACACTGGAATAAGACGTATTACCGATTCTCTCCTTTGCAAGGTCTGTACGGCTTTATTTTAGCCTTCACCAACTCTCTCGCGCCGTGTTTGCCGAGGCGGTGTCGATAAATAAATAAAGATAGAACCGTTTATTGTTATATGAGGTGCAAAAGTCGCTTTTATTACCAACGCCCATTCATAAAAGCTCGACAAAAATTGCTTTTCCATTTTACACCGACTCGATCGGTGCTATCGGGGACGAGCACTTTGATATTTCATAAGTGGCACTTGTTCATCGACAAGCTTGCTGACAGTCGATAACAAGTACAACTGTCATACACACCACTGCATAGACATAAACCGTATCTCAAGCGAGGATTTAATTTACATCAAATAAACAACTTCACTTGCTTCATTGTTATGGATAAATTTCCAACAGTCATCTTGGTAAATACTTGGCCCTATGAACGCGACTTTCCAAATTAGCCATCAAACAATAACCATGTATGCACAGGCGCACCTATTATATCATTTAACATTTATTGAACTAAGACAATCAACATAAATATTAAACAAAGTTTTCGGACAACTGCAAGATATAAATCAAATTGCTATTGTTATTAATTAAGCTTACTTAAATCAAATTCCACTCCTCCAAAAACTTTATACTTTACGGATATTATCGCATCTTGTAACACAATAGACTATCCATTATTCAGTGACAACAGTCGCACCAAATCAAAGTTGCTACCTAATAAGTAGCACTGAACAAGCCCAAACTAATTCTTTCATAGTTTTGATAATAAAATGTAAGAAAGAAAACTTTTTTCAAACTACATTTCATGTAACTTTTTGCAAGAAGGCTGTTAGCCTCTATATAAAAACCAGTCTATGTTACGTCAAATTACAAGAAAGAGAAGAGACATCCTTTATTTAATAAATATTGTTTTTCCATCAATATTTAATTTTCAACTCTGCAAAGAATCTAGACAAAAGATTTTTACTGTAACCAATCAGTGGCGGTGATTGACAAATTGTGGCCAAGACGACAGCCTCAATAAACATCCATGACACAACTGAATGTTAATGGTCATGGTCGATGATAAATGTCTATAGTACCTTACAGGTATCGCTGTGATCCCATGACCAATTTCATAGAAAGTAAATTAGACAGTTAAATTGATATTTTCCATTCCTCCCAAATGGTTCTAATAAAATAATAAATCCAGCACGAAATAAAAAAAACAGATTTAATTTGAATAGAAAACAACAGAAACTAAGGCCACTATCACATTATTTATAATCTTTGATGAGTGTTTATATAATTATTCTTCGGTAATTAATACCTCAGGCTGTAATACCTGCAATGAAATTTGGGTTAAGTGAACGATAAGATTCTAACTCAAGTCCCTTTTACTTATCCAAAACTAGAAGTTGTGTAAGATGTTGTAATTATTTCCGTGTTGTTGCCAGTCAAAATATTATTTCATATCAATGTAAATTGAAGTAGATAATATTATACAAAGCGTAAACTTCGTTCCCATTACTTGCAACTTAAAATTTCCTCTTGATCGATGAAACGCCTGCCGAGTGCTATTTTAGTTTCAATAGAAAACTTAAAACAATGAAATTCCTTTCTTACTGGCCTTTTATTCTTCGATAACAAACAGTTTTGACCATATAAATAAATTATAAAGTCCACCCTGCTTCTATTAACGGTAATCACCCCCTGATGATGGAGTGATCGTATAAAACATGTTGCTTTAATGAAGATTTCATATTCTAAATTACCCCTTCTCTATTTCGTAATACAAACCACAGAGACATTACAGATAATTATCGATGTTTAGATGTTTTTAATGTTGGTATAAAATCGTATATTCGGAAATTGAATTGTACACAACCAGCGGTATGACTGCCCATTCATATGTTAATAACTACGGCACTAAAACTAAGATGACATCACAACATTATGTGATATTATACAATAAAACCTGCAGTGTGATCCGTTGTGACTCGACGTTTTTTATGTTGGACATTTCTCTTGGCGAGAAATTTTGATTAAGTAAGAATTGCAAGCGAGTTGTAGAGAAATGATTTTATTCTGTTTAATATTAATGACGTTTGATAATGATCAATATTGTGAGTGGTTGCCCTCATTGATTCTCGGGACGTTCATAGATCACATAAATTCGATAAAAATTGCTGTGCATGCAAGCTTCCAATTACCTATAGAACCATCCCTTAATTACATATACAGGTGATCTGTAATTAGCGCTCTAGGCCAGGTTCGTACTCATAAATAAATCCCCTAAATCAACCTGTTTGTGATTTATTATCACGAATGAAGAATAAAATTTCGTACAATTTACTGACCACGATGCAGTCTAAAAATCTTCAAATGTCATAAACTACCGCAATACAATCGATACCAAAGCTCCCAAATGTCACAGGTGTTTCAAAACTCTAAACTAATAGAATACAGTGGTGTCAGGATTTTAGTCCTTCGACTTATTTAAAAAAAAGCCACATGGTTGCACCATATTTCACAAAAAGTTTTCGCGTTTTTAAGACGTATTTGGTGTGGTTTCCAGTTTTGGCCATCGAGCTGAAGATCGTGTCTTGAAATTTCAGTCGCGGCCATCAATTTGCATGAGCTTACAAAACAGACTTAATGATGTTTCGACTCCCGTTGCGAATGTTTGTAACACGATATGTGTGTTAAATAAACGACATGATAAGGGATTTCTATAACTTACCTGGCCGTCTCGTACATGTGTCTATGAGGGCCGCATTGGTCCGAGCCGCGAACGCGTGGTCGAACTTGTCAAATGCAGCAGCGTCAGCCTATCTGGGTCGATAAGCGCCGGCACACTGACTGACCCGACGACGTCGCCGTCGCGATGCCTTCGATCTCACCCCCACTACGCCTTCGTCCTCACAAACTTCACAAACTAACTTTTAAACCATCATCATTTCCGCATCCACTGCCTGGAATATGGAGCACTGGCAGAGAGCACCCTCGACCACGGTGCATGACTTTTTCGGCCAGTGCAACAATTTCTTCATTTTCTCTCTTAATTCAGAATTAAAAACACCAAATCCAAGTATTTGTTGCATTTGACACACTTGACTAAGTCAGTAAATAACTTGTAGCTTCTCTACACTATTTAAAAAAAATCCAAATTATAGAGTACGTAAAGTAAGCCTCTGGATACACTTAATTATTGAAAATATTGTTTCTACTTTCAAAAGTTATCTTATTCTCCCCAATTTCTGATGTAATTATAAATTGCGAAATAGGTTAAACCTAAGCAAATTTGTTCTAATTAATAATAATAATAATAAATATTTCAAAAAAGTTAAAACTTTTTAACGTAATAAGAGAGTTTTTATAAAAAATTAAAACTATTTTTCTTTTCTTTGTTATACAAACTCATCCATTATAAACATGTGTCTTAATAAAAGAACAGTTTCAAACTATTTTTTCTACATAAAAAAAGTAGTTTTGAGTTGCTACACTATATTGAAATCGAGTTCCCTCTCCTGTGTAAAAGCTCCCCTAAAGCTATATTCCCGATTTTTATAACGTTTTATGAAACGCAACATGCCAAATCCAAGTAATTGATGCATTTGATTCACTTGACTAAGTAACTTGTAGCTTTTCTACACTATTTAAAAAAATGCAAAATTATAGAGTACGTATAGTAAGCCTCTGAATACACTTAATTATTAAAAATATTGCTTCTACTTTCAAAAGTTATCTTAATAAATATTTCAAAAAAGTTAAAACTTTTTAAGGTATGGGAGTTTTTATAAAAAATTAAAACCAATTTTCTTTTCTTTGTTATACAAACTCATTCATTATAAACATGTGTCTTAATAAAAGAACAGTTTCAAACTATTTTTTTCTACGTCAAAAAAAGTAGTTTTGAGTTGCTACACTAGGTATATTGAAATCGAGTTCTCCTGTATAAAAGCTCCCTTAAAGTGATATTCCCGATTTTAATAACGTTTTATGAAACGCAACATTTTATAAAGGGTGCGCCACAACTCGCGTTCCAGAGAAAAATGCCATATAAGGTAAGATACCAGGAACATGGGTTTAAAGTTTGCACTTTGACTCTATTTATTTCTGTTGGAAAAATAATTTTTCAAGTTTTTTTTGCTATAGGCTATTAAAAGAGGAAACAAGGAAGCTGTATCTTAAATTGTAACTCTGTTCAATGTTATTTGTGGCTTTTATTGGCAAAATTTTTGTCCCTTTACTAAATAATTGTAAAAAAACATATACAAGATCATCAGTATCCTTAAATAGATATAAAAAAATGTCAAATGTCAAAATTTTTTGAGAGATTTTTTTCATATTCCTGGTATCTTACCTTACTTGAAAATTTTCTTTGGGGCGCGAGTTCTGGCGCACCCTGTTAAGAGATTATGTTAACGCATGAAAAGAATTTTCAAAAATGATATTCCTAACAATCCTTGTCGCCCATGTATTTTTTTATCTTAACCAAGTGGGCGCACTCCAAATGTCTTTGATTGAAGACAAGGATTGTTAGGAATATCATTTTTGAAAATTCTTTTCATGCGTTAACAATTTAATAATTTGTTCATCATTCTTCATCTGATGTATGAGTAATTACTTATTATAATTTTTTAAAGAATAACAGTGGTTTTGAAATATTATTTCATACTACGCCTATGAACAATATTTTTTTAATCAGTAAACATATGTTTAGCGTTAAAATTCAGTCATTTTTGACAACGTCAGTTCGCCACCAGTTTTGGAACAAGCTCTAGTAAAATATGTAGTAGCAGTATAATACATAATCATCTGTCAAAAATATTAGTGTTCTAAAAATTTGGATTATGATGTCAATGTTTTTGAAGCATTATTTTTAAACTTCCTCATTCTAATAAATATACATAGCAAGCATATGAGATCTAGAGCTATTGCAGCAGTTAGAGCTAGAACAATACATGGTATAAGCGAGTCTCTGGTGTCAACAATGGAAATAGGCAAACTTATGTCTCCATGTATGTTGTGTAAAGATAATTAACTTTATCAATAGTAAGACGTGAATACTGTTCCGTAATTGCACTGATTTCAACGTGCTTTAAGCTATTTACTAGCATTCTTTATAGCTGAATCATTTTATACATTCCAGAGATGTCTCACAACAAACCTTTAGTTCTTTCATCAGATCTTTTATTTTAAAAATAAATCGGTCATTCCTTATCACTCCCGATTAAACAAGTGTCCATCTTTATGAATATAAATGAAGACATTCTGCGACGATTAGTAAATATAAAACGTCGATGGGTGCAAAGTGCAAATAGTGCAGGTAATTATATAACACAGCCCGTGTCAAGGTCGTTTTAGTTAGCAAGTCTGTCGGTGCTTTTTACACCTCTCTCGCTGAGATTTGGTTTGGATGCATTCCAATAGTCTCGAAACATCACCTCACTTGTTAACATGACACTTGGGTCAAAGAAACTATTGCGACATCGTAGAACGATCACATACCTGAAGATGAACAGCAACATTCATCAACTACTATCAATTAATCTTCCAAAAATTATTAATGTCACAAAAAAACTGGTTCAAACTTAACCGCTTTACGTTCGAGGAATCACTTCTTTTTTGATCTTGCAATTTCGACGCGAGATTTAACAGATATGATAAAAAATGTAAATGAATTGTCAGCATCTCGAAGAAAGATCGATAACTTTTCGACCAATTTACGCTTAGTATTAGCACATCGGAGTGTAAGCAGGTGGTTAATTGAATGTTGGCGCCGAATATAATACAGGGGATAAGAAAAATTGATGATTCGAGTGGCGCGTAAAGTGTGGTGCAGGTGGGCGCGGTGTAAGGCCCTAACAATACCCACCTCCTGCGCATGTTGGGCAGTTCTGACTTACCTTTGAAACAAAACTTCTCAGCCCTACCCGTGCTCAAGATAATGAATAAAGATTAACAATACCTATTGTTAAGATGTTGCTTTAGTTAATTATTAATGTAGGAAAATAATTCATTTGGGTTATCTTGACTTCCCAAGACACGAGCTTTAATGACAAGTTTTTAAATTTTATGATGGAATTACGAGTCTTGCTTTGGTCAGGGTTAAAAGTGCCGCGACCACAACGGGAGTACCCATTGATGAAATACGATAATTTTCACAGTCGTTGCAAACCACGTAAATAACTTCACGGCAGTAAATCGTTCCATTTTTCCACTACTGATGATCCCTAATTCGAGGAGAAAATACAGCAATTAAAATTAATTATCTTGTCTAGGTCTACAAATGTTTCAACGGTTGTCACTCCTCATTTTCAATTACAGCTTTATATTTTTATAAGGGTTCTGGAAGCTTTTTACGTGTTTTGGATCAAAAGATTTGTAGGGGAGATACAAAGCGCCTATAAATCTGAAAGCAGGCTTGAGCATTTTCGTTTAACAAGGTGATAGGTATCTTCTCCTTGGCGTTATAATTTGGCACCATCAAAGCTAAATAGGGCACCAAAGTAAAAAGAATGGCCGACATAGTTGATGTTGACCGCGGCGCCTCTATACTGTCACATCGTCGACTAATAGTTAGTCACGCAGAACAATAGCACCTTTACTAATCTGAACGTTTTGTCGTCGAAGAAACGCTATTCGAAAGAATAGAGTTATGAGGGTCGTTTCATATACAACAGAAATCGATTAGACGTAGCCAAGACGACAAATCTCGAGAAATCATTAATAATTGTTCATTTCTCGACAACATCGTTTATTGTTTAAACAATTTTAGTGGGGGTTCTGGGAACGACCGTGATAGTCGGCAGTAAATGCAGGCAGTTTACGAGCCAAGATAAGAATCCAGAGGCGCCGGGGCCCAACATTGGTAGGTTGTTCGAAATCACTGTTCCACCAGATATCTCAACATCTGAAACCGATAAATCGTCCCAGTTTTCTCAGAGATTAACTTAATGTATTCCCGTAAAAGACGCTTTTTTAGTTCTTAATTAGTAGGTATTTACCGTTACGGAAGCTGGATACCAGCCCTTATCGTGCCGAAATTCCTTCTGCTCAACCCCTACCCTTGGCAACACCAAGACAAAATCTTTGCTAAAATTTGATGTTCCGTTCTAACTTTGACTACTAATAATATAAAACAACAAGACGGAAATAAATATTTATTCAAAATTAATTCTTATAAAAAAATAATCTCGAAATAAAAATTGTCTTCGCTAGCGCCGCTGTGATGCTTGCCTAAAATTTCTCCTATAGGACCTATCGTTGCTCTCATAGAACCTATCGCTTCTCTCATAGAACCTATTGCTTCTCTCGTAAAACCTATCGCTTCTCCCATAAGATCTATCGTTTTTATATCCGGTGCAATAATAATTATTATTCCGGTTATAACAGGGTGCCAAACGAGGTTCGGTTCGCCAGTTAGACACCGATTGTGCTGATGATAACGACGACGAGCTGTAAGGCTCATTTTGCCATATTCTTGGTTGACATAAAATATCTGACACATAATTGTTTCTTTCGATCTGATGTCCTCTAGCTGCTTGAAATTCTGTATAAAAAAGGTAAAAATGAACAATTTTCACAGAATTTTAGGTACAACACGTAGACAAATCATTTAAAAAGTGAGTTATGATTATGAATGCAAAATTAATAATTTCTCACGTTAGCAGCATAAATGAATGTTATTAATAAATGTTGTTATTAATTATGTCGGCAGCTCAGCAAGAGCGCATTTAAACTATTAATAATGTGAGAGAAATTGCGTTATCGCTTGTCCGTAATCTGTATCAAATTTTTAATAATACATTTTACAACATAAACACAAAATCTACTTACTGTTTATCGCCTCCTGGGGATCAATTTTCATTCGTAACACCATGTATTTACAGATTAAATAGCCCGTTCGGTTCAACCCATGAGTACAATGAACTCCGATGAGTGCATCTGCAAACAAACTCAATAAACTGGCCAATAGTCAAATAAATATTACGACATTGTCAATACAAGTCTTAGTTATCGTCATTCCATCCCAAAAAAAAAAGTTACAGTTGTCTACCCCACCCCACAATCCATTTTCCTCCTATCTACCAATGCAAACTTCACACGTTCAATTAACATCCTCGAATTATATAATAAGTGTGATGTATACAAATTAAGTTTGACATGCTGGGCCCCCCAAAGAGGTCCTTCAAAAAGTTGCCGACAAACGATCGCTTCGATATCGAACCTGATCATTGATAGCACAGAGGGGTGCCCTGTTTAACTGTCAGTTACTGGTGCATTTATTACCGTTTACTGTTGTACTTTACCGTTAGATCTACATCATTGCTGTTTGACTGATCAAAATCGAAATTTATATGTGATTGATTACATCTAAGACACAATGTAATAAATAATACATCTGGTAAACAAAAGATTCTAGTGAGAAAATTTAAGCCATTCATTTGTGTTTAAAACAAAACAAAAATTCCATAGCTACAAATATTCTTCCATTAAAAAAATAGGAGAAATTTAGGTATCATAGTTAATCATAGTGATAACAAAATATTTCCAGCATATTGTGTAATAAATGAGTTTATAATTTATTGTACTGATTACAAATCTTCTAAATTTTGGAAAAATAATCCAGTTTGTTCCAATATTGTTTATAGAGTCCGACAAAGAAAACTTCTGTCACACTAAAGTTGATAGAGACATTAGCAAAACAAGGTTATCTAATAATCCACCTAAATCAGTAAAATATACATCACATTCCTACGTTCAGTGGAATTTCCCACAAGTTTTAGTAGGTATAAACAATGACACAAGTTGATTAAAAAATGAATTATGTACTTTTTTAGTTAACCTAGAAAACTAAAAATAAATAATTTTAAATTAGGACAATCGAGATAATCACTTTCGAAGGTCAATATTTTTTATAATTTCATTTGATTTTCAAATTTTGATAGACTGTTTCTATTGAGTTTGAAACTAATTTTTAGGGAAGGTTTTCATAAGTAATTCACGCCTAATTCAATGACCTAAATAGAGATTATTATTCATAAGCTACGTGAACTCTAAACAATACTACCATTATATTACACCATACCATTTCGAGTAAACAAAAAAGATGTATCCTGTTTTCACCCAAAAATTTAAAAATTACTGATACAATTCGATAAATATAATCCGCAAGCAAATATTTCGACATAAAGATTCTTATTAGTGGAATGTTTTATGGTCTATACAATTTCCAATCTGATATGAAAAGTGGCACACATGCGAGGAATCGATTTCAAATAGATCATAACTCAAAAAAATAAACAACGAATTCAATGAATAATTATTGTGGAGCCATATAGACGTATTATAACCTCCTCATCCATCTTTCTTAGACTTGGCACTCCCAATTATAATATGTTTGTCGAACTTCTTTAGATTTGAAAGAGGGTGAATAACGTTTTGCTTACAATGACAGTCAAGTGAAATAATTACAAAATTGCTGCTATCTCGTGTGCTGGACGTGTGCAAAAAGACTTGAGAATCTCATAGCAGTTTCAGTTTTAATAGTGTAATAAATCCTGTATTGATATAAGTACGTCATAGACATTATTAT
Organism: Tribolium madens; assembly: GCF_015345945.1. Lineage (NCBI taxonomy): Eukaryota > Metazoa > Arthropoda > Insecta > Coleoptera > Tenebrionidae > Tribolium > Tribolium madens. The sequence continues at coordinate 8,646,169 of NW_025401006.1, forward strand.
TCATTGTGTGAAGATGTAATCTGAATGCTATACGTAGACTGAAAAACAGAATTGAAAGTCCGACACTCTTCCATGTGAAAGAAGTACTCGTACTCGAGATACGATTAACGTCAGCTGGTGTAATGCCAGAAGATAATCCGTAAAGATTGCATTCATATAATGAGCAATTAAATGATGGATCGTTGCCCTTTTCATAATCAGTCCGTTGAAGACTCTAGGGGATTAAAACATCCATCGGTGTACGTGCATAAGAATGCGTTATGCACACACAATGTACCGAACGCTAAAGAAACACTAAACTTGATAAAGCTCTTAGATAATTAGAGAGTAGAAAGATAAGTAAGTGTCCAGTCCGCCTACGTGAATTCTTACCATCGACTCCAAATGAAACGTAGTTAAAATTTGAAAAATGTATAGACAGCGTTTCGGTTGCCGCTCGATGAACAGCTACCTTGGAAGCTTTTTATGTATCCAGAAGTGACTACCAGCAAACAGACAATGAATTAAAATTCTTAGAAACTCATACACTTGTGGTGATTATTTATGTTGCGCCTCGCTATGCCTTGAAATATTGAAAATGATCTTATCTACTCGATCGTAGCAGCGAGCAGACGGCCAAAACCTCAATAACACCGATGATGGACATCAAGCGAACATTCGTGCACAGAAAACTCACCAAAACACATCAGTCTTCCCCAATTGACATACAAAAGCACAATTTACTAAATGTTATAATTCCATATAATTTTAGCTGAACTAAATAACCGCCGAGAAAGCACATTAAGCTCAAGTTCGGCGCTTACCACAACCAAAGCTATTAATAAGATATAATGAGCCATTAAATAAATTCACTCGCGGATAATTGAACGTACACAGAGAATTATATTTTGACAAAATTAGTTTCACCTTACAGATAAATATGAAATATTATAATTACAAAGAGCCCTACGGTCATCGTAAGTAATAAAGCTGAAGAAACAACAATTGAAAAGAGACGTTGTAAAGCAGCAGATATCCATAAGTCACTTTTGACAGAAATAAATAAACAAAAACGAGCCAATTATCCAATTTTTCTTAATTTATTTACATATTGCAAGTTCAATTGTTTAATTTCTAAGTTGAATCATAATCATAAAGCGGTCGAAATAATTTCCCCTCCAAATTTTGGAATGTGTTAAAAAAAACAATAACAATTAACAAAATTATTCTAAGATTGAACTTTCCCGAATACGTATTATTTTTTAGTGAAGAATCACGTTATCAAAGAAAGTTATCAAAAAATTCTTGTTTTTTTTTGTATTTTCATAAATTATTTTGAGTAGAATCGATCTTTTCGGAAATTATTAATAGCAAATCTTCAATCATTTTGTTCAATAAAATACCATACCTCTATCGTGTTCCAACATTCTACACAGCTGGTCTACGGCATCGAAAAACCTGAAATAAAACAGAGAAACACGATCAGCATGGTTCCTACGATCTTACGGCGTTTGTGGACAAACAAAAACCCTTCCGCAGCATTATCCGTCACGACGGGGTATTAAAACGTTCGCGCCTCTCCCTATTTTACATCATAATGGGGTAGTAAATTTACTATATTTCGCAAATTATCGAAGAAATGACACTAAGATATTCAAATTGGTTCTGAAAGCGGCTTGATGAACTGTCATTAAGAAAGACATCGCTTTTGATTCAAAGAAGAAAAAAATATTTTGCTGCACGCATCATTCCCAATCATAAAAAAACGAGACAATAAAATTCATCAGAGTTCAAAAGCGTTTAGCTAAATTTCATAATGACTAAGCAAGATAAATGGTGGCTATATAAAATTAGATCTTCTCTGACGTCTCTATTAAAAAGCAATTCTGTATTAAACCTATTAGTAGCTGACGTCGGCACTGCCCCATAAACAGCCCACACTAAACCACCCCATTAGTTTTATCGTCACGGCTATTTAGCAGTCTAATAAATGATTAATTTACGAATTGCTCACAATAGTACGAAAATTTTGAATTAAATCACGTATAGATGTAAAATTCTTCAGGTAACAAACTTCAACAATACTTCGCATAACGTAATCGATTTAAAAATATTAATTTTCTACGAATTAATAAGTAGTGCCTACGTAAGTCAGGAACACTTGAAAAATGTCAACAGACGCAGTTTGTGGGCAGATAGGTATAGCTTATCGCGCATTATTTTCCATAGAATTTCCATCACTTGAGAAACTCTTAAACAAATCATTTCATTCAAAAAGGTATCATTAGCCCTCAAATCACCTTAATAAAAAGTTCCGTTATAATTAAATTAACAAACTATCACCATTTTTCCACTTCACACATGTAATATTTCCTGTCAGACACCATTTTGCTCGGTGCTAATGAGTTTCATAATTCCTCCGAGTGAAATTCATTCCCTTTGTGGCTGGCTTGAACCGCAAAAGGTCCATTAATTTGAAACCGGCGCGTTTTAGCTAATGTCCGAAATAAACGATTCCAATGAATCAATCTAAAGCGATACATCATTTTTGAATCGAAAAATAAAAAACGGCGTCGATGAAAACGGCCAAGACCCTTGCCGGAATTCAATTAAAAGAAAGTTTTTAAAGAAATTCGGGTCCTGATATCGTGGCGTGGTATCGCCAGCCGTCTAACAAATTACTTCATAATGAACGAATAGGCATTATACCTTTTCCAGGTGTCATAACCGTCAAGATTCATTAGGTATCTTGTGGAAAATACTAATTATGAGCCAAGTGCTAGCCAACATGCAACCAGCATGTAAACATTGTAATTCCATGCAAACGCTAGACTGCATACAGGGCAATATATTCAAATGGATTACGCGACTTGCGTAAGTTCGTAACACTGCACAAAAAGGCACTACAAAAGAGATGCGACTACATAAAAAGACGATAAAAACGTCTACTTCGGTATGCGGTTAATTTATTTTAAAGAAAGCGTGATTTCTCCATAAGGTAATAATAAATTCTGTTGGTAAATAAATAATGGAACAGGGAGAGTTGATAGAACATTGAAACGAGGGTGTGTTTCGGGTACATTGTGTTCAATGACCATATGTTAATGGGTTGTTAGAGAGAATGAGGTGCTGCAAGGTGGTAATGATAGCATTATGTAAATGGGTACATCAAAAGCTAGACGTCTATGAATGGCTAAGTAAATGCCTTTTAAGTTCTAAATTACGTGATAACCGAATCTAAAAATATGTTTATACTGATTGTCATTTAAATTGTACACGAATTTTATCAGTTTTATGATATTTATAAACTACAAAGTAAAACCATATGAAATTTTTGATTGACGTACAGTTTCAATTTTTAAATAAGCCTATTTCGTTTAGATAACAATCACAGATTGTTGATTAATTTTACGCATTTAAATTTCAATAGACAGCTGTCGCAAAATTTGATAATTCAATTGTAATTTATCACATGTGGTACCCATAAGTCATTAAGATGATTTTTGCTCTAGATTTGAATTCGGAGAGACATTTCAATTAGAACAGCTTTCTCGTATCAAAAACCTTCATCGCCGGTTTCATCAAGTTCTACTTATAATAAAATGAGCTTTTATTAATCCCTTGTCATAAATATCACATTATTGATAACTTGATAAGTATGAAGCATTTGTTTGAAAGAAATTATTTATTAATTCCAAACAAGTTTTCAGCGTCCCCCACTTAATGACATCAAAAGCTTTTCTTAATTCATCCGGTTATTCCAATGAGATCATAATATTTACTAAAATCATTTAACTGTCTTGTAAACAATTAATTATAGTTGTAATTTGATACCAAATTTATCACCTATTGCATACAAACTTATTTTTAATGGAATTATTCATAGTGAATTTAGCAGTACTTCATTCAAATTCTTATATTCTATCATCCCAAGTGCTGGGATAAAACGGTGATAGCATTCATATAAATCGCGGTAAGATCGCTTATACGGCGATTCTAACTTCCCGTACTTGGAGACGATAATAAAATTCCGAATAGAACCGTGTTGTCTGGGTCTACGACATTGTTTGTCGGAAGTGACTCTGAACCACCTATCTATCACCGGTTAAAACTTTGTGGTCCGTAAATGTAGGAATATGCAAAGGGAGAGACAAGAAATACACTTACTCCTCACGAATTTCCTTAGGCGGAAGCTTGCGACCCATCACACTGATTTTCCTATACAAAATGCCTTTGCCCGTAAACTCCTGAAAAAAACACATTATTAACGTCAACAAAAAATTAATTAAATCTGAATTAAATAATAAGATAGACAGAACTCAAACTTTAATCTCATTCTGTGACAACTCGATTCACTAACTGTCGTGTAACAAAAGCAAGCATAGTGTATACAAAAGTCCAGTTAAAGAAAAAAGAAAGTGAGTCGCGTTCGATTTCGTTAATTGCTTATGAATATGCATATACGAGAGATTACAAATAAAAATATCACTCGAATACAGGCTATAAACCAATTAGTTCTATCTCGATATGTCTGGAACAGATGAAAGCCGATTTTGTAAGGAGAGCACTGATAGTTCGGTGAGGGGATAATAACCTGATCTGGGAGGAATTATTCATTAAGGAGACAAGAAACTAAGAACAATTGAAAGACGCTGTCAACTGGACCATTGTGTTTTGGAAAATTCTTGAACTAAAATACAGGTTGGGCAAAAGTAAAAAAAAGGGTTTAACAATGTTAGAGACCTTTTAAATCGTATTTATGAATTAATTTACTGGCTAACTACAGGGTAATAATAAACAAATAGCACTTTCACAGGTAAAATATAAAAACTAGAAGTCAATAGACTACATCAAAAGAGATAAAAATTAGTAAAAGAATGGCCAAAGGTATGCATGCCCTACACATTGGTAAGATGTTTATGTATTTATTAGAAAATTAGGTAATTTATATTTAATCACGCAGATAAGACTGTACAAATGAAAATTTTTAAAGAGCACTCTTTAGTGGTGTCATTAGAGTGAAGTTGAGTGACAATTTAGATTACATAACATTAAAACAGTCGGATTGGTACCAATTATCCTGTGAGATAAATATTATGGAAAAACTATTCTTCTAAGAAAATTACCTCAGCGTTGTAGTAACGGTTCGTGTTGGTCAAATCGATCACGGCTTTTAGCTTTGGAATGTTTTCCACCAGTATTCCGGGGGTAAACCTGTAAGGAAATTGTAGCGATTAGTGAATTTATTTGCCGGTTCTGGTACAAAAAAACAGACGCTTATCTTTCCATTAGTTTGTATAATCCGCAAGCATGCATATAAATAACCTAATCAAAGTATGCTTTCACTAACTACCGCGATGCTTTATGGCTTGGACTTGAAAACTGGATGCGAATATTTGCTGTCATTTACCTTTTTAATTTAGCAAGTCGTGTCGCTGGATTAAAAGCAATTACATCGATGTCAATATTCGACTTTTAAATAAACATAAATTAATTTATATATAAGATAAAGCTCGCAGAACGAGAATTAATCTCGTCTCGGATTTTTGTTAAAGCTGTAATCGTTTAGCGTAATTAATGTCCAGCGATTACGCTATGTTATACATTGTCGTTAGAAACCTACGATTTATTATTTGTCATCTTATAACATGAAGAGTCGTTTTAATTACAACCAGCAGGTGCTCATGCAAACATTCCATGATTTATCCTTTTTTTAAGTATACCCCCTGTGAAAATTCAAATCGCCACTAATTGGTCCCGGAATCGACATCAATCATCCCTTCTTTAATTCAAAGTCGGTTGTAATTATTTTTTACAATGCTGGTTAACGTTCTAATAATGAGCCGCTGATGAGAAGACAAATAGCTTGTTAGCAGTTCCGCTACAGCTAATTTATCAATTTGAACGGGGGCTGTGCCGACTGCCGACACACGCCCGCGCTGGTGTTTACATTTCTGTTCAAACGGCTGTAATAATCTCAAAACAATAACAACAACAGCATTCCCACAGGTGCCAAAAACTGACACAAACTAAACCATGGCTTATTCTTAGTGTTTTGATTTAGAATCCCTTTTTACACAAAAAATATGAACGATTAGAAAAATTAATACAATATACGAGTACATTTTGTAGGGGTATATTTTTTGCACTTTGTTGTTGTTGTTTACAGGGATTGGAGTGGATCATTTATTACCTAGGAAATAAATACACTTCCGGGGCTAAAATTGAAATCTGTTTACAGGGATTAAATACAAATTTGTCACATTGACACGAACAAATTTGGAAATATTTTACATAAAAAATAAATGCTTTAGAAGTGCAAAAAATAGCGTATATACCTCGGGACTAAAGTGCCTAAATCCCTTGGGTGGTTGTTGCCCTCGGGCTTCGCCCTCGAGGCACCAAACTCCACTCGCGGCATTAAATAGTGCACTTTAGTGTCTCTATAATAATACACAGGATGTTGTTCCTTGAAAGGGAGTAATTAGGTAGTCCTCCAGAGTACTGAAAAAATGTTTAAAAAATTCTAACTGTCAAAAAATTTTGACATATGATTTTTTATCATGTCTATTTAATGACACTTATGATATTGTATATGTTTTTTTACAAGTACTTTTTAGTAAAATTACGAAAATTTTGCCAATAAAAGCCGCAAATAACAGTAAACAGAGTTACAATTTAGGATAGAGCTTCCTTGTATCCTCTTCTAATAGCCTGTGGCAAAAAAAATATTTTTCCAACAGTAGGTAATAAATAGAGTCGAACGACAAAATTTAAACTCTCATAACTTCGGAATTTTTAGTGATTTTTAGTGATTTTTTTTAACATTTTTCTTGTTGTCTAGGGCACCGCCCGATGACACAGTGTGCTCGATTTTTTGAACAGCCTCTATAATATACTATATAAAATACTATTAACCCAGCGAAAATTACAAAAAAGTTTTACAATCTTTTTGACACTAAAGAATAGTTTTGAAAGTACATAGAACAATATAATTTCAATATTTTAGTAGAAACTTACCACTGGCTTTCAGGCTGCCTACTACATAGCTCCTAGAACAAAAAAAACATAAAAAAGTACTTAATAAAAAAGTCAGAAAAAACTTCAATCCAATTCTATCGTATTTTGGCTCTTATTAGATAACGTGCATAAGTATTTGAGAAAACTCCTGGTAAATGTTTTCCCCATGTCGGCGAGGAGAATTTAAGAGTATGGCAAAAAAGCAATTAAAAGAGGTCGAACATTAGCCAAAACTCGTTGCATCATAATTAAATACAATGTAAAACAGAATAGTTATAGCGTTCATATACGAAAATTGATGTATTAACTTGGTCTCATTTAATTTAGTATCGGCTAAATAATGGCGGACCACCCAGAACAGTAATGTAAGGCAACCGTCGAATGAATTGTTTCTCACTCGCAAAACTTATTAAGATTGGCATGTCGTCCGTTTTCGGTTAAAATTGTACCACATTCCACAATCTAGCACCCGATAACCGATCAAATCATCAAAACTCCAATATTTTGAAATGTATCCTTGCAAAACACACCCATATGGTAACTTTTCTGGCAGCATTTTAACGTATGAATCATCATCCATGGGATTGTAAAATTAATTTATGAGTCTGCCAAAAGTTAACGAGTTTAAATTAATATTACTATTCTTTTTCATTTAGGGCAGACATTGTTGGGATGTATGGAACAGCGGCGGAGGACGCTGCTGCTGTTATAATAATGTAAGTGGGAGTACATCAGGACAGGGTGTGTAAACACTGCTCTTCAGACTGTTTAGTAAACAGCAGCAAGGTACAGATGAGACCACACCGCCGTTTTTAAACATAGGTTTCATATTACTGACTGATGGTTGATGATGAAACGGCAACTTCGGAACATGTAAACAACAATTAAACGAAACAAGAATAGTGTTATGGGAGTATGAGAACCCCGATTGAATTAGGTCAAATGTGACAAGATTATATTTTTGAACATCACATTTTTTATATACGTGAGCGTTGGAATGTTTTCCACCTAACCAATTAAATTTAAATAATGATATTATTGTTATTATCCTTTTAAATAGTTTGATATCGATTCGCAATCTGATGGAATAATAGACGCTGATAATGACAAAAACATGCTTTTTGTAATAAGAGTTGAAAATAACTTGTTTACACCAAACCTTTAAACATGAGTTACTCAATAATTCTCTTGGCAATAACATTTATATCTTAACAGAAATGTCATTCGGAAATCAAAAATCAGGATTCCAAAGTACTGACAATAGCTAATAAATATGTCTGAGAATAACTCAAATTATACACCTCGAGGTTATTTCTGTAAATTTCAACCATGTGGTAAGAAGATTTTGTAATTAGTTAGTTTTAGGAACAGAATTTTTTAACAAGCTTCAATGCCAGAAGACATACGACCCCCCTTGATAAGATTTTTATCTCGTAGCTGGTACGATATGTTTGCCCTTATTTCCATCGTTTGTAAAGTGATTAAATCCGCTTTTTACTACAGAGCGGCGCACCGAGTATGTCATTTTATTTTTTACATCGGCAATAAATATTATTTAATGTTGTTGCAATATGTGAGAGTTGTGGCGCTGAACTGCTGAGCCGTATTTGGAAAGACGAGTCTCTGGGAAGATGGGTCCAGCAACCCACACTAGCAGCTACAGGCCAAAGGACAACAGAACTGCAATCGTATTATCGAGTTAAAGGCGAGCGTTAATTTTATTAATAATTTCATTACTTAACCCATATTACACGCTTAATTAAAGACCAATCGTAAACGGTCGTGTTTATTGACCAGAAAATGGCACTATGACCGAAAGTTAAACGTGGTTTATTATCTTAAAGAGAAACTTTTTGAATAATTACGAGCACTCCACTTAAATATTGCTCGCTCCTTTTTATGTTGCCCACCAGTGAAATGATTTATTTCCCACGGAGTTCCTGAAACTGATTCCAGTTCGCAAGACGTCGAATCCTGACAAGCTTTTAGCTTCTGCCGTACGATACATTACTTTAAATAATTTAACCAGCACTTAACACAACGCCGGCTTTACCGCGGACTTAATTCAATTTGTTGGGAAAATCGATAGCTCCATTATCTTCCCAAAGTAGACAAATCTTTCCTTTTGAATACACTTCAAACAACTACGTCCCACGTCTTACGTCAATCGAAAAATTCTGTTTCATTAGATAATGAACTCGCCTCGTAAAAATTTGAAGTATGTAATTTGATGTCGATTCTATTTATTTCTATTTTATTGTTATTAGCAATTTTGTGTTTATAAATATAGAGTTAAACATGCCTAGTAAAACTAAATCGTGGCAAAAAGTACATTTTTAAATGATGTTGTTGGATTATTTATTTTTCAGACTTTTTTTATAGATAAAACTAAAACAACCAGAGAAAGCAAAAAAAAAAATTTGTCTCGATTCCTTAAAATGTTGAAATCTTGTTGCAGTATATAGGGTGTGTCAGAAAAAAATGTCAAGCAAGATAAGATACCACAAATATTTAAAAAAAAATTATCTGTCAAAATTTTAAATAAAATAATTAATTTTCTTTTTATTTAGTCCAAAAATTCTGCCAATAATAGCCACAAATAACATTAAAGAGAGTTACAATTTAGGATACAGATTCCTTGTTTCTTCTTCCAATAGCCTATAGAAAAAAAAACTTGAAAACTTCCAACAGAAATAAATAGCGTCAAAGTGCGAAAATTTAGTTCTGGGGCACCCTGTATATTAATTTTTGCTAATTCTTGTATATTATTACTTTACTAGTCAGCACACAATATATACGGGTCAATAAAAAATATAGAACCAATCGTTTCTTTTTTTATTTTTGCCCTTAAAAAAACATGTGCGATAAAAATTGTGATCACGTTTTGAAAATAAAATTTTGTTTTGTTTTTAAGTTATCTAAATACCTTGACATTTTAACTTTTTTTAATATTCCTTATAAAGAAGACAGAATCCCTAAAAGTTTTGTGTCCTACAGAAATATGTAGATAATTAAATTTAATCTGACAGAAGATAAAAAAATTAAAATTTTACGGAAAAATATCAGTGTGGAAATGAAAAAACAAATCTAATTTATTAACTGGCAATGAAATAACTTACTTTTTGTTAAAAACAAAAGAAAAACGTAGAAATTGTTACTTTTTGAATATATTTTTAAAAACAGTACCTACAAAATCTGTGAAATATTTGTTTTTTAAATATACCTTTAAAAACAGGACAAGATCCCTAAAAAAAAGTGTGGTGTTCTGCAGGGGACTTACGTAGTAACCATTATTTATTTTCCAAATTTTTGTTATTAGTTAATTTAATTAATTTTCTTTCGTTTCTAAAAAACTGGTAAAATCACCTTTTCTTTTTTCACAATAATAAAAAAAATAAAACAAAAAGTGATACAAAACCGCAAAATAACGTAAAGTCTGTTTTTTTTTTAAATGGAAATTACCAAGTCAAAATTTTGGTGAAAAAATTGGTAGCACTCCATAGCCACAAATTTTGTTTGCTCTTTGTTTTTGTCCCTAGAAATTTTGTTAAAAAATTATGGTTATGCGTTCAAATTGAGATGTTGTCAAAATTTTGACTTTTAAGAATCTTATGTGCCTGTTTGCTCTTTGAAAGCGCTATAATTGAATACCTGAGGACAGGCATCATTACCTAAGGTCTAAAGACAGAATTCAGTGCTAATAATTTTGACAGAAACACACCGCAAGTAAGTACAATGTTGTGGACAAAAATGAGATTCTTGCTACAAAAACTTTGAAAAAAAAAGGATGTATACACAGAAAAAGTTATTTAGCAAAAGATACAAGTGGGTATTATGATGATTGGCAATAAATTTTATGTAATTTATTGAAATGAGCTCAAAGTTGATTCTTCTTCAGGTTTAGTTTCAAAATTTTTACTTTTTCAACTCGTTCGTCAAAAACGATGCACAAGACACTAATTTAATGGCGTTCTTTCCGAGGTTCTTTCTCATTCATGTTCATTTTGTATTCTTGTCAATTTTTTGCTAAAAATTAAGAATGTTTAGCAAACCTGCATTACAAATTGCGTCTACATTTTAACGGGTCCTTTTTCTAACTTCCTGCTTTGTGCTATTCGTTTCCAAATTTCGAAAAACTGTTAGTGTACCGAATTTGTTTCTTTTTTGTTGTTTGTGTTTCATCTCTAAATTTTCTTAGACGATTTTTTGTGTTGACGTTTAATGACATTGTTTTCAAATTAATTCAAAAAACCGGAACTGCCAACTTCCTTTATTAAAATTACCATGAATGAATTTACTAGTGATGTCAACGTTAAGACTGTTTGGCATTTCCATTTAAAAAAAAAAAACAGACTTTAGGGTCCTAAAGTTTTGGGAATTTTTTTAGATGGTTTTTATTTATATCTACCAAGTAATGCCTAAACAGGTTGTTTCTGGAAATAAAATATGACAATTATCTTGTTTATGTTAAGGCAGTTTAGTTGTTTCAATCGGGTTTTCAAAAATGTCTTATAAGTTAGATATTCGTTAAGGCATTTACAATCTATCTAGTTGGGCGAATGCCTAAACGTGAAATTGTTGCACTTTACAGAGAACAAAATATTTCTGTAACAACAATTTATCGGACCATAAAAAAATGTGTAGAGTGTATACCTCGTGTTAATGTGTCCAAAAGTCCTCGACCCAAAATTTTGGGGTAACAAAGAATAATTGAAGCTATTAAAAAAAAGTTGGAGTTTCACAACGAAAATTCGCTGTTTCAAAGACCATTCGTATTCAAAGATATCGTTCCAAACTCAATGAAGTTATAAATACACATCATGCCAATGATGATGTAATGTTTTGGTCTGATTTGCCTTCATGCCACAATGGTAGAGAAGCTACAAAATGGCTTAACGAAAACAATATAAATTTTGTACCTAAAATAGACAATCCTCCGAATGTACCTCAGACTCGATTAAAGAGTTTTGGACAATATTGAACTTGAAAAGTGTGCAACAAGAGATAGGAGGTAAAAAATGAGAAATAATTGCGACGTCGAATTTGTTTAAAGCTTAGAGAAATCGATTCTGCTCTTGTCCAGAGAAGAATGGAGCAAATCAGCAGAAAATTGAGAGCCATTGAAGATAATGGCGAACTACCAGTAATTTAATTATGGATTATTTATTGTTTTTTTATATTATCAATTGTTATTACATTTGGTTTAAAAACAAACAAGTTTTGAAAAAGTTATAAACATCTAAAAAAAATCCAAAAACTTTAGGACCAAACGTTAAAACTTTAAAGAATAAGTAGTGTTGCCCCAATTTTTGGTCGATGTTTATAACACAAAAATATTAATATATTCCTACAGATAGATGGTATTAAATCAATTTTATAATGACATAAATTTCATCAGATTTTAGTACACATAACCGATTTGAAAAAACATATGGCATGACGCTCGTATGTGGTCTAGAAGCAATAAAAATCATGAATGTAAATAACTGTTTGACAATTGATATCCAAATTTGACCAACTCCAACTGTTAATTGCTGAAAAACACATAAATATCCTTGCGGTACCTACCATTTCGCTTGTGAAGGTTTGTCGTTTCATAGACTAACAGCAACCGAGAAATAGAGAATCCAGAGTAATTTTTCTTGTCACCTGAACGATATAAAACAAGTCCCACTGCAGCTGTCAATTTGAAAATTTATCGCTTGCAATTATTTAGGTATGGGCAAAAACTACCCCCATTCACTTTAGTAAATTAGTCTCGTGTTCTTGTGAAAAATATCTGGGTAATTATTTTTATCCACAGTTTGAAAATAGGCGTGTTCATAAAATTTCTTGACACGCCTTATAAATAACGAGAAGCTGTTTATAGGTACATTATTGACGCTAAGCCGATTAGATTTTTATGTTTGTTTCACGGTAATTATCTTTACCTCTCGGAACAAAAAACAAACACAAGACAAGCTTGCAAAGGTTGCATTTTCATTTCACTTGGCGAAGACTTCCCACAGGGCCAAGAATGTAAATCAAGAACGCACCCCATGCTACGACCCAGAATGGTTTTGAATTTTATTTTATTTACCGAACGATTTTCAGCGGCGCGGCGCTTTTGTTTTATTAAACAGCCGCTTTAAAACATTATAAATATTCATTACCTCTGAAACGATACTAAGCACCATAACTCTTCCTCCCGTTAATCATAATTTTTGCTGAAACCGTTAATTAATTATTACTTTTTACCATATTCCCTTTCACTAAACCGACTGTGATTTAATGAAACGCAAATTATAATTTACTATTGTTAATGTAGTAATACATTTTTTCCAGATTTTGGATATGGGTAGAAAAGTCAAGGGACACGACCACACACACCTCAGGTAAAATTTCTCTACAATTATTTATAACAGAAAAATAATAATAAGTCACTTATACATTGCAAGTGTCATTGTAGACTTCCGGTTGAAAAAAAAAACATTTGGGTCTGAACCACTTCGATCTCAATTTTCAGGTAGGTGTAGACATAACGGTGTGAAGTCCCTATTGTCTGGTATTTTCAATTAGAAATTTAAATAATACCTGCAGTTAATTAAAAATCAATTAAAGCGCCACCCTCGAAAGAAATAAATTAAATTCTTCATCAAAGCCTAAAATTCGAACTTATTACCGGTAAAACGTAGATTTACGACAGAGAAGATGCACCAGGCGGTAAGGTATGGTAAATCGGACAGCTGAAGAAGTTATTGCATCCCTCCAGTACGAAACAACGTTGTCTACCTTTGCGTCGGTTGTCTTTTGAAAGCCCTACGAAAAGAATAGATGACGTTCGAATACCCGCTGTGCCACAAAGACCCAACAAATTTTCGGCAGAATTTTAGTCGCGTTCCTCCACCCTGCTGGGATGGAATGCCCGTTGAAGCGTTTCAAATATCCCACCTCCCTCGAATCCGTGAACTATAATTACAAATCTAACCGAAACTCATCATGATTTTGCCAAGTAACAATGCCATGTAACTGTTAAATCAAATATACAGTGTGTGTTTCATAGTTTTTAATTATTTCCAAAATACAGAAACAAAAACAGTTGTATATCTGACCAATTTAACTTTTTCAGAAGACTGAAAAAATATTTTGATTGAGGTGAGTGTGAGAATCGCTTGGCTTGAAGAAATGGGACCACCAGGAGTTTCACTGTGCGAAGAACCGTTGGCACATCTCACGTTGGTCGGGCATCCATCACGCGACAAGTGGATCTGGCGATGATTACTAAAGACCACACGGCGTGATTCGTCCAAGACACACATCCATCAAGTATATCGTCAATGATGGTCCAGCATCAGACCACTCCCTGTTCACAATAATGATGCTGTCAGTCGCAGTACGCAAGTGGAAAATGAAGATGTCGCAATGTCATGGAACGGTAGCACAGCGAATTCCATCTCGAACACGATTGCTATCTCCGGAGAAAACACGAGCACAGACTAGACAAACGTGAGAGATGTTACACGGATAAAGAAATTATTAACAGCCCAGAGATTTGATACACTTGCTTGTTCTTTATCTTCTTAAGCATGTGTGTCAGATACGAGCTCAGGGCAACTGCTCGGAACTCTTAAAACAAAAGATAGATGAGATATGTAGAGTACTTCTGTTAAATTCCTAGCTCGAAAGATATTGAAACGTTCCGCCTGGATAATGAAATGAAAATTTACGACCACGGCTAATAGGTTACACCAAATAAATAGATTTGAAAATGTTGCTCTTGCTTGGATCAGCATTGCACCGCCATCGTTAAAATTTCTACATCCGTAATTCCTCTCCATTCACTATCGTCACAAATTCAAGTGAAATACTTTATGAATAAGGTATGCATCAAAGCAAGAGATGTTTAAGCAAATTCACAGTTAAAAGCACCCCATGGATCTATATTTCGGAACTTGTGCACCCCCGATCAGTGGGGATTTATAGTATGGTAATATATGTTAATTTAATGTGCGGTAACTTGTTACAATCCAAACAGGACATTTAGATCACGACCATTTAAGTTTTATTTATTTTATGATATAATTCATCGTTTCTATTATGCACCTAAAATGACAGATTTATTCAACGGAAGTTGGTAAGAACTAGAAACATAAATCTTCTCCATGTCACTAGAAAGAAAGCAAAAATCCCGATCCTATATTGTAAACGTCTGTCTAATAAATTAATATTTTGATAATATCAGTTAATAAATGAAAATAGCTTTATTTCTAAAATTAATAAAAATAAATTTACAAAATAATCGTTTGCATATCTTTCCCACATTTATTCCCTTAAAAACTCAATAAACTGTTAAATATACAGGCTGCGCCAGAACTCGCGCCCCAGAGAAAAAATTCAAGTAAGATAAGATACCAGGAACATGAAAAAATTGTTTAAAATATTCTATCTGTCAAAATATTTTGACATATTTTTTGACATTTGACATTTTTTCATGTCTATTTAATGATATTGATGATCTTGTATATGTTTTTTTTTAGAATTATTTAGTAAAGGTACAAAAATTTTGTCAATAAAAGCCACAAATAACATTGAACAGAGTTACAATTTGGGAAACTGGTTCCTTGTTTCCTCTTCTAATAGACTGTAGCAAAAAAACTTAGAAAATAATTTTTCCAACAGAAACAAATAGTCAAAGTGCAAAATTTAAACTCTCATAACTTCTAAATTTTTATAGATAATTTTTTTTAACATTTTTTCCATGTTCCTGGTATCTTACCTTACATGGCATTTTTCTCTGGGGTGCGAATTCTGGCGCACCCTGTCAAATTAACATTAAAAGAGAATTAAGTCTTATTACGTTGCACAAATAAAAAAGACACCTTTGAGAAAAATAGATTAGGTCATAAATGTTGATTCAGATAACTATTGCCTAGGTTATTTAGAAACATGAAAAAAGTTAAAAAAAGTAGATATTATTTCACTCTTTTATATTAATTTTCAAAAGTAGTAGCAACAATCCTCAAAGACAACAAAATATATGCATAACAAGCAAAAATAAAAACAGAGATTCTACCAATTTTCCTAGAAAAATATAATGTCTCTCGACACGAAATTTCTATTTGCCTTTATGAAAAATATCACTAATTTGGCGTATTTGTCAAATTTTTAATGTTACAATTTGCGCATATAAAATTACTGATGTATATCTTGAATTAGCCAAGCTCTACCATCAAGTTCGCAATGATTAATTTTGTTTGTTTATTTTCTTTTAATTAGCTCTACACATACAAAATTTTAATAAGACACTATATTCTATCACTTGCGATGTATGAGGGTAGCTATAATTATTATCAGTAAGAAAACGTCGTGTATGTAGCTTGTCAGTATACCTTTATTTGCATAAGCGTGAACAGAGTCTTTATGTGGCTACTTGATGATCCATCAGTTGCTTTGAATCTCCTTGATCATTTACAACGACTAGGTCTCGAGTATTGAGAACTAATTATAGGTCAGATTCGTAGCGTTCCAGTTGTTGGTTACAGAAAGTTCGATATTGAGCTGTAGAGGGAAAAGGAACTACACGTTAGGGTAAGGAGGAGCAAAAATAAGCTGCGAAGTGAAAATCTATAAATTCACGTCGGTTGACATTTTGATAAAATACTTATTTACGATAATAATGTAATGTGATATCCCAAGTCTGCACATGGATATTGGATATGAATTTATTCGTTGCCACGAGACGTTTTTACACCTCGACTTGCATCTATTTAAATAATTATACGCTATTTGTCAAGACCATAATACATTCTAATATTTACAACCTACTCGAAAAACCAGTTGTAATTATTTACTATTTGGCGTAGTGTATAATGGATTGTTGGCAAGTCTGCTTGCATGCGCCAACGACAGGAGTAAAATCGGCGGTCTTTCTTCCCTCGATGCATCTCGATTAGAGTATAATAACTCGTTAAAACCGGATCAGGTTTCTTGTGATGTCGTCGGGTAATTGGTAATGTCTTTACTCCCCATACCAAGTGTCCGAGTGAAATGTGGTTCGGCTCCGGCGTATTGTTTTTAAATTATGAATATTGAAGAGGTGCATTGAATGGTTATAAGTCGGTGTATGTGGGGGATCCGCCAGCTCTAGTGAACCATTATAAAGGATCGCCCATAAAAGAGACAGCTAATTAAAGAGTGGAATGTCGGAATGATGGAGTTCTCCGCGAGCTGCTCACAAGCCACAACACTGTCCACCAACTGCTCGATATTCACTCTATCTCACCACCAAAAAAATCAACGACTGACAACGCTTTAAATAAAATATAGACTCGACAGTATGAGAAACGTAGTGTTGGAACAACTGGTCTTATTCCCTGCCCTATTAAGTGTAATAAGAAATTCAATACATACAGACTGAGAAAAATTAATTTAAATTTTGTGTTATAAAATGTACAACGTATCTGCTGACCAGAAAGTAGAAAGACCTCGGTTATTCGAATCCGTATCGTGGTCATGTTTATAATATGTACAGGGTGTTTGTGGATTGCGAGCAAATATTTTAACCACTAAGAGAATTTGTTATGAATAGTCGAATTGAAGACCAAACAAATTTCGTATCCAAATTTTATTTTTGCAATTTCCCCCCTATGATTTTCACGAGCCGTTCAGTGTGTCTGTCCTTGTTAGTTGGAAGTAAAAATATCAATGAAAATAAATTGCATTGAATGTTGACCGTGAAAGTTTTTATACAGAAAAAAGGAAACTTTTTGTCCAAAAAAATTATCACTTATTTACACGTGTCAATTTAGTTAGTCGTTAATGCGCTTTCGAGTGGATTGTGCACATCGATTTGAAATCAAATTGTCAATCAAGTCATTATGGCCAACTACTCAAACGCCAAATTAACTAGTGTACGGACATCGCACTTCCAAGACCGATTTTCACTAAATGTTTGGGCAGAGATCATTGAAGATCACCAAACTGGACCCCACATACTACCTCAACGTTTAACATGTGCCGTTTATCTGGATTTTTTGGAAAATGTGTTGTCCGATCTGGTGGAGGACGTGCCCTTGGCAACACATGCGGTATTTACAAGTGGAGCTCCATCAGATTATGCCAAAGTCGTCACCAATGGATTGAACAATCATTTTCCCTAGAGATGGATTGATCGCCAATGACCACCGCGGTCACCAGAATTAAATACGTGAGTTTTTTTGGGGGTTCAAATGAAACAATTAGTGAATTAGCTCAAATTTATACCTTCGAAAGGCTGTGGTTGCGAACGCAAGCTTCCCTAGCCCGAAGAGAACAATAAGTGTGCATTGCCAACGAATGACCACATTTCAAGCAATTTTTTATAATAGCAAGTATTGACCCACTAACATTGACACTGATGTACCTTAATTTAGCGATATATTTTTTTTGTCTTTACGCTGTTTGCGTTCCAAAGTTTTTTCTTATGAATGATTGTAAACATCGTATTAAGACATAGGCGGGGACGGGTTTTCAGCTCAATTTATTTTTAATTTTAACTCAGAAATGACGTGCTTTCGACAAAAGTTGGAATAACGAAAGATGTTTCTTTTGACGAATCCTATTGGTGGTTAAAATATTAGCTCGTAATCCTCAAACACTCTGTATAATAATAAAAAAAATATAAAAAAGGTAAGAAAAAAAATATATAATAAAACACATAGACATAAAAGTGGTAATTTTAAACGCCAGATTACAGAAACGAATTTAGGAAAATGTAAGACTTAAAATGATGAAAACGTAAGATCGTCGATGAAAATTGAAAGTTCAAGAAAAAACTTAGAAAAGCCAAAACCCCAATGTAACACAATGTAAAAATATTATTAAATTTAGGATGAACGTTAGTTAAAAATTAGTTCAAAAGTGAGATGAAGACACACAATAACATAAATAATAGGGTAAAGGTGCCTAATGTCGACCATGTCCAGTAGTCGACCAATAAGATTTAAATTTAAAGAAAAAGCTAAAATATTTAAATACGCAGTGTAAGATATTCTCCTTTCCATTCCTCAACATGTTTTCCCGTTAGATTAAACTTTTAGTGGCGTATGGTGGTTCTTCAACTCCAAGTCGCCCAAAAATAGCAATAATAGTGTTAAATGAACCAGTTAAAGAAAGTTGTGTGATAAAAATTCTATGTATTTTTAAAATGATCATTTTATCACGAAACTTTCAACATTTATTGAAATTCTGCTTTTGGCGTTTACGACAGTGACATGAAATTGTAAAATTTTAAGAAACATTAGGAAAATACTTTCTGTTATACTTTTTTAACTACTCTATTGAAGTTATTACAATTGTTATCTTCTGAAATGTTTTTAAAAAATAATAATTTTAATTGTTGAGCTTGAGAGCTTTCTTGAAAGTTCTACCGTATTTCCTGATTTATTAAGTTTATCGGTTTAAACCCAACAAAGTCGCTGTTTCAATTAAAACCCGTCTTCTAATTCGATTTAGCAGTGTTCACATTTAAATGTGACAAGTTGCGTGTCATACGTCTGCTTAAAAACAGTTCGTCGACGAGGCGCCAGAAAGCGTGTGAGACGAGAAGGCGATAGACCTAAAGTTCGCCCACGAAAGCCGGCGCCGCCAGCACGCGAATAAGACTTCTTCAGAATCGACAATTTACAACATTGTGTAAACTTTTTCTCAGATACGGTTTGAGTCTAGACAAATCAATTTGTATAGATTCAATCATAACTATTAACTACACTTTTTCAATGAGAATTTCCTGAAAAAAACCCAACACTTGTCTTGAGCCTCAGCACCACTTTCACCTTACATGGACGCTAGTAATTAGACATCTGTTTTGTAATTGAATAACTTTGTTAGTATTAAGGTATCTACGAGTATTATTTGATTCCGTATGGTTGAAAGCTATTCAAAGACCTCAAACGACCAATAAAACAATAATAATTATTACAGGAGAGAATTTCTTTTTAACGTTATTGTGTTTCTACAAACGAGATTTTTATTAAATTACGATGCATCGACACGGAAAATAGTCAAGCATGCCGATCGAAGAACGTGGATATCAGTAATCTCAAGATTAAACGGCATCAAAACATTTTAATTATAACATCTTGTTTATTCCGACCTGATTATCATATTACATCAGATAGTGGTTTAAAAATTCATTATTTAAATTTCAATGGTTATTTACCGTAAATAATACAGTAAATTAGATCCACCGAGAGGCCACCCTTTTATTTAAACCAGTTATTTGGACAATGCTACAGCGATACCTCACACTCTAATTAACCAACAAACCCCACGCAAGAAAAAAATTTAAATCAAATGAAATATATTTTGTAAATTATTTTATATTGTACATTGTGTAAAACAGTTTTACAATATTTTTTTGGATTTGTTACAAATCATGTTGTCTTGATAATCACCTTAAATCACTCCCTAGAACACCATTTCTCATCATGTGTCCACCCTTTGAGCTATAATTGACACACAATTTAAATATAACAGCCTGGTAATTATTTCTAGTAATTTATATTCGCAAAACCCGCCCATTCTAATGCGGCTACTTATCCCCACAAAGCATAAACTTGCTCACAAGCACCTCCACCATAATTTATTTGTGCAAAAATGATGTAGGTAGTAATTAATGAAATTAGTCAACAATTACTGTTTTGTTTAGACAAAATTAAATAATTTATAGAGTAGGTAAAAAAATGTCACGTCCTGGCTTTAATGCATCGATTAAGTTACCAAATCGGGCATGTAAGAGGGTGTTTTAAAAACTATGAGAACCTCATAAATAAGGATCATGGGAGTCGCTGACACAATAAATTCAATAACTTTCAGTTTACGCGTCCGTAATCTTAAGTAATGGTAATCCGCTTATAAAATGACTTCTTTAAGAGCGTATCTAATTTGGAAATACAACAAATAAAATAAATTTTCAATGTTTGATGTGTAATAAAATCAATAAATAAAAACTAATCGTAAAATTGAAAAAACGAAGCCGATGTTTGTTTTCCTGTTCGATTTTTCACCTGGCGCCAAATAGATCTCCGATTTCCGATTAAGTTCTTACTATTACAAGGCTATTAATATTAGTACTAAATAACAAATAAATTATTACTAGGTTATCTAGATTGCAAAAATAAAAATTTCAAAAGTAATTGTCGCAAAACATCGGCGTCATCCATACTGTAATTAGATCATCTTACGTGGGATTGAAAATTTCTAAGAAATTATGACATTACCTGATATTTAGCACACCTCGTAATTACTTTGATGGTACCTACCCATTACCAAAGCCGATAAAATTCAATATTTCCATGTAAATTACTAACAGAATAAAATTCCTGTGTAATGTGACAACCGATTTCGTCAAATAGTTAAAATATCTGACAAAATACGTTAAGTTTAATTTTTAATAAAATGATCGCAAGCATAAGAACGTTTCGAAGAATAAAATTTTCCACATTTGAATTAATTAATTTTCATATAAAGATACTCACCATTTTTAATGGGACTTTGAATGGTAGAAAACGAGTACCAGGAACACGACGTCCCACAGGTAAATATTTCTCCCATCTGGAACAAACTTAAATTATTCGTGTATGCTCTTCTATAACTATCAATCTCAAGACAAGACCTCCTACCATTTAGAATGATTAAACAATATTTTCTTTTAAACACCTACAAACTATGTAAATTCCTAACATATGTAGCTTAATTCTAGTCATTACTTCTTGATTCTAAGACAGAATTAAAAATTTATTGTGTTTACCACTCAGTCAGATTTTCGTTATAAACTAAGCAGATTGTTAGAATTCTTTAAAGATCCTTATCGTTTTAAGCATAATAAAAGAGCCTATCATACTTAAATGTCGAAAGCTGAAATTTTGTAATAATTTTATATAATTAAACCCAAAATTTGTGCACATGGAACTTTGTCATTATGGTGTGAATTTATAACCTTCACTTCTTCCCACATATTAACTACTTTCATTGTTTTTTACACAGTTAAAAAATACATTAAAAGAGCTGTTGAAAAATATGAGTCTGAGAGCTTTTAAAAATGAAACAAAAACATTCATGGGCCATCTACACGCCGGTAGCTAAACTACTGCGATAACCAAGCAACAGAACACTTTATGAAATTTCTAACCTCAAAAACTTTAAAAATATTTTTTTTTTCAATGCATTAACATATTAATCAGCAAAAATGATGGCTTTTGGACCATTTTTAACTATTTTTGATATAAAATTTTGTTTGACAAAAACTAAAAATAGATTTTTTTTCACAAATAAATCTCACCTGTCAGGTATGGCTTTCATGTTTGCTTATTACTTCACAAATAATGTAAAACTAAAATTTGGAATAGCTGCTGACGTCACTTTGATTACCGTTTTGAGACTTTTTCATAAAAAAAAATCTAAATTTCACTTCACTTTGACAAGCAAAAACGAAACCATATGTTTGCAGTGTTGACGTTGTTACCACACTAGGTTGCCAACTTTAGAAAAGTTTCTTTAACTTGCATTATAACAAAAATACAATCCTTCTTATAAATATGTATTTAATTATCAATAAAAATAAAAGAATTAACTTGGTTTACAGTCCATATCGCCAAAATTTTTTGGTTGGATCTTGTTTACTTCTTCAAGAACCTTTTTCTCAAATTCTAACAATTCTTTGGGTTTTTTGTACTGAAAAATACAAACTAAGCATTGCGATATACATGATGATTTAATCAACATACTGTAATAATCAATGTGTTATATTTGTGAGCAATCTGAATTGCCTCTTGTTGTGGTACTATACACAGTCTATCTAACTCAGGAACTCTTAAAATTTTGAAATATTTCTTATTTGTGGTCCTAACAACCAGACACTTTTTATCAATATCAGTAGTGACTGAATAGGTTTCAATAGGATATGGTAAATTCCTAATACGCCACTCAAGGTTTATTCTTGTATTTCGTCTGGACACAAAAGGCTAAAACATAGGTATTTCCTCATTCTTAATCATTTTTATCAAGTATCAAAATAGTCAAGTACCTGACTAGAGTTTTCTCGAATCAGTAAGTTTTGTTCTTTATTCAGATTCACTTCTGGGTCTCCCAATTCTATGTCCCATTCGCCTTCGCCACCCATTTCACCCTTAACTTTCCAGGCCCTCCGAGTTACCACATTCGTGTCCATGTTATACTCCTCAACCATTTCTTTACCACTACCAAAATCGTAGTGCACTTTCTTCAAGTTATTTTGTACCATGCAAGATTTTTTCGCATTTTTAAGTTGAGTCAACCAATCCATCATTGACCAAACAGCAACTTTGCCTTAAGTGGTTTCCATTGTTACTAGGTTATGTTTACTGGTAACGCAGGAGACAAGAGGGAGTGTAATTTCGAAACTGTAGCGGCAAGTTTGAAATGGAATATGGGTTTTTAAATGAAACACTGATAATTATAAATAGCATTTATTATTATTTAAACATTAAACAAAAATCGACAGAGTTACAAACTTAACCGATAGAAATAAATTAACGTAAACTGTAACTATGAAAATACAAAACAGAAATCGAAGCATGGCAATATTTACAACTACAAGTATAAAAACCATCACGAAACTTTGGATAAATCATCTGCATTCCATGAAAAAATATATTTATGGCCATCACAGGCTTAAACCAACTCTCGAACAAACTAGACCAATATTTTGTGATACTGTCAATCATCATATCAAATGTATTTTACTTGGCTCACACGCAAATAATTATACCCTAAAACACAGCCCTTTTATCAAAATAAACCTATTTTCTAACCCTTACATGTAAATTCTGTCACTTTATAAAACCTATGGATTAATGTAAATACCTGATTACATTGAGCTCACTTTTGCATTATATTTACATCATTATAAAGAAAGCTTATCACAAACTGAACACATTATCATCTAATCACAATTCTCAACGATTCATTGGTGTGCTTACAAGATTTACAAAAATATAGTAGTCGTTCCAAAATGATTTCAAAAATAGTTGTATTCTCTTTACATAGAATTGTTTGAAAAGCACAGAAATACGCAGGTCGCTAACTGTTTACTAAGAAACACCTTTAATCTACCCTAAAAACTAATGATCTAATAGAGTTTATAAATAAAAATAACTGCCGATTCACTTCACTGTCAATTTGGTTTAGTTTACTTCAATAATTGCCAAGTAAAATACCAACTTCTTTCATATTAAGCGCAATACAGTAATCGTTACTTTCGAAATTTTTATAATCTACATGCAACATCTTATTAAAGTTGTACAATTATCAACATTTATGATAATATAATTTTACATGCAAACAATTAAAACATTTTATAACATGCAACTTTTGCAAACAACAAAAAAACCGGTAACAAAAGTGATGTCTGAAACAAATGAAAATAACAAGAATTTAGAATTATATTCCAATTGTCCGTAAAACAACTTTAATATTTATTTTAGTAAGTATTTAAATGTAATAATAGAAAACAATATAATCTAGTAGGAACTATAACAAAACACTGCATCTTGTCTCATCGACCTACCAACATAAAATGTAAAAAATGTACCTACATGTAATTATAAAACAATAATTTGTAATCAAATTAAATTACATAAATATGATTATTAATTAAAAATATATTTTTTGCTTAAATCTAAAATGCGATATAGAGATTCAATTACAGATTTGGTTATACTTAAATATTATCTTCTAATCCTGTCACAGGCTGTCCTTTGTTTATCTTTTCTAGAATCTTATTAACGTAGTCTGTGGTAAATCCTGCAACTTTCAATCCTAAAACACGAGAATTAATTATAACATTAGTAACAAACTAAATCGTACTTGTTGCAGCTTTAAAAATATTTTCAATCCTCGCCGACAATTCATCCTGTTTTTCAGGTGACTGTTGTTGTAGCTTAGCCATCATCAAATCCTTACACTGCGAAATTCCATGTAGAATGTTCCCTACATAACAATATAATTACTAATATTATAATTGTGACATTCTGAGACTTACTATGTTCATGTTCAAGTCCGTTTAATTTTATTTTATTCGCTTCATGCTGCGCCTTTTTCTTCAAACGGCAAGCTCTGGACGCCAATTTATTTTTCTCTTTTCTTGACCTCGGTCTCACATTAAATGGTAATTCGCTAACGGGCGTCATATCGTTAATAGTCCGTCCTAACTTATCCAGTTCTTTCCCAATATTAAAAAGTTTTCGCGCGTTCGGCGTTAGATCGTTGCCATCTCCTTTACGCGCTTTTCCGCTATGTTTTATACCTCTAACAGAACAATCAGGGCTAAAAACTGGATCAGTTACTTCGTTAAGGACGTGTGGATCTTCCATTTTACATTTCATTACCAGACGTTGCCCTTTGGGGCCTTTTGCTTGAACGTTGTATTGCCAGAAATACCTTTCTTTCTTGCTGTTTGAGTGTTTAGGCACATGTTCGTCGTCATCGGAATCTACAAGCAATAAAAATAACTCGACTTAGTTTATTGTTATTGCTGCAATTATATAAAAAGAAAAATTTAATGGAAAATAGCCAAAATAATATAAATAGGGCAACAACATATCCGGGTTTTGAGGTACGACTAACCCGTTTTTTATAGGCCTTGACCACTCTTCATCAATACACCCACTAAAAATTTATAAGGAAATTAATAAATAACAACAATGAATTAATTAATAACGACCCAAATGGAATTCGGTTCTGAATTTTCATTGTTAAAAGAAATAATTAGGTACTTCTATTAATAGAAGACACAATTTTGCATTTTAAGTCTAAGAATGATTTCAATTCAGTTTGTTGATAATTATGAATAAGTCTATTGTTTGTGACATTCCTTTCAACAACAGACGGTTTATTTAAGCTTATTTTTCCTAACACCATCACAAAGAATTATGTTAAATGTAAACTCAAAATTATTAGATTTCGTAATATGTTATGATCAGTTCTCTTCTGCATGATCTTAAGTCTGCATGCAACTAATAACAATTATAAAAAAACAGATAATTCTATCTAATCGCATTCATTGTTGATCTATTTTAAGATAAACCTATTTACATGTATAAATTTAAGTATAGTTATAACAATATTTGATTTAAAATTTTGCTAAGACAAATGAGGTTTTCTAAGAAACAAATTTCATGGTTTTGTTAAAACTGTTTCAATAAAAATGCACTTACTACTTATTACATGTGATAGGAATGAGAAAAAATGTTTTCCATCTTACAGCTTAAACCTTATTATAATGTTATTTGGTAAAAACAAATAAATAAAAATACATTTTTCAATTTCGTTTAATTTTTTTAATGAGTGAAATTCGTCTGTTTATTAATGTTGCAACAACATTTTCAAAGGTTCCTAGTTTGAATTTTTTATCTTTTTAAAGAAATATAAATGTCTATCAATAGTCTTATTTGTCATCGTCTTGATGATGTTAACTTGGTTGACGAAACAAGTGTAAACATTAACAAAAAAGTTTAACCACTATCTTAAGTCAGTTTATTATTAATATTATTGCTAAGACAGTTGCCTCGTTGCTAAAGTGCAACTAGAGTGAAAAGTGAAGTTTTTGTGTGAAAAGTGACAGTTCTCTGCAAAAAAACAAATTGTATTGTGTGTTGCATAGTTTTGACATTTCAAATATTGACTGACAGTGCGACAGTGATTGATTTATTATAATAATAAAATAATCCATAAAGGTTGTATAAAAAACATTGTGTTCGACTTGTGAAAAAAACTTTCTTCATGCTCGTGTTAAAGCAACTTAAACACTGGCATGAAAAATTCGCTTTTCAGCACCAATTTCAACACAAAATAACTAACTATAGCCCATCTAGACATATCTAAAGTTTTCTACTTATTTCACTTTGGTCCCAACAATTTTTAACAAATATTACAATAAGTGTCAAAGATAACTTTCTGAAATATGACAAAAAATGATAGTTTTTCTTTCATTTCCTAATATTTTACATATTTTATAGACCACAACCAAGCAGTATCAGAAATAAAAAATGTATTTTTTCTGACCGTGTATAAATGATGCCAAAAAAAGTTACGCCGTAGAGTTGATTGTTTTTGTTTTGAAGATGAAAAATTTTATACAATAGTTTACTATTTCTAGCCTCTAGTTCAAAGTAAAATTAACTTATTTGTGCATCTGAGGTGATATTAGTTTTGTCTTGTAAAAGAATAATTGTCATCTAGTTTTTTCAAATCGGTATTTATTTTTTTCAATATTAAAAATAAGGTGTGTTCAGAATACTCATTTATTTTTACTTGTAATGTTGAAGAAAAAATTAAAATAATTCTGTTTGAACAGTTTGTTTTGAACTTTCGAATATAATAGTCACCACTTTCCAATTAACTTGTCGAAGTAATGGTCTTTTTATCATTCAATAACCTTATTTGCAATAAAATGATGAGATGCCGACTAACAAACCTTTGAAATTTTCATTCAAGAAAACACTACAAGAACCTTGTACTTTGTTCTAAATTTAAGATCCAGAATATTCCTTACTTATGTAAGCGTATAATCAGCAAAATATTTAGACAAGTATGCCAAGTGTGACTACCACTTGTCCAAATTGTTTAATTCCAACAACTTGAAATAAATTTACCTATTTCCGACGAGACATCCTCATAATGATGATCCCCATCGCTCTCCTCATCCGTATCAAACTCATCATGGGAGAAATCCTGCGGATCCGGACTCAAAATTCCTCCCGTGGAAATCGAGGAAGTCGATCCGGCTTCCGCCAACGACCCCGTCGACAGCAAATGCTTCCTCGGCTCCCTCCTTTGCCAAATATCGGCAAATCCCACATGGGTCGGAGCCGAAGACGACAACCTCGACGTGTGGCTCCTCGGCATTCTCACATTGGGCGACGACGACGGCGTGTTTTTTTGAACTCCAGGAGCCACCCCTCGATCTGGCGAAATGTAATTCTCTCTCTTCATTAACAACTCGTGTAAAGTACTGTGTTTCTGCGAGCCGACATGAAGGGGCGACGACTGCAATTGGGGCGAATTCGAACTCTGACTCACGGGGCTGAATGCTGAAACGGGTGTCTTCGAGGTGTACATATCGAAGTTGTTCGATGTGATTGGTAGATCAAGGTCTCTGTAGAGAAACATACTGGGTTGGGGGCACGACGAGGAAGCTGTGACGATTGGACTGTTGTTGTTGAGGTGGTTTGAATTTTGGACAAATGCCGTTGACATTTTTTGGGACATATTCAGGTACGAAGTTTCCTCCGGCAGAAGTAAATCGTCGAAATTTAGATCACCTAGGAGAGTGTCGTCGTTTGCGTTTAGTTCGGCGAGAGTAGGCCCTTGAATAAGGTCGGCTTTGTCCACTTGGAATATATCGTCGTCGTCCATGTGGATCAAAGCTTCTGTTTTTATCGATTCATCGTTGATTATCAGGCGATTGCTCCACACTGATGTAGTTTCAAAACCGTCAGGGGTTTGTACATTTCCTAACGTACTATCTGGGTAAAGTGGCGATTGAGAATTATCTAAATCGATTCCAAAATCTCTGTAATCGGATATTTCCATTATTCGGCGTGATGGAATAGGGACACTAGCTGAAGTGTTCATTATTGACGGTTCTTCACGTAAGGGTTCTTCTTTGATTGTTATTCCAGGATCGACAAAATAATTCCTCGTAAAATCACTCATGACTAGTAGTGACCTGTAAAAAGAGGATTTGTTTGTAATGCCGGGTCCCACATGTTCTAAATGAATAATAAACCAAAAGTAGGTCAAAATTAAAACAGTTTCATTAAGAAAACTAATATTTAATCAAATACTTGTCTTTTTATAAGAAGTAGAAATATCGTCAAGGAAAAATTAATGTGGCAATTAGGTTAAATAAACCAATATTGTGTCTATTGGGTTTCAATTGAGCTGTTCATATGAATCATTTCCTAATGAAACGTTTAATAAAAAATGCATCGAAGCTCGTGAACAATGTGTTATTAAAAAATTAATAAAGAGCAAATCACAAATGAAAATTAAAATTTAAACAGACGTAAACCATTAAATCTTACGGAAAATTATAAAAAAATAACTCAAAAATTTAAAGGAGTAATAAAAAATAAATCTATCCTCCTTATAATTAAATAAAAAATTTATCTTAATGCTACATGATAATATTGACAATTAGCCACTTTACAAAAGCATCTTTTAAAGCCAAATTTTGATTATTTTTTCTGAAATCGAGAGTATAGTGAATAAAATAGTTCGTAAAGTAATCCAGAATACTTTATAAAGTACTTTTCCGGACTCATATCTCATAAATTGAATTCATCCGTTGACAAGATAGACAACAAGACGGCGCTTGTTGTGTAATGTTGATTGCATAGTTTTTTAAATTTTTATCGTGAATATGGAGAGCTTGCCCGAGGATCATCTTTATTTATGTCTATGGTTTAAATTTCAAATTGTGGTCATCAAATCACAATCAATTACACGTTATTATTATTTAAAAACATTAAATATTAAGTAATTTTTTTTACCATATTTACCATATCATTTTAATATCAATGTATTAAATACTCATTCGAGTTTCTATCTTTTTTTCTTTATATTCAACCAATTCTTAAGAATGTATTTCTATTTCAGCGTCACAAAAAGCATTTTTTGTAATTGTAACCCAAATTCAATTTAAAAAGTGCTCAATAGAAAAAAATAGTATAAAAAACCCCTGTTGCAACCTCTCGTGCATTTTGTAACATAGCTCTATGTCACAAATTACTCGTATCACAATGAAAGTGTTTTCTAATAAACTATTTTCAATGCAAGTTATTCTCCTTGGAATTTGAATAGTTTTGTAAGTAAATCAACGTATCAAATTATTAGATAATATTTTATAGCTCGCATTTCTCATTCAATACTTGCCTTTTTTACCCATTTATAAATTAATAAAATGTGAATAAAAATAATGTCACAAATTCATAAAAAATCCAAAAGAGGTAAAAAGTTATTCATGCGAAAATGTTAGAGGCCGATTTATCCATTTTGCATACGATAAATGTCACTTTTTAATAATTTATAACGTCTCCAAAAAAATTCTTACAAAATTGCGTTAGAACATCAATAGAAAAACTTTCATAACTACATATCTCGTATCACGTTTATCAATGATAGCCATAACATAGTGATCCGCAATAAAATGTAAAAAATGTGAAAGTTATATATATTTTAGCAATTTATATGCTGTATTATATTATTCAATAATAAAAAAAATAGAGATTAAGAGTTCACAGGTCAAAAACCATATCCAAATAGACACAACATTTTACAAGATCGAGCCCATTTTTAAACATCCGTTCAACCTATAGGTACCTCAAAAAATTACCAACATGTTTTAGTACTATGCCAGATAAAAATAAATGGGACAGCAAAATCATTCTGTTGACTTCAATGTAACACTGCCCTTAGTAACCTCTTATCAATTTAATGTCACTGATGTCCACGTAATGGCCATTTGACGTTTTGGAATGTTTAAAAAGTCAAATTTGACGTTAAAGCCTGCTTTAGTGATTTTCAGAAAGTGTCAAAAATTTTATGTTCCATTTTTTGTCCGATATGTATTCTGTAGGTGCTGTAACTTGAATTTATTTCTAATTCTAATCGGTGTTTACATATTTCATTTATTTACATTTAGATGGGAATATTTCAAATGTACCCGGAAGTAGTCAAATCTAGGATTGACATAAACAGAGATACAAAATTAAATACCCTATCAAATTATTCAAGGTTATGCAAAACTTAAAAAGTTGGCCCTGTTTTAATATTATTCAAAATTCAAATGAAATATTGACATTTAGTAAAATTATGACAGCCGTAAATGTTTTTTCAGGGATGTTAATCAGCAAAAAGGTTAAAAAAATAATGGATTGACATTCATCGTTGAATATTATTTAAACCATGCAATTATTACACAATATTGGGAAATAGTAAAAAAGTGATAATGATCGTATAATCGTGGACAGCATTCTTTGAAACAATGAATGTGTTGGTTAAAAACAAAAACAAACTACCTGAATGTTTGTTGTGGTATTAGAGAGGTAAATTACCCAATGTGACACTCAACAAACGAGATAAACAATACGTCAATACAACAAAACAAGCAATCCAATCGTATTTTCGTATTTTATGAATCAATATTCTCGGAGAACTGGCGAACGTAAACAACAAGGTCTAGTAAACAAAATATGCAAAATAAAATCGAGACGACAGTTGTAGTACTCGTAAAATTTGAAAATACTGATAAGAGATGACCTTTCAACCCAAGGAATTGAAAGATTTATCACCGTACCAAGGATAAAAGTTCAAATCCCGTGTCGAGTCAATGAAAAATCCACCATAACAATCAGACCATCAGCATGACTCAATGTTTTGGATCCCTTCGATAGCCTCTCACGAACCTCACTGGCAATGTCACTCGTCAACGTCCACTTACAAGCACGGCACAATAAACGAGAAAGCACTTGATAACAAAACAAACCGAACAATTTTATGCTAAATCACAAAATATGTGAAACAATAAACCAGGTTTATTAAAGGTCACATGAATACATTCAATCAATTTCCTACACCAATAGGAAACCAGAACGGAACACTTGCACCAATGAAAGTGTTGACTTTGTGCAAAACTTAAATGTACAGCATTTTCAAGAAATTCGCAACGTCAACACTGTATTTTTAGATTGACTGATATCAACGTTATCACTTAACGAAATGACAACTCGATCATCATTGTCCAATTGGAAAAACGAACGGTTTTAGGCGTCTTTGACGATTGTCAGAACCACTGTTTTGATACACAGCACACTTTGATCGTCCACATTGTCAGCCATTTCCTTTATTTGCAAACACTTAATTTCGCTGACGTCAGCGCAGAACTTGGCTATGGATATGATATTAGCGGCCTTGGTACTCACAAAGTCACAAACACACGTGATCTCTCAAGGAACACAAATAAAACAAAAATAAAACCGACAATAACAAAAACACCAGCGACATCTACGCAACAAGAACCAACTTGTCACAAACAGGTCACTGTAATAAATTCTTTTCTAGTGTTCTACACTTTGTTATCATCAAACAAGAGAGCGAAATTTAAATTTAAATAAATTTGTATGGGTTATTTAGTTAAATCAAATAAAAAATAGAATCACAGGTTTATTTATATTTTTATTTTTGATGAAGTAAAATATATTCGATGGTTAGTCACCTAGATGCAAACTTCTAGAAGTTTTTATTATTGCCTCGTTTGCATTTAGGGAACTCCTCTTTGGTCATTCTAATCATGTGTATCTCTATCTTCTATAGGCCTAAGTATTACACACAATTTAAATTAATGAATGGAATGATTTTTATTGTAATATTATATTAAAAACTGTCAACGCCAATCTGTTTATTTCATAAAGAGGATGATTTTTTAACTGGGCAACAAGCGCACTTTGCCGCAATAATTTAAAAAGATATAGGCAACGCTTTTTTAGTTTTCGAAAACTAATACACCTCTTTGACTATACTCTAGTGCGTATAATCAAAGCTTATTTTTCTGCTGTATTAGAAACTACAATTAAATATCACAATGGCCGGCCTGCACTATCTTTTTGAAAGTTTCATAAAATTGAAACTGACAACAGGAAGTTAAAGAGCCAGCTTACAATCGTCCTAAGATTTCATCCTAAAGTTTTTACACCATCCTATAAAAATTAGATATGGTGGATTTAAAGCACTAAACGATCTTTGGTGACTACACGTGCGCTAGAATTGACACAACCGCAACCATGCCAAAATATAAAACACCTACACTAACCCTTTCTAGACAATGTTTCCCCATTTCAGTCTTTGATAGTCTTTAATCACAGTATATAAAGTTAATTCATAAGTAGACACTACACACGGTTCCCAAAAAATCCATTGTTTGTTACGGTTTTGTCAAAATTTTTATGCAATACGATTTGAGCATTTTAGAAGTATGTAAGTAAACGCACATGTAGCACATCGTTACACTTTTCCCTTGCCTGTGTTCTAACCATGTTGTTTTTGTGTTCGTTACTACAAAGTGAGGAATGAGACAAATAAAAACGTTTTAGTGGCAAATAGTAAGTATGTATACAAAATGTGCTTTTTCGTACCGTATTAAAAAAATTGAAACAAGGTACATTTTTACTTGATTTTTTCTTGTCTTATATATGAATAGCACAGCCCTTATGAGGAAGGATGTTTTAAAAAGTCTAATTGAATTCTCATCCAAATTTATACAATAAATTACTCAAAGACTTGAGACTGAACGACACAAAAACAAACAGGTGTCTTACATTGTGACTGAAACAATTTTTAAACCAATCAAATTGTCAACCTTTATAAATTTCTTAAGCAGTAATATATTTTTCATTATTTATTATACAATTTCCTCATTTAATAATCGGTTATATTAGAGATATTTTGTTAAATTAAGCCTCGAGAGTAAAGTTGATGGGCTTCAAAAATTGTAGCGCACAATACTTGGAAATCTAATAATAAATTATCGTTGCTTGAAGAATTTGAGTGAAGTATACATATGTGAATGTGCATTTTTCTTTAATTTCTCTGCACAAAACAGGAACAAAAACAAAAAATATTCTTTGCTCATGCATAATTTAGCTTTGGTGTTATTTTCTATTTAGTGCTGAGCAAATAACTGTCAGAGATATGTAGGATCGTAATTTGTATTCTACTTTCCTTTCCTGTGCAGAAGATTTAAAGTGCAATTTGTACTTTTGTAGCCCACCGAAGATGGAAGTCGCAGTTTTTGAATAATTTTTTGCAGAGCAGTCTGTAATTTTGGAAGCGATAGAAAAATTTCTCAATTCATAAAAAAAAGCTAATCGGTTGTAAGCTGCTAGCTTAAAATGTGCGTCAGCAGCCTAATAAATATTTTCTGCTAGAAAAAATAAAGTTTCAAATCACTTTACTGCTTCTCCGTCCCTCCCCCTTGCTCGTCATTGGCCCTTTCGTGCGGACGCAAAATAGCCCTCACAGTTTCGAAATGTTTTTTAAACCCTAATTTAGCATACAGAGCTTTGGATGCGTCATTTTCAGGACGGATGACGACGAAAGGTAGATAACCCCTTTCTGTCACCACTTTGGTCAGGTACTTGGCGAGGATAAGACCGTAGCCTTTTCTCCTATATTCAGGTCGCGTTTGCATCGAAAACATTGCTCCATAATAGGATTGGACCATCCACGCTGCTAGTTCACCTGTAGCTGAGAACACTCCATAACAAGGGAGTTTTTCGATTAGTTTTTCAAAAATTTCAACACATTCCATGTGATTTGCGGGGTATAACTCGTGGATGGTTTGAGCATTCTCGGGAGTCAACTGCAGCATCTCCGCATCCTCTGCGAATACCCTGAAACAGCAACACAAACATTGGAAGATTAAGTTCGACGTGACTCATAAAATGCAACACCACAACAATATATATATTTTTTAAATTAAATATTGTGAGCGAATTAGGCAAACAATCATACAACAAATAAACCAATCAAACTTGAAGCGAGATCTTTTGCTTTTTGCCAGTTCTTTTGGCCATACTCGTAATTAAATTTACATTAAAAAAAAAACATTAAAAAACACTTTACTCAAAATAATTTGAAAAAATTAAAATCTTATTAACTAAAAAAAGTGTCCTAAAAACCATTGCAATTCTTTTTAGGTGGCTACTAAATGATTCTTTTTGCAATAGTAAAAGTCCACAAAATCAGCTTCAATTAAAAAAAAAAACTACTGATTATTTAGGACATAACAAAAAAAATAAATGTCAAAAATCAGTAGCTTAGTAATAAACTTTATTATTATTACACTTAGTGTTAAATTATTAGTTTTTTTTTTTAAATACTTTTGGTATATTTTTTTAATAAATTAATTAAATTTAACAATTTATATGATGCGTTAAATTTTTTTTTTTTTGAAACTACTAAGTATACCTAAAAAAAGACAGGTCTGTATGTTGACATACAGAGTGCGCCAGAACTCGCGCCCCAGAGAGAAAATAAGGTAAGATACCAGGAACATGAAAAAATGTTAAAAAAATTTTATCTATAAAAATTATGAGAGTTTAAAATTTGCACTTTGATTCTATTTATTTCTGTTGGAAAAATAATTTTCCATTTATTTTTGCTACAGTCTATTAGAAGAGGAAACAATAAAGAAGCTGTATTCTAAATTGTAACTCTGTTCAATGTTATTTGTGGCTTTTATTGGCAAAATTTTTGCACCTTTACCAAATAATTGTAAAAATAACATACACTGTGTCAATTTTAAAACTTGCAATCGTCAATTTCTCTCAACTGAAAAAGTTATTAATAATCACTCAAAACCGTTTTGATGGTTCCTAGGGGGAATTAAAATGACATGATAAGTGACACACCTCCACCCACCCTTGAATATAGTAAAAAAATGAAAAAATGAAATAACGTCTTCGTTTTTGAATAATTGGAAAAATAACTTTACCAAATAGGCTGTTGTATGACATTTTTGAAAAGCGCTTTTATGGGCTTTCCAACGATATATCGCAAGTAGGGTCGTGCCATTTAAAATTTTAAAATTGGCTGTGGCTTGAAGGGTGGGCGTTACTTACCATGCCATTTTGATTCCCCCTAAAAACCACCGAAACGGTTTTGAGTGATTCTCAATAACTTTTTTTTAATTCTAGAGATATTGACGATTGCAAGTTTTAAAATTGACACCCTGTATACAAGATCATCAGTATCGTTAAATAGACATAAAAAAAATGTCAAATGTCAACATTTTTTGACAGATGTTTGACCATGTTCCTGGTCTTACTCGAAATTTTTCTCTGGGGCGCGAGTTCTGGCGCACCTGTATAAAAGGACAATATCTTATAAAATTTTTTAGTAAATTTTTCACCGAATAACTAAGAAAACAATATTTAGGTTTTTTTTCCACTTACACATTTGTACTGTCTTCCTCCTTGGTTGGTTCGGTAATAACATAAATGTCTCCATATTGTTTTTCTATCGTTCCTATCTTACTGTAAAATTCTTCGATTTTATTCATAATGTTAGCGTGTGTAAAGTTGAGATAGATTGGTTGTGTCCAATCGATTAGAACATCTTCTTCTGCTAAAAGTTGCAAATGCTCCAGTTGATCGCAGGGACAAAAAACACTGAAGCTTTCGTAAATTTTCCCGTTAGGCTAAAAGCACATTCTCTAATTAATCAAAAGATACGCAACATTAGTATCGCTAATGGTGCGTAAGAAATGATTTAGTGGTTTTAGTGTCGAGTATTAAAAAGTAAAAAAAAAATCTAAGTAAGGTTCCATTTGCCCTCTGTATTGTTTACTTTGGTATTGATAAATTTTTAGCCAAGGATTGCATGCGTTTACGAAAATAATCGCAAAATCAAATAAAATCGCAAATTGCACATTTGCCTTCAAATATAAACATAAAGGACATAAGTAGAGAGCCATACTAAGAACCATGTCTTTAGGCCTTGGGTGGTCGTTATAAGCATTCAGTACAATCCTCTTATCCCGCTCTCCAAAAATCCATTTAAACAAGTCTAAAACCCTAAAAATAAATCCTCTAGTGTGAGTTTACAATTTCCAAATAAACACTAGAGGCAACAATTTTGCATTCATTATTCATTTCATAGTGGTTCTCGTCACGGAAGGGCTTTCGGGTTTCCGCAATATCCCCGTAAGAAATTAGGCAAAAAGCCAAGTGGGCCAAGGACCCAGTAAATTCCTCCTTTATTTAGTTGATGATTATGTAAGTAGTGACCGCTTGTTTTTTTTTTAATAGGGCCGTAAATCTTCAGATATTTAAACTTTCTTTTGTAATACTTCCAACAAAGACGTTGTTTCCAAGAGAAATTTGAGACACCCGCATCGATCGATGTCAATTGGTGCCACTATACCGTAAAATAAAACGTGAAATTATTTCCCTTCCAAGCCTCCAAAGCCATTTTTGCTCAAAAATAATCAATGACTAAAAACTCTGTTGCACCATTCCAATAAACAAATACGGACGTTTCTTTGAAGCAACTCGATTCAAAATGAATAGAAATTAATCTTTTATCGCAAATTTAAAAGCAACAAGAGTAAACTATTGAATAGTTAAAAGAATCTCAGCGGTTCTTTTATTTCCGTAAAAAATTAATCAGAACCGTTCTAATACAAGTTCTCTCCCTTTTATCAGTCGGCTGAAAATCCCCGTTAAGTAACCCAATAACTAATTCATTAACCCTTTTTCCCTCACTAATTCATTAAAAGGCGGTGATTGGGTTAAAAAAAGCCTTTTGGATTGACATGTTATCCGCTTAGCCTAATCTGAATTCCCCCTATTTAGCAAAATTGTGGCTATTCAACTCCACTAAAGTCTACAAAAAAAAAAACCTCTAACGTGACGTCTCGAGGCTCGTTCAATAGTCAACTTATAACTACTTAAGACCAATTTTCACGACTTCTAATCCCCCAATTAGCCGACTTTATTAGAGACTACGTTTGCAAGAGAATTTCTTGATCGTGTTGTTAAAGCACTTGAAATGCCTCGTTTTTAGCATGACCTTCACCTGTGTGGAAAGACTCATAAAAAGCTTACCGTTTTTGTCATACCAGGAAAGTGGAGGATTACGGGTTGATCAGGCCACGTTTTCGTCACGTAGAAATGGAAGTCCCAAACACGATCGTTCAAATAGGTTTTCAGTGTTTGGTGGAACTGGAAAATGGCAACAAAACGTGTGGAAATGTAAATTAAGTGGTTTCATTTAACTCTTGGTTAATAAGAGTGTCGGAATTTTTCTGCAGACTGTTTTCCAGGTAAGCAGTAGGTGCATGTCAGAAATAAAATATGCTAATAATATTGCGTGATTTTTGAATAAAAGATTTTTTGATACACACGATCAAAGTTTGTACATAAATACGAGTATTTATTTAATTATTTCTTTGTTGTGGAAATAAATTTAATTTTATTTAAAATAATAGTTTCAGTTTATTTAACGCAATACACAGTAATTTCTTAAAAAGTCCCTTATTTGGCTTAAGACTTATCGTTCTCACAAATGTTTGAGAAGTAATTCAAGCGTTTTTTCTTTTTCATTTTTGATTCAGGAAGTTACATTTATTAGTTTGCCTGATTTGTACTTTTCTTAATTTCCAGAGTATTTTACATATTTAAGAATTTAAAATATATTTTTTGTTGTCTCAAATTATTCAAAACAATAACATCCAAGAGGTGTTAGAAGCTCAACAAGTTCTTTTTATGTTAATTTATGTTAATTCATAATTAGTTAAGTCGGATTTATCTAATTTAAGCCAGAGAAAAAAATAATACGTTCTATCAAACCATTCAATACATACGTTTTTCGTCACATTAAATTACCATATTAAAAAAATAATTTTCAAATTCAGAAAATGTCAATATTTGAAGGTCTAAACTGCCAAAAAGCCGAGCGTTAAAGAGAAAGTCGGGCTATTAAAATCTCTTAACAGTTCTGTGTGATACTAGGGTGATATTGACAGTTTAACGATTGTAAATTGTTAAATGTTATGTATATCATAACAACATGAAACGACGAAAAAGTTTTTATATAAAACAATTATTGTTTACTTTTGTTTATCTACAGGGTTATTCATAAATATAAAGCAAGTAACTATTCCAAATTTAGTCAAATTTTAGTCAAATGGTTCCTAAGTTATTAAAAAAAAAAACAAATTTCCATACCCAAATTCCAAGGGCTGTAAAATTCTTATCAGTAGAGATAGGACACGAGTTTTTATAAAAATTAACATCATTTTAGAGGACGTTTTTGAGATTCAAAGATTATTGCTTCATATTTATGAATAACCCTGTATAACGTTTTGCCTAGGATTAAATTTTCCTTTTTTAAAATATGTACTATTAAAGTCATAAAAAACTAGGACAGCAAAATATCGTCAACTTTTCAGAAATTTTTTTTTACACAAATATAACAAACGCGATTGATAGTAAAATCTTGGCTTCGCCCCGATTATTTTGTACAGTTTAATCATCCTGTCTGTTATTTATTTTAGAAACAAAATTTTAACATGTTGTGTTTTATCTAAAAATTTGTAACACTTTAGTTTTTGAAATAAAAAAAAAACGCTTGTTGGATATTATCCCTTTTTAATTTTCATTTTTATTCTATACTTTAACACATTAAAAGATGTCCGTAACTGTAATCAATTTTTTTCATAATTTTAGTTATAAACTTCAATCCTAGCAGTTATTATAAACGACGGAGTTTACAGAATTAGCGAAATTCGTCTACTATCAATTCGCAACTTGAACAACTCTCACTAAAGTTGTCGTAATTAACAGTAATTAGTTTAAAATAAAGTAAATTTATTTATCTACTGTATTTACTTAAGTACTTTTCTCGACAATTTTTATTCATTTAATAATTAGAATAAACAAGTAATTTTTATTAAAAGCCATTTTAAGTTAATAATAATAAAAAAACATACTAACACATGTACCCATAATTTGTAATAATATACCCAAAATATTGTTTTACATGTTTCCCAAATCTCACACAAAATAATTTCTAATACTTGAAATTAGCCTGGCGCATCCACCAAAAAGATAAAAGCTTTTCTTAAAGTATATCAAAAAGTTGCATTCTACAACATACGAAGTGCAAAAAAACGAATAAAATCTCACCTTAATTGAGTGAGGTAAAAATTGTCCAATAAATTCAATTATGTCTGGCAGTTCTGAGTCTTCAAGTAATCTGAAATTTTTCCCCTCCGACAATATTTCTTCCATTGCTAAAAATGAAGCACATGTCTTGCTTATAACACTCATTAAAGTTAAGTTGAGTAAAATAAAGCACAACTAGAAAAATTAATAAACTTTATTAAAAAAAAAGTTTGAAATAAAGTTAGTTACCTAATAAAACCGCTATATAAGTTACCATAAAACAAAATAAAATCATTTCAAAATTGAAATCGTTTATGTAAGGGAAACGTGCCCGCGAGTGTTGAGTCATAAAATTGCACAACATGGTATTACATAAATTACAATCTTCCTACCCCAATATTGAAATTTGTGATACTCGAACGAAATATGCTACTTCGGTTTTTTTCAACACGAAACACTTAACTAAGTTTAATACTTTACCTCGTTTAAGACGAGCAATTTAAGAAAACCTCCTCCTTAGTCCTTTGTATAATGTCTTTAAACTTTGAAAGAAACCGGATTTAGTAAAAGAATGTGTATCTCGTGTGCCGGAGTATTTGCAAACGAGTGATAGGAGGAAAAGCACATTGATCGACTCGCAGGGTGCGGAGAGGTCTGCAGCCCCCGAGCGCTCCCCTTGTACTGCAGCTGCCCTCACACAGGATTTGGTGGGAAGTGAAATGGTAGCACACGACGCACCGAAGTTGCGCAAAATATGCAGGAAAAATGCGATATGTCGCTAGGACAATAGATACCATTGCTATCGCTAATTGTCCTAAATAAGGAAAATAGAAATGTCAAGTGTGGGTAGCAAAAAATTAAAAAAGAAGCTGTAGGTTTTCAGACACATTTTTCGAGGAAATTAAAAGCTTCGAGTTCAAGGTTTGCAAAATGCCTCCTGATCATCAGAGGGTTCTTTTAAATTGATTCATAATTATAATGTTTACAAGTGGGTGTTCAAACTCAAAGCCATTGACCACAAACGCCCACTTGTCTTATTAAAATGTCTCAGCGATGAAAATGTATTTATAACAAAATACGCAAACTCCAACTTCAAATTAAGATTTCTTTATTATATAAATTATTAACAGTAATTATGTTCATAAAGCTGTAATTTAATGTTTACACACCATCAATACCATCAATACTCTCATTAAAAGGTTGAAAACCTCTTTGAAATTACAAATTAACTTATGTCACATATGTATATCTTTTATAATACATACGAGTGCAAAAATTTAATCTAAACAAATTTTTATGAAATACAAAAAATATGACATTAAATTTTTATGAAACGTTGTGAATATAACGGTATAAAAGGAATTATCTATTACAATGTTGCAAGTTTTTCTGCTTACATCTAATTAAAATGTAACTAATCACAACTGGTATAATAAATAATAATCACTAGTATATTATTGTAACAGTGTCTTAGTGTCATTCTTCTCTTTGCATCAGTTTATAAATTGAAGCAAAAATTAAAAAATATGTATAGAAGGCATTTCATTCTTAAAAAAAACTGGACAAAAATTTACTTTCTCCCCATTACAACCCTGTTCCTCTGTCCGAGTTTATTGATTATGTAAAATGAAACTTCTCCTAAAATAACGTGTCAGCCAGCAATTTTTGTTGTTACGTGCAGTTGAATAATTTTACTACAAATTTAGTTAAATTAAGTGTTAGTTTTTAAATTTCAAGGAGAACATATTATAGTGAGTCCAAACGCAACAAGATTAAACACAAAAAATTTTTAAAAAAATACTTAAGTTAGGAAACAAAATAAAAAGCAGATGTTCTGGATATATGTTAAAGGCAAGTTATTAGCATAAGCTAAACCCCGTTTCTATTATTTTAGATTAATTAAATAAAGGGAGTGTTCATTATTGATCCCCGTCATGAATTTTAAATCTATAAGCCCCCTAACGACCGAATACGATAATGGTCGCACAACTACCAGTCAGATTTCTCTATTACCGACAATGAGTTTACATTCCATCACAGGTTAATTCAATTTCCCTATGAATCTTCTAAAAATTCGCCTTATCAGAGGGTAAATACATTTTGTATCAACACTGTTTCTTTGCAGAATATTTGGATGACCTTAAAATGTCCAGAAGGAGGGGTCGCGATTATGACCACGTAGATTACACAAAGTT
Source organism: Tribolium madens (assembly GCF_015345945.1). NCBI lineage: Eukaryota > Metazoa > Arthropoda > Insecta > Coleoptera > Tenebrionidae > Tribolium > Tribolium madens. Next base: position 8,688,086 of record NW_025401006.1, read on the forward strand.
AGCACCTACTGATAAGGACAATGGGTTTATAGATGCACAGTTTATTACACCTGCCCATGGAAATATACCATGGAAGGCTATTTGTTTGGCTTCTATGTTACTAGTCGTGGGCACATTTTTACTCATTTTTGGGTCGTTGGTTGTTAGTGGCCACATAATACTAAACTATTCAGACAGAATGTGGCCAATGATTATTCTGGGGTTACTGATGTTTATCCCAGGGGCGTACCATGTACGAATTGCCTATTATGCATACAAGCAAGTGCCTGGCTATTCTTTTGACGATATTCCTGAATTTGATTAGTGATTTATTTGAAATGAGGGAAATCATGTAGCCAAAAACAGTATTATGGTACTAAAGAGAATAGATTTGTGTACCTGAGTTGACTAGGAAAAAACATAGGTAAAGACTAAGCAATCAGCTTTGCAAGTTAATGTGCCTTTCTCTTGTCGTTAATTATATTATTAATAAATGTGCCCTTGAATCAATGTACTTTCTAAAAATTTGTTAATGTTACAACCTAAATATTTGAAATAAATGTTTATCTATTTAACTATTCACAACTGTGCCTTTATTTAACACCTAACTAATGTAAAATGCCAAGACAACAATAAAAACAGGTATTTTTTTATGTTCAGTTTCTTTTTATAATTTCACAACCCAATTAGCCGTGGTTGGATTTACACAAGTCTTTGTTTTATTGGTTGTCTATCCGTCAGGCAGGAAATTGAAACCTGAAAATTAGGTTATGTGTATTAAAATTAAAAAGCTTGTTTTTAAATTTATTTGAATTGTTTTAATGAATTACAATGGTAAGCCTCATTTTTGCGTGTTATAAAATCCTAATATTTTTTTTACAGTCCGTTACGCTTCACACTGACCTGGGCAACATAAAAATAGAGTTATTTTGTGAGTTTTGTCCAAAAACTTGTGAAAATTTTTTAGCCTTATGTGCGAGCGATTATTACACTGGAAATTTGTTTCATCGAAATATAAAAGGATTTATTGTTCAAACTGGAGATCCTACAGGGACAGGTAAAGGCGGAACTTCAATCTGGGAGAGAAAATTTGAGGATGAGTTTAAGGAACAGCTCAAGGTTTTTATTGTTTCGAATATTACAATTTAACTAACTGAATTTTGTAGCACACTGACAGGGGAATACTTTCAATGGCCAATAATGGCCCCAATACGAATGGTAGCCAATTTTTTATTACATATGGGGCTCATCCACACTTAGATTTAAAGTATACAATTTTTGGAAAGTGAGTAACAATTCTATTACTTTCATTTGTACAAGACGTTTTTTTAGAGTTATAGACGGGTTTGAGACGCTTGATGAGTTGGAAAAAGTGCCAGTTAATCCAAAGAATTACAGACCAATAAATGATATAAGGATAAACAGTATAACAATACATGCAAATCCATTAGCGTCAGGATAATAAATATAGGTATTAATCACTATCTACTTCTTTATAGTCAAGTACTAGGGCAGTAAGATCCTCCCTAGCATCTTGAAATTCACTTTCTTCCATTCCTTCACCAACATAATGATGCACAAATGACCGTTTGGCATACATCAGGTTAAATTTATGCAAGATTCTTTGCCACGTATCTTTTATTGCTGTGGTATTAGACAGCATAGTGACCGCCCTTTGAACCCGGGCCAAGTCACCTCCAGGAACTGTAGTAGGAGGTTGATAATTAATACCAACCTGAAAAAATCGTTTCAGACTTAATCATCCACAAAAATAAATTACTTTAAATCCTGTCGGCGACCAATCCACAAACATGATACTTCGCTTTTGTTTAATATTTGTGATAGCATTGTTAACATCAGTTGGTGTTACATCACCACGATATAAGAGACAGCATGACATGTATTTACCATTTCTGGGGTCGCATTTGACCATTTGATTGGCTGGTTCAAAGCAAGAATTTGTTAATTGTGCAACGGATAGTTGCTCATGGTATGCCTTCGTGGCTGGGACGAAGGGGGCGTAGGTTATTAATGGAAAGTGAATTCTAGGGTAGGGCACTAAGTTTGTTTGAAATTCGACCAAGTCGACATTTACAGCTCCTTCAAAACGTAGCGAGGCTGTAACTGCAGACACTACCTAACAAATTATTGTAATAATTTTATATTTTTTCCTTGTAGTTAATTACTTGGCCCAAAAGCCGGTTTAAATTGGTGTAAGTCGGTCTAGGGACGTCTAAATTTCGGGCTAAAATGTCATAAACTGCCTCATTGTCCATAATGAAGCAAACATCTTCATTTTCAATACATCCATGGGTCGTAAGGATGGCATTGTATGGTTCTACTATCACAGGCGATATCTACGACATTTTACTTGTAATAAGCTAAAAAATTTACGTGATAGCTATACTCGAGGTGCTGGATATACAGCAAATTCCAGTTTACTCTTCTTCCCATAATCCATACTCATCCTTTCTAGAAACAAAGTTGTAAATCCTGATCCTGTCCCACCTCCAAAAGCGCGAAAGATAATAAATCCTTGAAGGGAATTACAGTCATCTACAACTTTCCGTGTCCTGTCCAACGCTAAATCTATCATTTCTGTTCCAATAGAATACATTCCTCTTGCAAAATTATTTGCAGCATCTTCTTTTCCAGTTAGTAATTGTTCAGGATGGAAGAGTTGCCGATAATGACCGGTGCGAATCTCATCTAACGATTTTATTAATTTTTTGTTAATTCACTAATGTTTAAATACCAATCACAGTGGGTTCTAGGTCCACCATGACGACCCTTGGTACTGCTTTTCCCGCCCCAGAAATGGAGAAAAACGCATTGTAACTATCATCGGTTCGGTTTTTATGATAACCGGCATAAAGAATGCCATCGGGTTGAATAGCATGTTCTAAACAGTACAGTTCCCAACAAGCATTCGCTATCTGAACTCCAGCTTGACCTATGTGTATCTGGACGACTTCTCTCTTAAGAAAAATTAGAAATTAGGTGGTTTTCAGTGTTTGGTCTTACATTTGAAGGCATTATCCAATTCTTGGTTCATTTTCCCACGAAAATTTTGAAAAAACTTAGAAATCTATACGAGAATTTTGATTTTGTGCCAAAATGACATTATGACAACGTCATAATCATAGTCAATATTAATAAGCCAATCAAATTGGATTAATTACATAATATGTTATTCAGTTTTAACTGCTTATATAGCTTTAATATTTCTTTTGTATTTACATTTGGGAAATGATCACAAAATCGTTAGTTACGCTGAAAAGTTCGCTAAATATTGGAAATGGAAACAAAGTGTAAAATGCAACAGTGTTTATTAAACCAAAATAAAAATATAGAAAAATTGGGTAAATAATAATTATCGGGGGCACATGGCATGTCTGCCACCATCCACAGGCAGTGTGGCCCCAGTGATAAAACTGGCATCATCACTAGCTAGGAAAACAATGGTTTTTGCGACTTCTTCCGGTTTTCCGGGTCTTCCCAGAGCATGGGTTTCTTGACTTTTCCTTATGAAAGCTTCATACTGTTCCTGATTCATTCCACCCCTCTTATGCAAATTAGTGATAGTGACTCCTGGGTTAACAGCATTGACCCTTACTTGTTTTGAAGCTAGATCAAGAGCTGCACATCTGGTGAAATGATCAACGGCCGCTTTCGACATACAGTAAGCCAGAACTCCGGGAAAAGCCCTGATTCCATTAACACTGGAAACATTAACAACATTTCCCTTCGTTTTAATCAAATGCGGGACTGCTAATGTCGTCAAGTGGTATATGGAGCGTACGTTTGTATTCATAAGTCTATCATATTGTTGCAAATTCGTCGTTTCGATACTGCCCGTTTCCAAAATTCCGGCGTTGTTAACAAGGACGTCGAGACGACCATAGTGGGATATGGTCTTCTGAAGGATATCCTCGGTGTCTTTTTCGTTGGTGAGCTCTCCAGTCAAGAGAAGAGGTTTGTTGCTAGGGGAGTTGCATTGTGAGGCCACTTCTTTGAGGTTATCTAGGTTCCTTCCAGCTAGGGCCAAGTTTGCACCAAGACCCGCGAACTGTTTAGCGGTCGCTGCACCAATTCCAGAACTTGCACCCGTGATTAAAACTACTTTTCCGGCGAAATTCATTGCGCGATGTGGAGGTCACTCAAGTCGGGAAACCTACTGTTCAATGCAAGGTCATAATTTTTGTTTTTAAACTCGTACTCGCCGTCGTTGGTATAGGAAAAGATAAAGATAGCAGATAATATTGTTTTTTGTGATTAACATTAATAAGTATTTGGATTTTGATAAAAGTGTAAGGATAAACAGATTTATTAGTTTTATTACAAATCTAAATGCCTTTTCGAGAAATAGGACTTCTTTAAAAAAAATTAAATCCATAAATGTGCTTTTCAAATTTGAGGTTTTATCGAGGGTTTTATATTTTATGAAATATCTCTTTAAATTAGTTGAAAACAATTTTGAAATACAAACAATGGTGTAATCGAGGACGTAATATGTAATAAATGCTGTAATAATTATCAAAAAAAAAAAGATATGGCTGCTCATCATCCGCACAAATGATCTTTTAAATTATTAGAAAAAAAGTATTGTTTTTCTACTTAATTATTATTATTAATTAATTATGACAAAAGAAAAATTTTAAATTATGTATTTTTACGAGCTGTGTAGCTCTTGATCTTTTACACTGCTCAAGTGCAAATTTAAAAAATAATTATTTAATTACATACAGGAAAAAAATTAAGAAACAAAGATATATCACTTTTGAAGCAATTTTTTGCTTTAACATTTGAACTTATATGTATAAATTGTTCTCCTGTGACTACCACAATAAAGCAAAACGCATTAAAATTTTGTTTAGAATTTTCTGTAAATTGTTAAATCTCTGGTTAAAATTTCTTGTAAATGATAATGAATTTTAGTTCAAATTACCTTAGGGATAAAGTACAAAGTGGTTATAAACGATTTTCACCTAGCCAGCTGTGAATAAAAAATGCCGCTTTACGAAAATAGGGGTACAACCTACTCGTTTTAACTCAAAATACTAAGCGTCCACTTCGAAAATAGACTTCAATTATAAACTTGTTTTCTTCCAAAGTATACATTATTATCAATTATTATTGGAAATTAGTTGAAACAATAAAAGTTTAATTAACAACAATTTATTATTAATTAATAAGTGACACTAATGACAGAACTAGAGCTTTCAAAACAAAAGTAGAGCGGCACAAATAAAGTTACATGCAAAAAAATTCCAAAGCTGGCTAGATGAAAATCATTTATAACCACTCTGTAATTAATTTTGAAACTTAGTTGACTTTCTGCACGACAGGGAGTAGAAATCAACTTTTCTCATGCCAAAATAACTGTGACGGAAGCGACAAAAGTCAAAATTCTCTCTAGAGGAAGGAGAAATGAGCATAATATTTGAAAAATATTTGCTCCCGTTACTGAATCACTCCTATTCATTTCTATTGTTGCCATGGTGTAACTTCAAAAAATGGTAGCTTATTTATTCTATTTTTTTATACTTTGTTAAAGAATTACAGCCAATTTCTTCGTTTTTTTTTACATAAGTCTATTGCTGGTTTATAGCCTTCGCGCTATAAACGACACCTCAGGAATAACCGTGCATTTCTCTCCTTTTATGTATAATATACTATTACATGATACAAGTATCAAATCTTCATAGCCAACCCGTTTTGGAAAGATGATGAAAGCTTTATGTGGAGAAATACCCACTATTTTACGTTATAAATTACATTTATTTCACTACTAACTATTCAATAAGCATCAAAAATTCTTAATTTATTTGTTATCGTTTTGCTGCAATATCTCTTTTAAATGTCTCAATCGGATTATTTTCCATATTACTTTTATCGAAAATTTCACTTCTACTTTTTTCAATGTCACCAATCCAAGATTCCCTGCAATGTAAGATATGTACCGTTCATCTGGAACTAGCGGTTAACCTCAAAATTTATACTTATATATCAGTCCTAGACTTGCAATTGCTAGGAAACTTCCAAATAAAATAGGAAACCTAAGTAATGTACTTGTTGGAATTGGTCTTTTCATGTTTTTTGTTTAATTCTTCTGACTTGTGACCACATAAGAATAACATTCGCGAAGTTAGCTACATTCATGTTTTGACACATGCTGCCATCTCTGAACAGTGAACATGTCATTAATACAATTTATTTCGGGTTAAACATAAAAAATAATTCCACTCATAAATAAAAAAATTAAGGTAACAAATTCTTTCTCTTTTTTCTTAATTTGTGGAATCCAGACATTATATTTTTTTAAAGTAGATATTATATTGATCTAGTGATGTGTAGCTTGTTGAACGATTTATTCTTTATTTATTACTTAAAAATATTAATTCCATTTAATAAAATCGCCCATTTAGCATTTTATTGGTTGACCTCAAATCACCGCTTTGTTTATCAAAATTATCACCAATCTTTAACATTTCAACGTAAAAATCGGTCGATTCTACACTGTTTTCCGTTCGGAATTTAGTAATCCCGCGACGTTGGTGCCAACCCAAACTTTTTGGCGCCGTTTCATCCCCTAAATACTTTACGTCACTATCGGGGTAACCGAGGTAACGGAAGGGTAAGCGTTGACCGGGGTGGTGTGTGCTCGTTCCTTGCTTCGAAGGGACGGTTGCACCTGAAGGCCGGCCTCGTTGATGAGCCCCCGGAGGGGCCATGGGGCAGGCCGAGAGCAGAGAAGATGCTGATGACGACCCGGAAAAATACGCTTCGAGACGAACATCTGGAATCTTGGTGAGATTTAAACGTGCATGCCATTTATTTCACGATATGTGACCTTGCTTTTTAGCGGTTTATATTTTTTATAATGCGTTCGATATGATAAATCGGTAATTTCAAACCGATTTTTTTTGTAAAATTCTGATCAATGGTTGCTAAGGTTGGAGTGTGAGGGATGCGTGCACTGAACTATTGCAGCCCTATGTAATTTTCAGAGAGGGTGAAAGAGTAATTACTATTTAAATTATTGATTTCGCATTCAAAGGAAAATTAAGACAGTCTTATCTTAATTTCTTTTCAACAATCTTCGCGTTTTGTATTCTAAAAAATAAAAATGTTTAAAGTATAATGCGACACTATCTACTTGCTTATTTTTAAGTAATTATTATTATTATATTTTTTTAGGATATTAACTGTATATCTGGTTGCATATGTATATGCAGGAAATGTTACAAAAAACAGTAGAAAAGACCCTTTTCGAGAATAAAGGGTGAATAAAAAGTTTATACTACACAATATTAAAAGTCTTATTAATTAATTATTAGTTTTTATAATCACAAAAATTGCGGAAAATAAATTCTTCAGCATTTTAATGTATATTCTATTTAAAATAATTATTGTGCTTTATCATAAAAATCGTAATTTTTCAAGGAATGTTTTAACTAAAAACAAAACGCGATAGGTTTTGTATTCTTTATTGAATTTATGTTTTACGGCTTTTTGACGCCTCTTTCCGGTATCAAAAATTTGTAAATTTAGGATTGGGAAAAATTAATATCATGGGACGTTCGAACAACACTGTATATTTATAAAAATAATACAATCTTTTATAATTTAAAGAAAAAAACGTACTGGTCTTGAAATTTAGTTTTGCCTTGTTTTTTTTTTTGTTTTTTTATTAATTAACTTATGTTTTATTTAATCAGCAATCGTGCCACGCTCCATTGAAATACTGTTTCTGATTAGTTTTGTAGTAAAGTACTTTAGGATCAGCGTATTAGAACTTTACCTCTGAAGTGGTGAATAAACTTTTATATTTATGAAATTTAACAATACTCATTCAGGCAATATTGTTTATTTACATTTTCTAAATGTTTTTGTAGTGTCAGAGGTACGTAATTTCAAATACATAAATAATAAATTAGCGGAAATATTTTATCTCTTTCTGTGAGAGCGGTATTCAAGAACATTTACCTATCATAATGATGTAAGCATTTTTGTTCAGGTTCTTTAAATTATTCAAAAATAAATCAGTATCATTTAAAATAAAAAATCTCGTCACCAATGTTCGACTAAAAACTAATAGACAAACACTTGATTTTTAAATCATATAACATCGAGATTGATACGATGTAAACATATCTAGAAGTGCATAACTGTTGTAGATAAATCAATAAATTCATTACGACTAATATGAATATCCCCTTACTAACCACACAGAAATTATATCAATTATTATTTAATAAGACGTTTGTAGACGACAGCGACGACGCTACTTTCATGCCAGCTCTATTGTGAATAATTGAGATGCACGAGGGCTAAAGGGAAACCAATACTATGACTGTTACAGTTGTATATATTTATAAATAATTAATTTTATCTTAAATTATTTATTTTTGGGAACAATGTTGTTGGACTTTAAACCGTTTATTCGAGATTGGAAGAACTGCACTAACATTGGAATATTTCCGCATTGATGATATCATTGTTAGTGTTATCACAACGGCAAAATATGAATGATTAATTGTCAACATTTAACGTTAAAATTCTTGACCCCAACATATGAGCACAATTAATACAAATCAAAGAATAAAGACAAAGCAAATTGATAAATTATTCCTTTCCCATTATCGAAATTTTTTCTGATTCTTATCTCGACAATTAAGTAAAAAATATAATAATACTTGCTTTATTTCGTTCGCTTTTCTGACAAAAAGAATTTTCGTTAATCAGCTGATTACTGTTTACAGTCTAAGCGTACCACGCTAATAAAGGTGTGCTCACGCTGTAAAACTATTTATTCTCGTTTTATCTAACTACATATCTGAAAGTATGTAAAGGGAAAATTTTAATTGGTTAACTTGGTAAAACTCTGATTACTTCTATTTTTTGTTAGAACTATTTGAAAAATTATGTCGATTCAGTCAAAATAAACTTCATATTAGTAATATTGATAAACAAATCTTATTGAATTGATACTAAATATAAAAATATTAACTTATTGTGAGTGGATGTAGTAATATTAACTACTAAGATTTGTGCTACAATTAATTTTGTGTTGGTTATGGTGGTATGTAATAAATCATGATTAGGCGACATAAATCCCAATTTTTATAATTTTGGGTATAATACATTGCAGTACAGATTACAGATTTAATATTTACAACGGAATGTTTGTCGTAAAGACTAACAGGCCTGCAAGGGATACCAAGCCTTATCATCCCTAGTCATTACAGCTTCGATTGAAGAGTATCGAATGTTTGTGAAAAGAGTCAAAGTTAATGAAAGCTAGTTAAGTTGTTAAGTACACATTAAGGCAAAAGAGAAAATTGCCAACGACTTAATCGAAATGGGAGCCTATTTCGTCCGCCATCGCCGGTGACGTTACAATTATATCTAGTGAATTTATATTTACAACAAACTCGGGCGCTTTCACGAGCAGTTGGAAGCTTCACTAGAACATTGTACCACGTGGACTTGAGATGGGAGCATACGAAAGCGATTGGGGTGTTGGAACCCCCTAAACGAAGTGTGTGCAGTGGAGTGAGTGAGTGCACTTTGTACAGTGTGAGCCATAACTAGTGTGAGAAAAAGCCGCCACAGCGTCACGCGGCCTTTTCAAACTTACGGCCGTTATGTCTTCCTCAGATTTGGTCAAAACGGCAAAACAGCCCAGGATCAGGAAAATCAGTAGGGTATGAGAACAATTGATTCAAAATTAAACACCGACAAACGTATTACTATTTTTACTAACATTGTAAACAGCAACAGTCAAAAAGTGGAAGAAAATAACCGAAAATAAGACCTTGAACACGGTCATAAAATGACTACTGGCTGCCAATCACCATCAAGTGGAATTTGGCCAGAAATAATTTTCCGTTGGGATAAATTTTCACAATTTGAATTGGCAACAACACGCCCTCAAAATTAACCCATTCTTGCCTCGAAAATAATACAAGTTTTAAAATAGCGATATTTCATTTATTTCGTCATAAAACGATGCCAAAACCTCGACCTTGCTGAAAATGAATGAAGGAAAAATCACGAAATTCGATAAGGGGTTGCAAGTGTTTTTCAAAATTGAAAAATCTGTTGTAAGCAAGGATGTGGTAACATTCAGTGGGTGCGAAGGTGAAATGTGATTTATGCATCGGCCTACGGGGGGTCACCGGTATTTATTTACCGTCAGTTTCATTAAACAATGAAAACTTTATTGTTCTTGACTGGTGTTATTTTTGGGTAAAAGTTTACGGACTTAAAATACCCTTCCCGACCCAGTTTCCGTGTCTTGTTATCACAACTCAATCAATGTGATGCTTGAGTTTTCCAATAAAAGACATCTTAGTGTATAATAAATTAATCGCAGCGTTTATCATGTGATTAAAGATCTATTTACCGACCAAACAACTGTAGATTATAATCGTTCAAGCTTGCTGACTTTAATAAATTGGATTTCATTATCGATGGATTTTTAAAGTGGCTGTAGCCATTTGCTGAATTACATAAGTCGGGAGTTATGTATATCATGGCCTTGGGAATGAATCGTGAAACTATCGCCACATAAATTTTAATTGATAGTGTTGGCCATTATGCATTCTTCTTGTTGCAGCAAGATATTAACGAGTCTGTTTACAACGTTAAATTTATTCAAAATACTAGAAGTTACCTGAATCAACTAGATCAAAGCGATTAGGGTGATAAGGCTGACTAAGTAAAATTTGATTTGAGAAAGTTTGCGACAATTGCAATAATCCTGCGAATAAATTCGAAATAAAGCATAGAAAGTTTTGGAGGCCAATGACAAAATTATGTTATGTGGTGCCAGCTACGTGAAAATCGATAAAATCTCTTATGGAAGTGAAAGTTGGCCAAATGAATATATACAGATTCTGATATTGTTATATCACCAATAATTATTAAAGTAGGTGGGCGATGCAAAGTGCATCAAGTTTTCATTTCGCATTTTATTGACAGAAATTTAACCCAGATTCAGATCAAAAACAAGGCAATTAACGTCTTCATTGTGAAAAGAGTTGCAAATGACGATGCTACCTTTGATAATAATTACGTTTTTTACGGTTTTAGGAGAGCTCTATTATAATGATTAGGGCAAAGTCTGATAAGGTTACTGATAAAAGTTATTTTTTATGTTGATTGACTAATAAACACTTCGAAATATCTTCCGGTGTACCTTTTCAATTGATTTAAATCTAGTACGTAGCACGCAAATTAGGAAAAACAGGACCAGCTGTAAGGCTTAATTTTGTTGTGATTTAACTAAAAAAACACCGTACCCATTTTATTTAAACGAGTTTAAATTGAAATTTTCAGATTTTGCATAGAGAAGTATGTAATAGGGTCTTCCAAAAGTAAATTAATAAAAACACAATCAAATAGGAATAAGAAGAAATTTTTAGAACCACAATTGTGCTATATACATTAAAAACAGTTTTTTTGGAAACCTTAGTATATCATGCATGTTACGAGTTTAATATTAATAATTATAGTAATTAATTAGAAGTGTGGTATATTTTAGTCTTTAAACACAAACACTACACTAAAAACTCTTATCCTGTTGATCATATCTCAGATTGATTTAGAATAAATTGAACAAGTTGTTTGAAGTGTGTAATCTATTATGTTGAAATCAGAACCGAATAAATTGTTTATTTAATAAAAAAAATGTTTTCTCATTTCATGTCTTCTGTATGCGACAAAATTTCAAATATATATATATACTCGTGTATTGTATATATTTTTTAGAGTACGGATAGGTATAGATATTTTAATACCCTTCAATTAAAATTTTCAAAATCGGATTTATCGCTAGGTGTAAAACTAATTTTATCTATGACCTTAGAAATCTCGAGAGGATAATATATGATAACTAATATACTTCAGAAACGTCTGATAAGAAATTTAATTATCTCACGTAAGTGTTTTCGTCAAAAATTAGTTCAAAAATTACCATGCCGTAGTATCGACGGTCTCTGTGATACATTTTCTATACATGTACATACCTACATACATGTGAACATGCACTTAAAGATAAGAAAAAATATTTTTCTAAAGAAAACATATTGTAATCAATTTATCAGTTGATATCTAGTAAATGCATGTAATTTAGAAGCAATATTATACTTGAACAGTTCATAATGGCAGTCAGTGCTAGTTTATAAGTTCGCACTTGAATCTTCGCTGAAGAACACTTTACGAAAAATGGTGAGTTAGTTTTACTACAAAGCAAAAATTTTTGTTTCATTTTGTCGTAAGCGCTTAGATCATAATTATGTAATTTAAAATCAGTGGAGTAGTGTTAACCTGTTTAAACACAAATACCAACGGCTATTTTTTCACACTAGTTAGACGAATTAAGTGTAAGACATAACAAGTTTGGCCGATTTTGCTAAAAATAGAAGAAGTAGAGTGTTTTAGTTGGAGTAATTAACGCTAAAAGGAGTTTTATGATATTTATGCTAGAATGTTGGCACATATAGCATCCATTTATAAAATTCCAAAAATTTCAATTTCATTTCACAAAACGTTTGAATTAATTAGCAGTCACTTTAGCACGCAACAGTTAGCATTAGATTTTCCCATTGTGATGTGAATAATGAAAAATTTTATTTCCGACGGGTTTAATTACATCGTTCTGGTAATTGACTCATCGCCAAGAGAAAAACAAAAGTATTTAAAGTGTCAAAATTATCCCAAAACGGAACCATCGATAGTACTCGTACTTTTCCTTTGACCGAAAGCGTACATTGGTCTCGTAACCTTAAAACTTAAATACAACTGCTTTATATTTAAGCTCGAGACTTGCTGATTTTATTATTATCGTTTGAATTTACATTTTAGCATTCAATAACGTTTCGAGTGACACGGTTTTACATGAAGCAAGGATCAAAATTTAATTGATAACGTGACGTCTATAAAATTATAATTTATGGACTATTTTCAACCACCGCAATATTTGCGAACGACATGAAATACACAAGCTTACCCAACTTAAACAAAATGTTATAAATAACTTGTTTTCCTCTCAAATAGGCCCAGCACGTTTTACTTTCTTTTCATTAATTAATCTGCAGAATCAAAATTACATAGTAATGTTTTTAGAAGCTGGGCTTGAAAACAAATGTAAACCGTAAAACGCGGGAGCGACAAGGACAATTTCGTTTAATTAACTAATTTTAGTTTTCAGAAACCTAACGATTCGCTGAATTAAAAAGTACATTCGCAGATAAATTATCTTATTACGTAAATAGACTTTGTTGTAACCAACTAGACTTGTTTATTGCCGACAAAAATTAATAGAAAAAAAAATGTATTGACACATTACAATGCAAAATATTCATTTTGCAAATAGACGCTACAGTATGTGTAACTAAGGATTAAATATCCGGCCTTGAAATGATTAGCGGACACTTCATTTACTTATTTCAGAGCAACTTAGTCTGCTGAAAGTGAAAAATTCGCGTAAAATAATTCAGCATTCAGTCACATTCACTTTCTAGTACAAGTTTAGCATAGGAAATTTGCAGAAGCCTTGGCCTGTTTATTTCAATGTCCTCCCACTTCATTTATTAGATCGGTTTCAGCGATTACTGACAGATGATACATAAAAAATAAAAGGTTTTATTTTACCATTTATTTCTTGTAATTGCTGTTGTAATGTCGGTAAAAATGAATGTGAAGGGTTGGAGCGGCATAAAATGGCCACTAATGATAATTAAAAGAAATTATTTTTAATCACAAGGATAATATAAATATCAACATGTTCAAAGAAAAAACCAAAGTATATTATTAAATCGAATGATTTAGCAATATGAAATAGAAAAACGGGAGTAGTTTTTATTTTTATTTTAAGACAATTTATTATATCTTATGCATATGTATTATATTTTTTCGTGATTTCTTATTGCCACTAGTTCTGCCCACGTAAACACTTTTGGAGTAAAAGTAAAAAACATGTTTAAACAAAAACACTAATTAAAGGCAATGAGTGTAAAAAAAATCATTGGATTTTTTTTACACTCCTAAAATAATATTAAATTGTTTAAAATATTGGCATGGATCCATCAAAAACCTGACTTTCTTCTCATGGCCAACTGTTTTTATTAAACGGTATGGTGTGTAAAACGTGCAGGAAATACGGTTGAACATTTTGGTTGACAACACGTAGTATTTTACAATGAGTCATTGAAAAATACTTAAATAGAGGGGTAGTACACTGTATTGACCCTTCAATTTTACCCCAATGCTTCAGAATATGTATGCAAAAGGCTTCCTATATGGAAAAAGAAAGAACAAAGCTAACTTTTTCATAAAGTCGTTTATTCACAAAGCACTCGTATGAAATACGAGTTATAAATAATTTTATTTGATGCGTAAGAGCAAATATATAAATTAGTTATTTAGTTCTAATTTTATTTATTGTCAGCGTATTTTTTTGAATGAAGCAGTTGTTTCTTGGTAATGAGCTTTACAGAACCTTGAAAAACAAAGATGTTATTCTATATTGCTATGATTGTAAAACTGAAAATAAATAAGAGTTTATAATTAAAATTAAATTGAAAAGAGCTTTTTGTGACTAAACTTTATATTTTTTTGTGAAAGCTACTAGTTTACTTCTTTTTTTTTAATGTTTAAAATACTTACTGCAACTTAAAAACATTTGAATAGTGATGAAGTTTTTTTATTAATTTTTCATAGCACCAGAAACAAGTATTTCGAAAAGTAGTCAGTCCTATAGGAAAAATGAGGAAGTGTCTCTATAAATGTGAAATATCGTCGGTTACAGATACCTTTATTAATCGGGCATATTCAGAGCGTAAACAAATAAAAATATCAAATCCAGGTGTATTGGCAAAAAATCGATAGTAAACAGATTCGTTCCGCAACCTTGGGCCCATCCATCCATAATTGAATTTAAAATTGGCCTACTCTACAAGAACAAAGAAAATAGGTGTGTTGTGTGTGTGTTTGGATAAATACAAGTGATATAACACACGAATGTGGTTGATATAACAATATTCCAGGGAAATCACGTGATACGAACATGTGCTCTATCTAAAATCCTCTTCTGAAAACGTCCATAAAATTATTAACAGCCATAACCTGTTTATCATAGATGTTTTTCCGGAGTTGAGTAAAATCTAGCATCGGTTTTAATTTTCTTAGATTAGACTAGAATTGAGATGTAAATATTTTGGAACAGGAAATTGTTATATTTACGAACGTAGAAATAACACACGTGGATCAGAGTCGAAAAAATTCCATTGATCCAGAGTTGTTGTCACCGAATATTTGGAGACATTTAAATTTCTGCTTTCGAATAATTTGCGGTTCTTATCAACCGAATTAGTAAAGGAACATTTCGCCAAACGCACAAATATATATCACAAATATTCACATCTAATTTAATTAGAATGATATAATATACAATAGCGCACTACCGTGTCGCTTGTTATTTACTTTTCGTGAAAAACTGCAATGTTCTTGCACTTGGTTCATTCAACCACGAAGCTAGCCATTTGGCACGTCTTATAATTGACTCAAATAAAATTCGTTTTCTATATTAAACGGAATTAACATGTTTGTTAAAATAATTCAATTGATATTGTCCTTGGTTAAGCACGCGGAATTTGAATACTGTTTTGACACCAACTTGTGCGAAATTTTCCATCCTCGTGTCGTTGGCAACGTTTTCACGGATCCGATACAGGGTTTTACACACCTCTATTTGTTTACTTTATCGGTTGTCGGGTAGTAAAAACTAGTTGTTTTGGACCCTTAGTAAAAATTCATTATTTAACCCCTGTAATTATAAAATGATGCTATGTGGCAGGTATATGAGAACAGGTCTAACAAGTAAACAACAAATAAACAAGTGACTAAATGGTTTCAAAATTGCGAGTCAAGCCAAAGAGGATTATAACGAACAAATTTTAACAGGAAAACTCGTGATTCACATTTGCGTTGTTTGTTTCCTGAATTAGCAGCTAATGAAGCTTTAATGGAGAAAGGAATCTTAACATTGTTTAAATTTGCCTTTCATGATGAACTTTTGACATGACCATTAAACATTTTCTAATCCACATAAGTAACCACGACTTAAATGCGGACTATATGAAACAAGGTTGCAAATAAATGAATAGTAAATTGTGAAATTAGTTATGAAGTCAGAAGACTAACTAATAAGCAATTATAATTAGACTCAGAGTGTAAAGTTTACCAACATACACAAGCAACTGATTTTTTGTGATAAAATTTTGAAATACAGGTCACATTTTTAAACCGATTAAATTTTCGTAACTAGTTACCCAAAAAAACATTTTTGCAAGCAGTGATGATGAAAAATATTTCGGTAATTCAGAAGCAAATCACTAATATTTAAATAAATATTTTGCGCAGGTCTAAAGTTAGTCAAGATATTTAAAATTTTGCGAATTTTGTTTTATAGCTTTCCATAAATTTAAAAACTAAAATTACACTGGTCGTGTAATATAATTATATTGCTGTTTTTTACATTTTTCGGGAAAGATAAATTAGTCAACATTTTGTCATCTTTTAAAAATCATCTTAATTCCAACAAAAACATTTGAGGGACCAAAAAACCAAAGACAAAATTGTTCACATTGAATAAGTTATTTTTAATCTAAACATTGGACTAAATCATAAAAGAGGGTGGAAATCCGGTCGGAAAATATGTATAAATATTAGTTCTTTGCTTGCGTAAGAGTAAAATAGTAAAAAAAATTCGAAAAAGTGTTTTATTTTTTCTTTGAGTTTATCATAAACCAAGAGATAAAATTACTACATTTAATTTTTTTATTTGCAGACTGACAGTGAGGTGGCATGTGAAGAAGCGGCCCGTTTGACTGCCGAGCAGCAGGAAGAAGACGATGATGGTATCTCCTACTGCGACTACCACGACTTGCCTCCGCCGCCCGATGGAGGCTATGGGTGGGTCGTGGTTTTCGCCTCGTTCATGTGCAACATGCTAGTAGACGGAATAGGTTACACTTTCGGCATATTCCTTCCAAAATTGGTCGATTATTACGGCGAAACAAAAGGAACAACGGCATGGGTCGGTTCATTACTCTCAGGAATGTACCTTAGTGTAGGTCCTGTAGTGAGCGCCCTTACCAACAAATTCGGCTGTCGTGCTGTGTGTATCGCGGGTAGTTTAATATCAACCGCGGCGTTCGTCCTGTCGCAATTCTGTCCAACTGTAAACTGGTTGATGTTGATATATGGGTTCGTCGGTGGTGTAGGTTTCGGTTTAATTTATTTACCGGCGGTGGTGTGCGTGGGTTACTATTTTGAAACGAAGAGATCTCTCGCGACGGGTATTGCAGTATGTGGTTCGGGGGTTGGTACCTTCGCGTTTGCCCCTTTGGCCACGATCCTACTCGACGAGTACGGCTGGAGAGGAGCCAATCTCATTCTAGCAGGAATGATCTTCAATTGCGTGCTATTCGGAGCTTTAATGCGGCCTTTGACGTACCCCAAAGAGTCCAATTCTCAGCCACTCCTCCAGCGCATGGCCGAAGAAAGAAGAATCCAGATGGAAAGGGGTAGCATCGGAGGATCGTACTTCATGGTACAACTGCCAGATGGTACTATGGAGAAACGTATGAAACAACCGCTCAACATCGATCCCGGAGTGCATTCTAGTCTCAACCTGGACCAACTAGCGCCAGGAACACCCATCACACCCATACCCACAGTCCCCACGCTACCCACCATTGCCGAAGTTAAAGTACAAGACCAGAGTGGAAGCTCCGGATCGCCAAGTCCGGGAGAAAGCTCTGCGGAAATTAGACCTACAGCCAAGAATCCGCGTTTAAGTGAATTAAAATTGCAAGACGGAAAAGTGAAACCGGAAACAGGGGTTAGTAAGGAAGCACCAGCGGCTCCGGTTGGGACGATACCGGATAATTCGTCCTCAAAGATGCCAAGAAATGCGAGTCAGCCGGCGTTTAGCACGCATGTTCAAGGGTTGCCTAAAAACGGATCGGTACCCACTTTTGATAGGATTAGAAAAACTTCAGTAGGAGAAAAATTCAAGCCGACTTTAGGACCGATCAAAGCTTCGTCCAGAGCCACTTTGAGTTCGAATAGTGATATGAGGAAGTTGAGGAATAATTCGACTTCTTCGTTTCTTAGTAGAAATAATAATAGCGAGGTGAGTATCGAATTACTCGACGTTACTTTTTAAGGAAAGTCATTAAATAAAAGTTTCAAGAAGAAAATTCGATATCTATTAACAGTTTTATTAAATTTCTTATGCAATCATTTGTTACGTATAAATATCAATGATCTTATTTTAAGTACTTAATTGAAGATAAAAGTTTAGGTAAGTACTATTATTTGTAACTAAAATACTGGAATGATTTGTATAACTGAACTGCGTAATAATAGTTGCATAATTTTTATTGTTATCGCATTTATGCCGTAACCATTTCTATAAGTACTTTTGCTCGAAGCGTTTGCTTTAAACATTATTATAAATTACGCAACAATTGTAGATAAAAAAACACTTACAAATAGAGAAAATATGAAAAAAATTAAAACCACAAACTCAAAATTGGTGTACAAAAGATTTCCCATCAAGTTACTTCTAGCCCTCTTGATGGCAAATCATAATTGTATAAAAATAGGGAATTTCAAAACTTATCAGTATAAATTAATTTTTAGCGTTGAATAAGAACTATTTAGAAATTGAAAGAAATTTAAACTCATTTGTTTAACCGATTATTAGTTACCTACCAAAAAGCAAAACAATGTATCTGCTTAATTTAACATGTGTTTGGATCAAAATTAAAACCTATGAATGCTTTGTTGTGTTTTCAAATACGAAAATACTTGAAAAATTAAAAAAGGAATAAAATGATAGATGTGATGGAAACAAAGTTTGCATTCATTTTTGCTTAAAGATTTTACGACTCAAGAAACAGTTTTGCACTTCTTACAAAAAAAAAAAAAATTACACGCAATTCTTTTTGTTTGCATAATATTGGATATCAATAAAGTTTTAGTTTTAAATTTTTGCTTCTTTTTTAAGAAATGTCTAAATCACAATACGAGTATAATACTCGTACGTGAAATACAAAAAAATTATTTGTCTACATTTCTTTTATCAACTTTTATTGTTTTTGGACTTTAATTTGTTGTTTTAAGATGTCATCAAGGCAGTAAAATTTTTACAATATGTCACTATCATTAGATTAACAAAAACATGAGAAGACCTAATTTAGCAAAACTAAAAATTATCATTTCAAGTATTTAACTAATTGGCACATGTTTGGTCTAATCGATAAGTCAAAGCGAAAACTTTCTCAGAAAATTATAAAATCGTTTTATTTAAAAATGATGGTTACCTTCATTACCAACGAACAAAGTGGCAATTTAAATTAAACGAGTTACGTGGGTATATTAGAGACACATTTATTAAACATAAAGAAATATCGCTTTTAAATCATTTTTGTACCGCTAAATGCGTTACCATTGTTTACTAATAAGAAGTTTGCGTCATTGTACCTATTACTGATTAGCTTCTATTTTAGAAAGAAAACTTAAAAGTGTAAATGTATATGTTTTCACATTAAAATAATAACAATTAGGAAATTTATTAGTAGAACAATGTAAATATATTTAGTTAGCGAGCTTTCAGCACAAACAAGAATTTATTAATTGTGGATTTACTTGTCAGTTTTTCTATTTTATATCTATTTTATATTTACGCAGTTTTCGCTAAAACATTATTTTTGGCGTCGAATTATGTCGCTAATGACAGGAACCATTGGGTGGGTGTACCTAAAAACACCTGGTAATGCATTGTAATGTAAATTCAGGAATAGCACAAGTTTCACAATTTGGAGCTTTTCCAAATGCATCTTTCGAATATTTGTTCTTGAATTATCTGAAGGCTTATCAAAACGGGTATATAATATCTTTGCAGGTGGACGTTGAAAGTCTAGCATGCACATCAAAACTGTCGTTACCAAGAGGAGGAAGTCGTTCGAATATGGTCAGACCAATGTCAAGGAAGGACATCTTCTACTCGGGATCTATTGTTAATCTTCCAGAGTTTCACCAATCGCAAAAATCTCTCACGAATTACAGGCAAAGCATCATGAGCATTCCGAAAGCCAAAGGACTGGAATCTGAGGGATCTCGTGAGTGATCACTAAGTATTTTTCATAAATAAATTTCTCCTTGTAGCTGGTGATCTTTGCCCTTGCCTCGTACTGCCTGAAAGTTTCACCTCAGCCTTAGGACAAATGATGGATATGAGCTTATTGAAGGATCCTGTTTTTGTACTTATAGGAATATCGAATTTATTCGGGATGGCTGGACTGTATATCCCGTTCGTTTATCTTGTTGACTGTGCCGTTGAAGATGTAAATTTTAATGGTAGCTATTAGGGCAAAAATTCATGTTTGCATTTCTAGGGTATCGAAAAAGGAAAAGCTTCATTCTTGGTCTCCATCATTGGTATTACTAATACGTTTGGCCGTGTCGCCTGTGGATATTTCGCTGACTTCCCATCTGTTAATGCCCTACTTGTAAATAATATTTGTCTAGTTATTTCCGCCGTCTCGGTTGCTCTAACACCATTCTGCCACTCATACGGTGCTTATATAGCAATGGCCGTGTTTTTCGGAATCGCGATTTGTAAGTATCAATTACACAGGGCGACAAAAAAAAGTCAAATTTTATATCATTTTGTTCGTCTCAGTGAGACAAATTAAATGCACTAAAAAAATTTCAGTCCACACACTTTGAACCAAATCATTTTTTTCTAATTTAAATGAATTTAAAATAGTTTAACTTTAAAAAATCATTACTCAATAACTATTAGGCCGATTTCCTTCAAATAAAGACCATTCTAAAGGGATGGCCTTGATATGAAATTTGAATTTAAATATTGGCAAACATTTCTTCGAACACTGTTCGAAGTAAATCCAAATAATCTAAGAAAAACCCTACGAGTAAATTTTTTTTTCATCATTACCATCGTGTAGAGAGCATCTCTTTATTAGTTGTAATCCAAATTTTTAAAATAATCTACCGAGTAGTTTTTAAGATATGATTTTTTGAAGTTAAGGTTTGCTAACCAAGCATTGCTCCATATAGGAGAAATACATGTTAATCTTACTTAAAATTGCATTTTTATAAAAGTATTTGTTTTAAGACTCTTCTTTTGCTTAAAAATGGTCAATTGTACCTTCTTTGTTCTAATTAGAATAAACAAAAACTGTTTGTTTACTTAAAACAAATAAATAGTACCTGCGTACAAATTGAAGCAAATAAAGACCACTGATCATTGAGCAAAGAGAAGTTTAAGGCACGAGCCTTAAATATAAGGGCAAATCTTTTTTAAATCAAATCACTTTTCAGATTTCGACTTGGTCACTTTGTTCTAGCTTTCTGAACTTTTTTTGAAAATGTTCTAAGCAAATCCTTTCAATCACTTTCGAGTGATGTTAAATGCAATAAGTCACCTGATTTATTTAGTTGGTACATTCTACAATTTGCTTCAGTTAGCTTGTAGGTAGTAGTTGTTGTGATAACAGTTGCACACGAAGCAACTGACTTATTGCATTCAACATCAGTAGAAAGTGATGAGAAAGCATTTGCTAAAAACATTTTCAAAAAAAAGTTCAGAAAGCTAGAACAAAGTGAACAAGTTGGAATCTGAATGGAAAGTGATTTAATTTGAAAAAGATTTGTTCTTATATTTAAAGCTACTGCCTTAAACTGCTAGATCCTTTTTGCTCAATGATCAGTGATCATTTTTGGAACAAAAAACTCTTTATTTACTTTAATTAGTACGCAGGAACTTTTTGTTTGTTTTAAGTAAAGAAACAGTTTCTGTTTATTCTTATTAGAACTAAGAAGGTGCAATTGACTATTTTTAAGCAAAGGAAGAGTCTTAAAACAAATACACTTATAAAAATGCAATTTCAAGTACGATTAACATGCATTTCTCTTATATTGCCCAATACCTGAATAGCAAACCTTAACTTCAAAAAATCATATCTTAAAAACTACTGGGTATATTATTTAAAAAATTTGGATTCTTACTATTAAAAAGATGCTCTACACGATGGCGACAAAGAGAAAAAATTTACTTTTAGGGTTTTTCTTAAATTACTTCGATTTACTTCGAACTCCTTCGAACACTGTTCGAAGAAAAGTTTCCCAATATTCGATTTCAAATTGCATATCATTCTAAAGGGCAAGTCCATCCCTTTAGAATGGTCTTTATTTGAAGGAAATCGGCCTAATAGTTATTGAGAATTGATTTTCAAAGTGTGTGGACTGTTTGATTTTTTTAGTGCATCTGATTTGTCTCACTGAGACGAACAAAATTATATAAAATTTGTCAAGTTGTCACGACATGACTTTTTTTTGTCGCCCTGTGTTATTAGGTCAAGAGAAAGCCATTTATTTCGGCCTCTTCTCTGCTCATTTTATTTCAATAAAACTTTGTTTTAGCCGGCTATATTTCATTAACTTCAATTATATTAGTCGACCTCCTGGGCTTGGATAAGCTGACGAATGCGTTCGGCTTGTTGATCCTCTTCCGTGGAGCTGCCGCTATTGTAGGTTCCCCTTTGGCCGGTTTTATATACGATAAGACGAAAACCTACGACATCCCGTTCTACGTGGCCGGATCATTGTTCGCGATATCGGCTGTAACGAGCTTTCTTGCACCTTGTTTGAAGCGTTCAGAAGAGGAAGAACAACCAGTCGGCGAAGGCGACGCTCTTACTCCAATTGATGAAGACGAAGAAGAAGACGATGCGGGGATTACGATGGGGCCAGGTCATAAGACGCGACTCGATAGTGGACCCATTCCGAAAATTGTGGAGACCGCTTCGAGTCCTGGGGAGAAAGAGATCAAGCAAATCGAATCCGTTTTATAAAATAATTCTGATTTTAAACGAACTTTCTGCGCCCGTAACAAAGTTATTTTTCTAATGTGTTCCCACGTCGTGAACAGGAGGCTAATTGGTACATAATGGAGAATGCTGTGCAAGTGTATCGCTTCATGTGATGAATGAGAAACTCAACTCCGTTCTTTTTTTACAGATTTGTTATACTTGTGTACGGATAACTTGTAGGCGCACAAAGTTACACCATGTATATACACATCATGTTATGTAGTTTTATTGATTTTTTTATTGTCAGTGTTAATTTGTTTGAATTGTATTTTACATGATTTATGATTTTTGCCAGTTTATAAAACTGTGTGATGTTGAAGAGACAGTATTTTGTGAATTTTAGTAATTGTATGTGCGAAATTAGGCCAAATGTACGTTTAAAAATCGTTGATTAGTGAATATGTACATAATGAAATAACTTGGACAATATTCTTAGAACCGCTACTATTTTTCATATACGTTGCACAACTTAATTCGTTCCACTTTTATGCTTTACAATTAGGAACTGGTCAATCGAACTTTTTTACTAATATAATATGATGCAAGTCTTTGAATCAAGTCAATTTAAAATCCTAGTTGTAAAGTGTGACGTCTTACTTTTTTTTAGCTTGAGTTCTTTATAAAAACCTGCTCAGGACAGTTGCAGACGCATTGATTAATAAAATAGCCTTATCATAGATATAGTACCTGTGCACCTCAAGTTAATGTATTTTATTCTTTAATCTATACACTTAAATACATTTATGAAGATCTCTAAAAGATTTCCTTTTTTCCGCACATTAAATAATAAGAGTTCTCCTTACATACTACTATATGGGTTTGTTCAGTACAACAGTAGTTAAACTTTTAAGGATTTTCAAAAGTAAGTATATAAAAAAAAAGCTAAACCTTATGATATTTCGGCCTCTTTTAAGGTAATTTTAAACGAGTTAAATTTCGCCTGCGGCTCATACTGAATTTTGAAGCATTTCAGTCTATTTGTATAAAAAATTAACAACTTACTAGAACACACTGTTCGCTAATGGGCCCAGAAATGGGCTAGTGCTTCTTTGATTAGTGCTGCGCACGCTTTGCATAACAAGGTTATTTCATTAACGGCTAATAAATTAAGTTTATTCCTTTTTGTTTTAGAGCATGGAAACGATTTATTTAATAATGGCACAATCACAAACAAAATAAACAGATGTGAATGTGAAAAATCAAGAGAAAAAATTATCAGAAAGAAACAAGGAACTATACTTAAATAAAATCATAAATTTTTTTATATTCTTATTGAAAAAAAAAGACAGCTAAATGCACATTGTTTTTTAACCTTCTCTCGGAAGAGACCCCTCTGGAGTTTCAGATTCATCAGAGGATCTATAACTATAAAGGTGTATTAAAATAAAAATATTTATTGTCTTTTTCTTACGACCCTAAAATTAGACACTATTATTTTCCAAAGAAATGTTTTCTTAAAGAAGCTCCTCGTTAATTGTGACGTTGCCATTTCCTCATATAATCCGCGTATTTCTTGTTACAAACACTAGCTATTAATTAAACTAACTGGAATACGTGCATCAGTTGTTTTATGAGTGAACTTTTTCCACCGTAAAGTTTTTCTTCCATTTTTGCCATCTACACTCAGGCCACGGCTCAGGTTCAAAAAAACGCAACAATCCAATATTTGGTAAAATTTAAGGTCTCATAATTTTTTTATTTTAAATTCAATTTTCATAAATTTTTTAACAAACTGTAGATACAATTACTAATTTTACTCGTAATTTGCATATTCAGTCTTTTGTTAAATGCTTATGTTTTAGTTATTATACAGGATTAATTAAAAGATTGTTGTCGAACCCTAATTTTAAAACACCCCGTGGAATAATTTCATAACCAAATTTTTCCAAAGTACCCGTTTTTGTGAAGAATCATGCTTCTCCTACATTTTGTTTTTTAGTTCATATCTTTAAGTGCATTGGTTCATTTTTCAGAGCAAAATGAACTTGTCACCAACAGTTTAGTTTAAGAAATGTTTATTTTTGATGAACTGGCTTTGTTGCGCTATAATTGTGGAAAATTGCGAAAAAGCGCAATTTTGTTGAAGATGGTCGTAATTATGAATGTGTAGCAAGAATCTTTCATGTTCATCACTTGATGCGTCATCAATAGCACTACCTAGTTTTTCGTTTTCTGGCATTACTTACCTGCCCTATGCGTATTTATGCCAGTTTGTCTAAAACGTTTAAGTATTATTATGTCGTGCCACAACCATCGCCACTTTTCACGATGTTTTTTCTGTATGACAGAGTGGAGTTTTTTGGCTCAAAATTTGTCAGTAGGATTTCAGTTGTAACACAGATTCTTCTTTTACACAGAAATCAAATATTTCTGACCTATTTCACCTCAAAAAATGCAGTTGTGACACTGCAAGGGCGGCGATGGCGATGGCGCAGGTAATATTTAGTTATCCGTATTGAGGTCGAATATCCTACCTTAAAAACAGAACAAAATCCATTAAATTTTAATTGTTGGCCTATAGGTATAGTAGTTAACACAATACGCAAACAATAATATAACTAAAAAAAAATATAGTAATAAAATAGATTAAAGTCCAATATCTAAGGGTCAAATGTAATAGTAATACATAACAGAAAGTTCAATACAGTTAAATGCTATTTATTCTAGCAGATGCATTCTGAACTCGATTATATTTGTATTTAAAAAGACCAATTTCGACACGTGTATGTGTGTGTGTTGGTATGTATGTACAACTTTGTTAACATTGTTGTTTTTCAAGAAATAAACTTCCCACACTTCATCGTAATTTGTCTTAAAATCAATGCAATTTTACATTTAATAATTATGTAATTACTGCCCAAAATGTATTTTAGTTTATAGTTGTTCTTATTCTCTAAAATTATATCTGTACCTAAGAGCAAAACAGTATATTAACGACCAAAACGCAATTTTTTCTTTATAGCACTTTTAAAACAAACAATAATCTTGTTTAAATTTCTTAATAATTTACATAGACTTCCTCAAAAAATTATCAAATGGAAATAAAAAGGCTTTATATAACCTTCAGGTAAATTACTGGCTGTTTAATTATGTAGATAAAATCAAATTTAAAATCGATATCGTATTGACAGAAATATCTGTCGTAAATTATTCAAGTGATTTATTATACAAGGGCATGTGGATTATAATACTTTTACAATAGACGGTCCTAACTACTGGTAATGAGGTGTATGGTGGTTGTATGTATAATCTTAGACAATAAGTACGAACTTAATTACAATATTTAGGTACTATCTACGATTATTCAGATTCAACTAATCTGTGACTATTTATTCTTGTATCTTGTTATAATCTTGCCCGAATTTGTTTGGCCAAAATCGTAGTGCACAGGTGTGCTGTGGCCCAATAGAAAAACAGGGCGACATCTTTGAAAAAATGTTAATTCTAAATATACCTTAAAATTTTTAAGATATTTTCTGCTTTTCTGTTTACCCTTGAAAATGAGGGCGTTTTCCTTTAGCCCTCTTACTACTAAAAATACTTTATAAAAAGTATGGGTTATAACTCACATGTATGTTATAGACGTCATAATATTCGAAATGCACAGTTTACAGTTATATAAGTTTATTGTGGATAAACTTTTTTATTATGGAAAAATAGATATTACAATTGAATGAGTGTAAATGTAAATTCATCAATTGCACTTTTGAATTAATTCAAAGTCTAAAGTGATTGGTTTCTCACATTATTATAATGGCCGACCTCACGCGAACCAATCACAATGCTACAACTTTTACAATCTACGTTAATCACGTTAATTCATAACAGCGCAACGGCTCCGCCCCTTTTGCGCAAAACGTCAAATTTGATTTCTAACCTTCTTGACATGTGTTTATGACATTTCCATGCATTTTTTAAAGAAGTACCAGAAAATAGTTAAATTCACCTGTTTAGCAACATTTTCATTAGGGTAAACTTCCCTTCTCTTTTATAATCAATCAAGTCAATCAATTTTTAGGGCAGGATGGTTATACTATCAAGTGAAAACGACCAAAAAAATCCTCAGCAATGCCTTAGATACCTCAATATTATCAATAGTCGAACCAACAGCTATCGAAAAAGCCAAAGATGATGATTTCTTCGTCATTGACATAACTGGGGACCCGAACCGCCAAGAAACATCATATTTACAAAAATGGAACGCTTTGAAGTTCTCATTCGCCAAGCGATTGCTAGTTCTCGCCAGTAGTGACAATAGATTTCTTCGGAAAAGGGCTGTGAGACAATTAGCTAGGATAAAAAAATTAGAAACTTGGCAATATTCGCAACTCGCTGATATGATTGATGCTAGGACTGCGGTGGGACTCGCTAGAACACCCGGTGTTGAGCCTAGATTATTCAATAACCCGCCCTTAAGATTCCTCGGTCATACACACGATATGATTGTAGATGTGATGAAAAATTTGTTAGTCAACTTACACGCAACGTCTCAACACCCTTGTATGGGTTATTTCATCTCAAAGGCTTTTGTCGACTTGCATGTACTAAACCATTGTGGAGTGAGACAAACCACCAATATTGAATTTTTAGGAAGTTGAAAAATTTGGTGGTGACGACATAACCCCCTACGAGTTGAAAAACTTCATCCAAACTAGTGAAGAACTCCTACCAACATGTCTAGAGTCACTTTTACACCACGCTAGTTTAGGGAAATATGCCAAAGACATTGCCGAACTAAACGGTCTTCCTCTATTAATGGAAATTCACAACCGGTTTAAAGATAACATTACCGTAACTGCAACTATTTGTAGAATAATT
Source organism: Tribolium madens (assembly GCF_015345945.1). Taxonomy (NCBI): domain Eukaryota; kingdom Metazoa; phylum Arthropoda; class Insecta; order Coleoptera; family Tenebrionidae; genus Tribolium; species Tribolium madens. Next base: position 8,715,859 of record NW_025401006.1, read on the forward strand.
TCGTACCTTTCAATGCATAAAGACCTACTTGACGAAATGTACAAATCAGGTAAACAATGAATTATTTATTAAACAAATTATTAACAATTTAGGTTGGGTCGGGCTTTTGGCCCAATGGGTTAAACACGACGACGTCCGAATATCAATCCCCGCGTCTAAAGCACTTGCTAATTTAGACAGTGATGAAGACCCTGTATACCTACAAAGACTCTACCCTTTGCACCCTTCAACGCGTATTGTACAAACCCCTGGAGTTGATGTCGTTTTTGTCCATGGGTTACTAGGGGGTGTATTTTTTACGTGGAGGCAAAGAAAACGTAACCAGGATCCGTTGGGGTTCCTTGGTAAGAAGGGTGTCCCAGGTGAGTAAGGATTTTGTTACCAGGTGTCCTAAACCTACCACATGATCCTTACCCAATCCCAATCAATAAATTTGACTACTAGTTATTAATGAAATATAATTTATAGAAAGTCTAACACAGAAAAACTCAACTTGTATCAACAAACAATGCACAGAAAAGAAGAAAAAAATCGAAACTAGTGATCCTGTAATGAGGGAATTTATGGAAGAGTTTGAAACTCATGCTGCTTCTGGTTGTCTTTGCAACGATTATGATTTCGTTTGGGAGGATATACCAGTGAATACGAATGAAACCGCCCTAGGGCCGTACTGTTGTTCGGGCTATAAATACGTCTGTATGGAAAACAATGAGGACGATTGTTACACCAACTGCTGGCCTAGGGATTGGTTAGCGCAAGATTGTGACCGTTTGAGGATCATTGGAGTAAACTATGAGACAAATTTGTCATTATGGACACCTATTTGTCCTGTCGAGAAAGTCAAAACTTTGGAAGAAAGAAGCGATGAGTTGATTGAGCAATTGGAGAGGGTTGAAGTTGGAAGAAGACCGATTGTGTGGGTGACACACTCAATGGGTGGTTTAATGGTAAAATGTCTCCTAAATAAAGGTACAACTACATTTGCTCGAATTTATTTAATAATTAATTATAGCTTCTGAAAGTAGTGATAAAAAAATCAGGGATTTGTACACAAACACAAGGGGATTAGTTTTCTACAGCACACCTCATTTCGGGTCAAGTGTGGCTAGTTTTAGTCAGGCATCAGCCCTTGTGATATGGCCAAGTATTGAAGTGCAAGAATTACAAAAAAGTATTTTGGATAGCCTCCAATATTGGGGTTTACAAATTTGTTTTTTAGATTCACCACTCTTGATACAAATACACCAAAAATTTCTTAAACTGACTGAAAATCATCCAATGAAAATTGTGACTTTTGTAGAGACTAAACCAACTGTAGTGTCAGCAATGAAATTTAAATTTTTTGTGGTAGAACCTGACTCTGGAAATCCGGGATATGGAGAATATTACGAGATACCTTTGGACCATTTAGGAATTTGTAAACCAGCAAGCAGGCATGACTTTAATTAAATTTAAGCTAAGTCTAATTACAAATGTGTTGCAGACATTCATTTCTATACCAAAAGGTGCTTCATATGATTACATCTATTCTGGACAATAATGGGCCAGTGTAGACTTATGTAAATAAAACTTTTTAGAATTAAAATATTCAAAAGCTTTTTAACATTTTTCTAACCTAGAAAAGATACAGTCCACTAAAAATTCTTTTGTAAAGAGTCAGCCAAATAATAAAAAAAATAATGACAACTAGATAAAAAGTGAGGTTAAGTTTAAACGTCATGAAAAAAGTTTAGGAAACAAAAATGGTATTTAATTTACAAATTTCTCTTCAACTATTATTTATTTTCTAAATTGTAGGACATAAGTGCGTTTTCCGATGATAATTTCGATACCAAAGCGTGGATAAACGATATTTTAAAAAATGCAGAAACTCAGGATAAAAAAGAGGTTAGCTCTCCTAAACTTTGGTAAAAACTGTTAATTTTGTCTTTTAGAATTATACAACGTCCCTGGTGATGAAATTACAATTATGCGTTCAACAAGTGAACAGTGCACTTGAAGACACAAGTCAGCAGATCCTAATGTCACTGCCAAAAATTATTCGAGACACTAAAAACCTCCATCAGGAAGCAGCAATTTTAAAGGAAAAAATGGCTGCGGTACGTAGCGAAATCGTAAAAATTGAACAAGATACTGGAAAGTCAATAAATACAATTGAAAAGTTGGACACAATTAAAAATGAACTGAATTTAGCCAAGCAGGGGCTACATGAGAGCGACAATTGGACTATTTTAGGTATAAGCACGTATTTTTTAAATTATTCTGCTAAATTCACCTATTTTTTAAATAGTTAACGACTTGGAAGAAGTTTTTGATTCTAAAAACATTGAAAATATTTCCACAAAAATAATTGGGATGCAGAGATCTTTGCAACTATTGGTCAATGTTAGTGACTATGAAGACCGTAAATTACAGTTGGAAGGACTCAAAAATCGACTAGAAGCAATTGCTAGTCCAGCTATAGTCCAGGCTTTCACTTCTTCCAACACAGGTAGAACAAAAGCTCGATTTCTCAACTTTTTTACGCAATTTCAGAACAATCATCAATGTTTGTAAGGATATTTAAATCAATGGGGCGTCTTCCACAACTGCTAAAGTATTACCACAAGTGCCAGAAAGACGTCTTATTGAAAAAATGGCGCAACCAATTAGAAATTGAACAAGACGAATCTGTCACTCAATGGATTCACAATTTTTACGGCATTATGTTATCTAATTGGCACACCCAACAAAAATGGTTCAACCAAGTCTTTGTTAATCAAAACAGTTGTGAATCATTCGTTGAGATCTACACTGATGTACTCACCTCTTTAGACCCGACTCTCAACGAATGTATAGACGCCGCTTTAAAACAAGTTGAAGATAAACTAAATTTCCTCTTTGAAATCAAACAAATCACACAACAATTTGCTGCCAACTTAATTGACGTAATTAATCAATCACCTGGTGGAAAACTAGCCCACGACAAGTGTTTGATGCTTTTACAAGCAGTTTACAATCATTTAATCACATACACAAGCAAATACGCGGCTTATGAACAAGCCCACTTAATGAAAAAATTATCAACGATAAATTGTATGAAAGATGAGCTTACTGATACGATCCAAGCTCTCGGTTTGAGTATTCCTCAAGTAATCGACATTGCCCGAGATGCTAAAAAGCGATGTCAACAAATTACCGAAAACTGCGGTTATTGTGGCTTGATAATCGCCCTTAGGGCTTTTCTACTAAGCTATGCGGATCAGTACAGGGTCGCATTGAGACAAATTGACCGGAGTAAGAAACAAGAAGAGGATTGGGGCACCTTCCAGTTGTGTTTATCCCTTCTTCAAAACACAGGTGAAGTCTTGTTGAATTTGCAACAATTGGAGAAAGACTTAACTGGAACTATACTCGAAACTAATCAAAATAAAGAAGAGTTTGAGTACAAGTATTTACTGTTGAGTGCCTCTGACCGAAAAGAGTTCGAGTCTTTGGTCAGGTGTGTCACTGAAGGGACACAACTGTCCCTCCTCGACCATGTCAACACAGAATTTAATAAACTGTGCTCTGATATACACCACACGACGTATCAAGTGGTTTTCGCCCCAATTTCGGTGCAGTTAGATGTGGTGCAATCGCCAAAAACGTGGTCACAATTCGCAAACTCGTCAATTCACAATTCCGACTTGCCTGATTACAGTTTCTCGCCCCAGGAATATATCACACAGGTGAGGTTTCGCTTTTTGAAAATTATTTTTAAATTGGGTTTTAGATTGGTCAATATTTGATGACTTTACCCCAACATTTAGAACCATTCCTGTTCAGAGATAATCCATCGCTCACTTGCGCTTTGAAGGCAGTGGATCAGGAGTATAGCACTGCGGGAGAGATTGAGGGGGCTCTAGCTCACGTGTTCCTCAAGTTTATAGCCAGGAGGACTTGTCAAGGCTTCTGTGAACGGATTTTGTCAATTTTTGAATTAAGTCAACCCGCGAGCCGGCAATTGGCTCACGATATCGGTAATTTTAGAATTTGTGAAGTTGAAGAATTTTCAAATTTTTTTTGTAGGTTACTTGGAGAATGTGTTGCAGGATTTGGGAATTTCGTTAGGAGAGAACTTGCAACAACTAGCAACATTATTAAAACTACCAAACGATCAGTATCACTCTGGTAGTACCGGGTGTTCAGCTAGGTATGTCGCCGCAGTTCGCCAAATGAGAAATATAACATCCAATTAATCTATTTTATTTATACTTTTTAACTTATTGTTTTGTACAAAACAGTTTATAGCAATAAAATCTATTTTTGTTCTTCGGGTGCCCAAAATTTGAAAGTCCGATCATAAGAAGCAGTCGCAATATACTGATTATCGGGCGATATATCAGCCGACATGATTTTGCCATCATGGCCTGATAAAGTCTTCAAAGGTTGCCAAGTCCGATTTGTCCATAATTTTGCCGTATTATCATACGAAGCGGTAATTAAATAATCGCCACTCTCCCTTTGAAACTTCACATCCGAAATTAAATTCGTATGAGCGGGGATTGTATACAAAACGGAACGTTTTCGCAAATCCCAAATTTTACAAGTGTTATCTTCGCTAGAGGTTGCAATGTGGTAACCATCGGGGGAAAAATCTATTCCTAAAACTGCTTTTAAGTGACTCTCCATGAACATTATGCATCTTCCAGTTCTTAAATCCCACACGCGGCCAAACGAGTCTAAACCGCTGTTAAAAAATTAGCTAATTTTTGTATATAAATGCGAAAAATACCTACCCTGTGGCACAAACTGATCCATCAATTTGGAAGGATATACAATAGACAGGTTTGACATGTCCTTCTTGGTGCAACACTTCGGTGCATTGCTGCAGATCCCACAATCTCCAAGAACAGTCAAAACAACAAGTTCCTAGAAACCGTCCTGAGGGATGAAAACCTAACCGGGAGACACGATGTGGCATATGACCCTCAATATCGGCGATAGGTTCCTCGCTAAAAATTTCAATTTGAATCTGAGTGAGGCACTGAAATTGCGCACCTTTGAAAATCCCACAATTTCACTGAACCATCGGCTGCACACGACGCCATATTACAGATGTTTTCCTCCTGACTTATTGTCGCTTTAGGATGAAAAATAATCGCACTGGCGTTACAAGCATGACCTTTTAGTGTTTGTTTCAGTGTGCAATCTGGTACTGACCACACTTTGCACAACCCACTCCTGGAATAAAAACAAAAATAACGTATTCACCCCATTATTAAAAATTTACCATCCTGCTGTTGCCAAAAGCTTAGAATCTGGACTAAACTGGCAATACGCAATCGGTCTCGAATCCCCAATTTGACTGGAATAAATTGACATAATTTGCAACTTTTTCTGTATTTCTTGTTTTTTGGCTGTTTTAGTAGCGGTTGATAGATCTTTCGCTTTTCTAGCTTCTTCAAGTCGGGCCTTGGCTCGTGGAAGTGAATAATGAGCTATCCATAATCTAGATATTCGCAAACTTTCTGGTCCTTCGTGATACCATGTTGTTTCTAAATCTCTTTCAAATATTTTTCGTTCTTCTTCAGCTTCGCGTCGAATAACTGCGTCTTCACCGATGCGACTTAGTATTTCACGTAGGCGAGAACGTCGATCGGCGGGTCCTTCCCCGAATAAACAGATCGGTTCTCCCAACTGACGAAGGTTTCGTTTCACTTCGGCGTCGTCGGTGGACACGTTAATAGAGCGGGCTTTGCGACGACGTTCGAACTCTTCCAAGAGGGCTTGCTTGTCTCTGGACATGGCATCCTCAAGCTCCATGTATTCTGAAAGACGTTGTGGTTTAAAAGTAATAATTAAACCCTAGTTTTCAAATGTTTGTAGGAAAGAAATTAATCACCTAACATCCATTAAATGAAAAACAAAGCAATCTACAGCGACTTCTCCATAAACCCTATTTTGTTGACCATTATATTGATATTGCCATCAAGTAATGATGTTTGACATGAGAATAATGTAAAAAAGCCCCGTAAATCCCCCAATCTACGGGCCAGTACAGACTTCTGCCTCTCAACTTAATGAATCATGATTAATTAAGTTATTATTATTGTTGTGTAAAATAAATTTCATTAATATTGTGTAATAGTATTACTAAATTTAAATTTAATTTTAAAAGTTCAAGATTTACTTTTAAATTCTTTGGTACTGCAATTTACTTTGACCGATTTCATGTTCCACATGTCCTTAAGAATCATGTATTTAGAAATTTTTGTGTGATAAGTATTCTGGATGTTGTGTTGAAACTGCAATGTCAATTAAAATTGCATGTTTTTCAGTTTCAAAAAAAGAATAATGTCTAGCTTATTAGCAGTTACATTTAAACTAGTTAAAACTGTTCTATCCCAATAGAGTTTTTAATTATCATTTTCTTTGAAATGAATCTGGTTCATATTTGGAAGGCGTAGAAGCCCTCACAATTTTTCTCAAAATCATTTATGTGATTCAGAAGATACTATATTGTTAAATATTTCAGTTGGCAATAGACGTAAGGCACTACATTAAAACATTATCAATTATTCTCTTTCAATTCTTTTCTTTCACCTTCATGCTTCATTATTTCATTTTTAACGTGATTTAATTTACACAAATTGGCTTCTGAACCCTTGAACCAATTATTGATTTAAAAACTGAGAATGAATTATTTTCGCCACATTATCATGTTTAACTTTAGTCTGATGCAGTCAATCTATATAGGTATATAAAAAACCACTGAAGCTAGAAACATGAAATTTGGCAGATATGTTCCTTAGAAGGTGTAGAGGTCCGCTCAGAAAGGATTTTTATAAAATCAACCTCTAAGGAGCTGAAATAGGGTGTAAACGTTTAAACAAAGATAGAAACAAAGAATTTGGAAGATATGTTCCTTAGCGGTTGTGAAGGTACACTAAGACTAAGATTTTTCAAAAATAATTAGTAAAAACTTTTGTACTCTCTTGGAAAAGGGGATGAAACGGGTTGTATAAGTTTAAACGAAAATAGAAACACTAAATTTAAAAGATATGTTTCTTAGAGGCTGCATTTTGGATGTCCGAATAGGGAATCTCCGAAACTAAGAGGTTTGGCCAAGAACGAGTGATACATTCTGGGGCTCATTTTTTGAGAAAATAATATTGGTTAAAACCGCATCCCGCTATCGTCTTTTGTTTTCGACTTACAGACAAAAGTTGACATTTTGGCGAAATCTAAAAAAATTATATCTTCGTTATTATAGAAGATATGGATTTGAAATAAAGACATTATAGAGGCCCTTTTTTACGAGGAATTTAATAATGTAGTTAACAATTTTTTTCAGTTATTAGTTTAGCCGTAATAAAATAAACTTGTATTTTTTCAAATGGAAATCATAGGCGGCTATGGCAATTTTGAAAAGCTTATTTTTTTCTGATCTAAAAAATATATATTTGTAACAAAATATTTTTTTATAACTATACTTAAAAAGTGGAATACATATTTTGTGTGATAATAGTTGGCCATGGAAAAACTATTTCACTCCAAATGTGTAAATAATAATCAATAAGAGTTTTGTGAACTGTAAAATAGATGAAAATATAGATAAAATTATAAAGATTTAAAAAATACAATACGGTAGAAGCATTGAACAAATATCCGAGCCTCAGAACAAAATTATTACATATTTTTAAAAAATCCAAAAATATGAAAAACAAATGTGTCAACAGTCAACACAATTAGAAAAAACATTTTTTTGATGATCTAATGGAGGTAGGATAACGTTTCACATAGACGGAATTTGGGTATTTGAATAACCATATCGTCATTTTTGTGTCATATAAAATATATTTCATTGAGGAATTAAAGCGGCTTTTTTTTACAACACTATGTATCACTAGAAGTTACAATGGTAATGGTAACTTGTTTGAAAACAAAGAAATGTTATTAGTCGCCAATAAGTTGATTTACGATTTATTTAGCATTTTTTTCATTACTTAGTACTTAGAAAACTCTTTCATTTGTGACACTGGTTGAATATAATATAGTTTAAATCCTTTTAGTTGAAGATGCAACATTTTTTCATGGCCAACTGCAAACAAAAATCAAAGATAATTTTTTGCTAAAAATGTATTATAATAATTTGTTACAAATATATATTTTTTAGATAAGAAAAAAACAAGCTTTTTAAAAATGACATAGCCATCTATGATTCCCATTTAAAAAAATACAAGTTCATTTTATTACGGCTAAACAAACAAACAAACGTATTAGTTCACTAAGAAAGGATTTTTAAAAATTATATTTACAAAAAGGTGAAATATGTTGTCAACACTTAAACGAAGATAGAAACATAAAATTTGGAAGATATGTTCTTTGGCGGTTGTAAAGGTGCACTAAAACGAGATTTTTAAAAATCAGTTTTTAAGGGGGCGAAATGAGGTGTACATGTTTAAACGAAGATAGAAACATGCAATTTGGAAAATATTTTTCTTAGAGAGTAGAGAAGTGTACTTATCAGGCACTTATCAAAAACCAACCTATAACGGAATGAAATTAGGTGCAAACATATAAATATAAAATTTTAAATTTTGAGATTTGAGGGTGTAGAAATGCACTAAGAAGACACTTTTTGAAAATTCGACGAGGTGAAGCGTTTATAACGTACTTTCGTCATTCTTTTAAAAATCGGGTTTCTGATGCCTCCGCGTTGTTTTGAGTTGATGAATCAAGAAAAAAATAGATAAACAGACTAACTTCACATTTCTTCTTTAAGAAACAACAAAAATTTATATCGAAAATCTACGTGGACGAAGTAACGGGTGCAAACTAGTACTTGATAGGAAAAAACTTATTTTTCTTAAGATTGAATTGTTTCTGAATAATAATCATCATTACTTTTGCTATATATTTTTTGTATTAATTACTTGGTTAATTATTTTCTGTTATTTTGTAATTATTTAGTCGCATGAGAAAATATCAACGTATTTTAACACTACTACTTTTTTGCTACTGTTTTTATGGATTTATTATATTAATATGTGAGTATTTCTGATTTATTGAAAAAAAGGCCTAAGTTTAGTATTTGTAGGTAGAAATTGAATTATTTACAAATTCTTGGCACAACTAAACTGTAATTTTTGAAACCATGTCTATGCTTGTTTCGCATGAAACTTGAAGATAAGATTTACAGCCACATGACCCAAACAAATTATACCTGTGGAAATATGGACCTGTGGCGGGTTCGCCGAGGTGCTTTCGGCCTTTTCATTGTTATCCTCGTTTCCATCTCCGGCTGCTAACCTAGCTCTTTCGGCCTCCTCCAACGAGCCATAATGAATAGTCCTTGGCTTTTTCACAAACTGTACTTCTTCATCGTCAGACATGTTGCTAAAAAATGAACCGGAATGAGTGTTTTCGCAAATTAATTAGTAAAATAGAGGTTTGTTTACATGCTATTAATTCAAACCTCGTCGTTTGATGGAAATGTCACGTTGACATTTGTCGCAAAAAAAAACTAACCAACTAGGGGGTTCAGTGATGCCAACAACAAGTTTTTACGATTTCTTCCACAAAAGAAATATTTCTGTTTTCTTTACAGAGCGTTTTGCTATCTCTGTCTAATTTTTTTTCCAAAAAATTCCACGAGAGAGAGAGATTATCAAGTTTGGTCCGGAAATCTTGGTTAAAGTGCGATGTTGTGCCGCGGAAACCGCCTAAATAGCCGTGCCATGTCCCTCCGAGTGTGTTATGGGTCGTTTTGTGTGCGAAAATCGTAAACGAATTCGTAAATTAGTGCAAAATCGGCGCGACGACCGATCGTTGAACTTGAACAGTTGATAGATTTTCTCTTTCTTTCCCAGGCTCTGAAAAATCTCAAGTTTATAAAAATAAATATGAAAGGCCTAATTACAGTACAGTCCGAGTCTGTGTCGGTTTAATTTTTGACCCCGTTTTGGATCTGCGTTAGTCGAGTTTGGTGCCGTTAGTTAAGCTGAAAAGCCGTTGCTCTCGACAAATATTTGTGTGTGACGAGCCGAGATCGAAAAAACTCGACAATTCCCAAGATTTTTTACGCGAGAATTTTTTAAGACGTGCGGTATTGATTTGCCTTAAAGGCTTGGCCCGGCGAATATACGGACTATACATGGTTTATAGGGGTCTTACGTGGTTTCTATTGGCTCACTGACTCATAAAAAACTAAGGGACACATTTTTTGTCGGAATTTTCCAAATGACTGAACATTTACATACGCGTCTCCAAATTTTTGAGAAAACCTCGGCCGGACTTTGTATTATTTAACCTTACAAAAACAGTCGACTTGCGGATGCGTTGTGTTGTGCTAGTGAAGTGGTGGTGATTTAAAAAAACAAAACATTTCGCGAATTGCGACCATCCAAAAGACCCAAAACTCGACAAGTATTGATTATTTTTCAGCGTTTCGAAGGTCTCACGCTGGTGACTCATTAGTTTTTATGAAATTCGTCATCTCTCAACTGAAATAATCAAAAGGAGGCTGGACGAAACATAACCAAAAATGCTGCCTCAACAGTATTGTCTAAGATGGAGGTACCACCATTCAAATTTGCAAACCATGTTCTCACAACTCCTGGAAAAGGAGGCTTTCTGCGACGTCACCCTAGCCTGCGAAGGCCGAACCATCAAAGCACACAAAATCGTCCTCTCAGCCTGCAGCACCTACTTCGAAACCATCCTCTCCCAGTATGAAGAAAAAGACCCCATCCTCATCATGAAAGATGTTAAATATGTAGATATTAAGTGTTTGGTTGAGTTCATGTACAAAGGAGAGATCAACGTCGATCACGTAAGCCCCCTTCAATTTTTACAATTTAAAAAACCGTTTCAATTTTTCATGACTTGATGAGAAATTCCACTTGTTCTGCAAACTGTGAACGATCGATTTTTCGAAACGTCAATAAAACATTAAAAATAAACAGACTTGTCCCAACATTACGAAATTTAAAACACACGACACCTTAATTAAAAACAATACAAAATCAACAATTAAAATATTAACAGTGGCTCCAGTTCATCCAGACCCAATTGAACATTAATCTAATTGACCAACGATTGGTGTCAGTTTAATTGACATCAGCCTCATCTCATTATTCATAATTTTTAAAACCCATGGAAACACATGTGTTTTATGTTTAAATAAATTACGAAGCGCCACCTGTTGAGTGGTTACATTATGAAAAATGGCACAAGGCGCGAAATTCAAATCTGTTACCGGTCATTTTATCGATTTTAAACTGCGTCATCGGCTTGGGGCTATTATTAAACTTGAGTTTAATTTTTATGAATTTTCAACCAATTTTCTAAGTAAATTAGAAAAACTAACTAATTGCCTAATTAACTGACTTCCGTAACTTACGGGGCTTGCAATTCAAAATTGCGTTCACATGAAAATAATAATTGGTCGCGTGAGAAATATTTTTCTCGATTATAGATTTTTTATTTCGGGATTATTTTAAACGGATGTCGCGACGCGAAACGATTGATTGTGAATAAAATAAGGAATTTTTCATTTTTAACAACACGAACTTCGGAAATGAGTTTTGCTTTTTTTGGTAAGCCGTATAAGGTGCTCTTCCTGTTCTTGCCGTGACACAGGAAACCAACAGTGTTAATTTTAACATAAAAAAATAAATTTAATTTGTAAAACAAAACGACAGCGAAGTAGGTGGTGGGAAATAGATACATTGTTTTTCAGGACAAATCAATTTTATTATTTATAATACCAGTGTAAATTTTTTATATTGATAGATTTTTGGATTATAGAATAAATTATGTACAAAGTTTTTATCAGTTTCAATAGTAAGATAAAAATTTGAAGTGATAAACGGAATTTTAAATTACTGTTATAAAAACTAAGGGATGAATAGAATTTTATATAATTTTTTTATCAATTACAGTTTCTGAAACGTTTGTAATTTTATTTAATTTTTTTATCTGCCATGGCCAACAAGCTTTTGAAATTAAAAAAACCTAATCGTTTTATTTGGTATAATTATTTTTATATTTTCCGATAAAAAATTTATTGCGTAGTATTAATTATTTTTTTTAGAAAATGTTTCAACACGTAAACAATGTTAAAAAGTCAAATATTGGAATATTTATTCAAGTTGCGTTTTTGAATTCCATCATAGACACGATAACATCCTGATAAGTGAACATTATGGATAAAGAAATAGTAACCACAAGTAGTGATACTGAATGTTTGTAAAATAAATTTCGTATAATGAGAAAGAAAAAGTGTTAGAAATTCGCACAAAAAAAAACAAAAATAATAACATGACGTGGGAAAACCAGTTTTCTGTGCTATTTTATTATATTTCTCAATTGGTAGAAAGAGAACTTGTACATTTAAGAAATGTTTAATTTCGTTTCATTCATACATTATTTACCGTTGTTTACGCAATAGCTTTTGATGTAATTGTTCTTTTATGGGACAGGTATTTAATGGAATATACTAGAAATTATTTTTGTATAACCTTCAATAATTAAAATATGTACACACTTCTTTGTGAAAATAAATACGTATTATTTTCATTTTTAGAAATCTGCTTTTGATCCTAAATAACCGCAAAATATAAAGATAAAATAACTTATTCAAGTTGCTAATTTCCGGTTGTTTCATTTGTAAACGTATAAAAAACTGTTTTGTATTCAGATTCTGTTTAATTTATTTATCATCACATGTAGTACGAAATCTAAAATTTTGGCAATTTTGTTGAAGATAATTTTAACATAAAATGAGCTCATTTAAAGACGAATAAAAAACTGATTTATTGTCATTTATTAAGTATGTCATTATTTTCTTAAAGGACCTTGGAAATCCCATTGATGATGAATGGTTTTACGTTTCTTGCAAATTGATTAACAAAAATCAGCCAGAATTTCAATGATATTAATTCTCTTACAAAAGTAGGAATTTGTTCAAACAAAATTTCCATTGTTTCTCTCTACTTAAACCAAAAAAAGTGAAAACTGTGAAATCTATAGACTATAGTTTTCCTAATGGTCAGGTGGACGCAATCAAGCTTCACAAGATCTTAGAAAATATTTTAATCAGGATTGTGTTCCGTAAGCATCAGACCGGAATTTTATTTCCTCACATTCCGACGACTAATTTGTCCAATTTTACACACTAGAAATAATAAAAATCGTGTAAAGTTTTTTCCTCTTTTTCAAGTCTCGTCCTTTATTCGTTCGTACATCACCCCCAAATTCGTTCACTCGGAGAATTTTACGATTCGATGGATTAATCTAAAAACCACTCAACCACCATCGTAAAATTCCCTTATCAATAATCCAAAATTTGATGGCAATTTAAAATGAAAAAGTTGTAATTTATGATAAATAGTGACCTTCACCTTGTTTTTCAATCAATCTTTGACAGATTTGCTATCAGAATTACACGAGGATCAGGTCTTGATCGAAAGTGATATAATTTTTGATTTTTGAGGGTCCCAAAGTTTAATTGTTTTGTCCAGGCCTGAGCATTTTATGATAATAATCGCGGTTTTTTGTTTTATTAAGCAATCTTATCTAGAGTCGAGAAGGATTTTAGGGTACGAAATCAATTAAGGATTTCACATAAAATGACACTGAGATTAATTAAAATACAGTGTTATAAAAAATAAGTCAAAAATTTCACGTGGAAATAAAAAAAACAGATAAATAATAATTGTTGATGAGTTGTCTCACGTTTCGAAAATATTTAGATAAACTAACAAAATAATGAAGGGAAAAATTGGCTTCATTATCAGAAAGTCCACCATATTAACCTTTGAAAAATCATTTTATTGCGATCAAAAACTGAATTTCGAAATATTTTTCTATTACATAAAATAAAACATTGATGTGCTGTTAAAGTGGCATTTTTTTAACGATTGTTCAAATTTCAGTGTCACCTCGCAACGTTATTGAAGACTGCTGAAGAACTGAAAATCAAAGGCCTGGCGGAAGTGTCTTGGCGCGACGAAGATCAACACAACACCGACAGCAACAATGTGAACGGTGTCCAAACGGCACTTCCTCAGGTATCGACAGTAATGGACAATCCGAAAAATGAAGCGCCTTCAAATAAAAGAAAAAGAGGAAGACCTCCCATAGATGATTACGAGCAAGCATTTACAGCACCAAAGATAATGAACGTTACTGGAAACGCCGACGAAACATATTCCAATGATGCGATGTCAACCAGTGATCATGACCTGTCTATTTGGGAAGAAGAACCATCGGCAAATGAAGGAGGAGATTTAACGGAACCAGACGAACCATTACTCAGGGTGAAAAAGGAAACTTCTGTAAGTATGGTAATGCGAACGCCGAGGCATAAAACAAACAATATGCAAGAAGAAAAAAAAAAACAAATATAGAACGGAAACCGACACGTGTTTTCTTCAAGCTGATAACGGCCTTATCGGCTGTTGGTGTTTTATCTTTAACAGCTTTCTTGAATTTTATTTACATATACAGGGTGAATTTCTCTGAAAAATTTTATCAGCACTGATTTGATTAACTTGATTTGAACAATGGTATGTTTTTTGGAGAAAATAAAACTTTAAAATGTTGAATTTTATTGGAGAAAGTTACTTATTGAGGTCGAGAATGTTTTATTTGTCTTAACTCGGCTAATAACAATTTCAAAAATTTGTTTTCGTGTGCGTTGGCGACGCAATTTCGACTGAAAATTGCGAGTGTTAAAGGTCAGAATAATTTTAATGACAATACTTGAGAGGGTCACATTCAAACAAAAAACATGCTAAATATTACTAGGGATGATACTGGTAATGTAATTGGGTTTGTGTGTGTTTTTGTGTTAATTGGTCACGAATAAATATTTATTTTTCACAGTTTAGATTATTTTAAATAGTTTTTGGTCTTGCAAGAGATAAAAATATCGTTCGAAAATTCTCGGAACTAAAATTATAATATTCAACGATAAAAACAAACATTCTCAGAACGCAGCTGTACATCATTTTTATTCAAAAAAATTAAAGCAATTAAAGCGAATTTGAGTTTGCTGAGGTGTAACTTAATACAATTCATTTTGAGTTTCTTCACATGTTTCCGGAAGCTGTTGTTCAAAAATTTCGGAAATTTTTGTTGAAAACGTGTCACCATAGAGGCAAGAAAATAAATATTGATAACGGGATCTCGTGGTTATTTTGAATTATCATGTTTGATTTAAAAATTTCGAAAAACCAACCGCAATGTTAGCCCCAAGGTCAGCGTTGAATTCTAAATGCGATTTCACAAGCTTAATATATTAAATTAAGGCGTTAGTCAGCAGTTGTTTTTGTTGAAAAATTGATATTTTTTCATGTTTAGGTTATGTGACGTCATGCAAACGATTAATTTTATCGCGAATAATACGGGCGTAATATTTTTCGATGATTTTTGCTTATTATTGTAGTTTAATTTCATTTCGATAAAGCTAATTTGCTTTTTATTTGTATGCCACCGTGGCTGTTTTTCTGGACAATAACGTCGATATTTCCATGACGTTCATAGGAGAGGCTTGCGTTTATAAATATGTATCTTAAAAATAAGGTTATTATTTCCGTTAAATTCAAAATCGATTACCCCGAGGGGCAAAACGACGCGGCGTATTATGCACCCGCATGCTTTGATAAAATTTTGACGGCGCTTTACAACACCACACCTTAAAAATATTTTCTTCAATGGAAAGTTTTTTTTACGTTTTTATATTTGACCGAATTGCTAACTTCAAATATTTACTTTGAAATATAAAAAAATGACCTTTTTCGCGTTGTCATACAGTCATGTCAAAAAATAAACGACTCATGTGCTGATAACAGTTGTTCAGCAATTTTTAAATATCTTCGCGCCCTACATTTTTGTACATACACATACACATAATAAATTAAAAAATATTTTTCAAGTGGAAATATGTTGATCATCTAATCATCTAATAATAATTAAATGTAATGGTGATAATAAAAATTAAACAAGAAATTCAAAAATGTAAATTCTGACGAAGTGTTTTTCTCATTTTTATCTTTGTTTATTTACGTAAGATTCGGTAAGTTCATTGTCCAAACATCAATGTGGCACCTATTTTTTTCCCCAAAATTGAGATAACCAACACGACTTTATCCTCAAATTCTACAAATAAGTGAAAAATAACTACGTTCTTTAAAATACGAATACTATTTTTCAGATTTTCAAACTTTATTATTTTCAAATACTAAGTTTAATAATAAAATAACCACCCGGAATTTTATACAAATCGTCTACTAACGATTACAGGATATAAGATCTCAAATAACCATGGAATTTACGAGAATGTTGCCTTTTTTATACCGTTCTATGGAAAAAATTACAACGTTGTTTTGATGACGTTGTAAAATATTTGATAAATATGCGAAAAATTTAATTTTGAAATTCTCATCAAAAGAAATCCAGATAGCGATCAATATACCTTTACAGAAAGTGAAATTCACAAAAAGTCATGGCTAGAGTTATGTAAAGGACATTTGTGGATTTATTTAAGAAAGACAATAATTTTTTTGTTGGTAATTTTACATTTTTACCATCCATTACCATCCTTAGAGAGTGAATTACACTTTAGTCTTATTATTAGTCTATAAGAATTATGATTTAAGGGTTTTGTAATTGTAATTAGCTGCATCTTTTAAATTTATGATGTAATTTGAGCTGTAGTTAATAGAGGTTATTATGATAATGTAGGTAACGTTTTCCAAAAAACTAGAATTTTCTTGATTTTTCAAATTTCAAGTAACAAATGCGTATTTATTGACAATTGTATTTTTTAACATAAATATAATTACTCTGTGTATTATTTAAAAGCATAGTAATTTTCCGGAAAATGAAAAGCAAATTGAGGTTGAATCAGATAACCAGTCCTCAATTGTAAAAAGTTTTCCCTAATTAACCAACATTACGATGTCGGTGATGATGAATAGACACATAAAAATAAAGTGATGATGCATTAAGGCGTTCCTAAGACTAAAACTGGAAAGATTGCATTACCGAATTTTTTCTCGTCCACCCACGTCAGAAAATTCGAATTCTCAATTTCTCAATAACAATTACCAAGCCTATTCTGAACTAATTACCACAAATATTTATTGTTTAAACATTGTAAGTAGAGAATAAACAGTTTTTTTTCGTAATTTTGTGCGTAAGTAGGCCATTATTGAATCAAAATCGTTCGAATGGGAGAATTGAAAATCTAACTGTATTTTCGTATTTTCAGCCACACGACGACGACATTTTGATAGACGATTCTGGCGATTTTTCGCCGAACGATTCAAAACATGACACCTCAAGGACAGGCTCGATGAAATCGTTAAACGTTACAACATCAGGGACGCAATCGTTCCTAACGCCGGCCCTGGAAAAAGAATGGCCCGACGTAATTAAAATGAATGATTATTTAAACACCGGACGACGGCAGCAATTCTGGGAGGAACCCTTCACGAAACGCGTAATGGACGCCATCAAAACTAAAAATCTCGAGATGAAAGTCGCAGCAGAGTTGTTGGGTGTCTCCTATGGGACACTCTACGGAAGATATCGAGATTCCTACGGGTGTTTGAAACATCCCTATCGGTAAATATTTCGCTTTTTAGTTGGTTTAGTTATCGTTTCTCTCCTTATTTTTGATGTTATTTGTGCGGTTGTCCACGCAATTGATGCCGTTCTCGGAAATGTTGCTAGCACTGTTGAGAGGTTTTTTTTTCATTACACGCAGTGGAACTTTTTAATTTATTTGTTGTGGGGTGGAAGGTCAAGCACTTGATTTTTGACGCACTGACTCAATTTTATCGAGGGGATGTCAGTCGTTGGGAATTTGTGCTGCTGTGTGTTGCCTTCCGTTCCATTTAAATTTATTTCGAAGTTATTGTTGATGCAGACAGACAGCACAGATCAGCACAAAATAACAGATTAAATTGTATATAATTTCATCTTGGTGGTGGGTTAAATGTCCTCCAATAGTTTTCTTGTTCAATAATCTTACCCTAATATTTATAATATACATGTTACATGTTGTCTAAATAATCATAGATAATTAACGCAAATGAATCATTGTGTTCCAGGACTTCTAGAATTGTACTAATACGGTTAATAAAAATTTTCTGCATAAAATACCTTTTCTACATACAGGGTGTTTCACACAACTTTACGAGACTTGCGCACCCAAATATACAAAAGTCACAAATCAAGTTCGTATTGGAATATGTATTATTGATTGCATCTTACAGGCGCAGGCCTTGTAAAATTATGTGAAATACCCTGTATATAAGTAAGCATAGGACAAGTTAAATAAAGGGCAATTAAAATGGCAATTTCTAATTGAAAAATTGAAAAAAAAGTTCTTGGTTAATTAATGAAAGTACTCTTGAAAAAGATGGATCCTTACTTCATACATATAGGGATGTTTCACATAACTTTTCGAGGCTTGCGCCCAAATATACAAAAGTCACAAAACACTAGATTCAAAAAATACAAATTTAATTATTTAATTTTTGGAAACCCATGACAATAGTAGTCAAAATAAACAGTGTTTCATTAATAGTCATAAACTGCAGTTTTTCAGAAACAATTATCATTTTTGTTCTATCCATATGATTCTAGTTTATCTATCTTAATCACTAACTAACTAAACACGTTGTAATTTTTGGAAGGGTGAACAAACTAGGGAAGATTATTTTAATTTTTCTAAATTTGTAATCAAGTTCGTCTCGCAATAAGTAGTATTGATTGCATCTTACAGGCGCAGGCCTCGTAAAATGATGTAAATTACATTGTAAAACATCCTGTATTAAATACCGAAAAACTTTTCTGATACTTTGACACATATTTCAAGTCACTGGCATGATTTGAAGTAAATTAAACTGACATACGTTGTCAATAGCAATACTAAATGTGGATTACAGAGATCTAAAAAATTGCACAACAAACCTAAGAAGTTTACATTTGCTTATTGTTAGTTATTGACAACGTATTGTTGACCTGTTTTATGATGATGCATTTACTTTATTGTAGTTTTTGTACAATTTATATCAATGACAAAGATGATTTAAGTAAAAAAAAATTAGCACAAACTCAAACTTTAATTCTTGTTATTATTGTAAAGCCATAATTTTATACAGGGTGTTTACGGTCTTGAGGTTGAAATTTAAATGAGATGATATTCACGCTAAAGGAAAACTAATGCGCTATATAAAACAAAAATTCACGTTAAAGGAAATTATTCATTTTACACTATTTGTTTGAGAACTGCTGCTTCGGCTGCAACAAGGGCCATTAGTATCATTACCTTGTGTTTTACCGTAAATCATAATCACGTCAACCAATTTATAATTTTAATATTTTGCCATACATGTTCATAAATTTTGAAAAAAATTAAGAAAAATGAATCAAACGTATTGGAAACCGTTCGCTGAAAGATATTAAACAGAAGATCTTCGAATTTTGATAAAAACTAAAGCAAAAGCAAATCAAATGATGACAGTGTCAAAACTATGAAATGACTTTTCTCTTTCATTATCATGGATACGATTTTTTAATCTGTTGCAACAATACAATTTTATCTGAACAAGGAAATAATTCCAGTGACCCTCAAACCGTGTACCAATATGTTGGAGTTAAATAACATTCTTGATAATAACAATTGTGTGAGTTTTTTTTCTCTCGGTTACAGTATTTCTGTACTCTTCTATTACTAGGTCAAATTTCAACTCCAAGACTGTAAACACCCTGTATAATGACCGTCAAACCCATATTTTTTGTTGTTGTTTGGAGTTTTTGGCGAAATTGACTAAGTTCTTTAGTTATTTGTTTTTAACTAATTTTTTTTCATTCATTTACTTTAATTATCTCTGCTTCTCAGAATAAACAAAGAGTATGGAAGTTATCTTTATTAATAATAAATCCGTCAGCACATAGTTTAATGTTTAGCTCCCGTTGTTTTGAGAAAGAAACAAAATAAAATGATGAAAACACACATTTCTTGATACATATTTGCCACCAAATACATAGGTTTTTCTTCTGTTCCTGTTTTCTGTGGATTAGTAAGTTAATTTTTTGTTAACTTCTATATGTTTGTATTTATGTGGTGACAATTTACACAAAAAAATTGTTCTTCGTTTGTAGGCGAATAGTATTTTTGTTAAGTAGAAATACATATCTAGAACCTCGAATTTGGGGTGTTTATGTTAATTAGAACAAATAATATGTAGTTTTTAGTTGGAGAGACAACTTTAGTTGGGTCTTTATTTCTAACAAGTCAAGGGGGCTATTATCATTTCATTTCTTAACCTCTGCTTCACTTTTTCTTCTTAAAAAGGAGATGAAATTTCTTTGTATTGAGAATTGATATAACTGAGAAAATTCATCTTTTTTTTGGTTTCACCACCTCTCACTTATATCATTCAGTCACGGGCCATCATCGAGCTTACTGACCTAAAAATAATGAAAATGTCAAAATCCGAGTGGTCGAATTTGTTCTTTTTGTGTTTAGAACGAGCAATGCGTCCGAAGGGAGTAGTAGCGTACCCGAGAGCGGCAATGAGTGCCCGGACACGGTAACAGATTGAAGATGTTTTGACTGGCTTTTGCAGAGTGCGCGATTTCTGGAGTGAACAAGGGCCGACGGATGTGTTGTTGAAGTTGAAGAAAAAGGAGATAACATTGTACAGAGCAGCAGAACAGTTAAATGTGACGCCGCAAACGCTTTCGAATTATCTGATTTCAATGTCGCAAATCGACAACAGCAGCGAAGCGAACGTTAGCAACCAGTCGAATGCGATGGAGTCGTACGAAGAGGTTGATTCGGACGAAGAGGGCGACACGGTGCTGCCCGATGTGCCCTCGTCGAACAATACAAGCCTCTTCAAAAATCTCCTCTCAAACGCAATCAACACATCCACGTCCAGCAACTCAGTATTGGCCAACTGTCCAGATATTACCATTATCAAAAAAGAAAAGCACGAAGGTAAAGTCAATAACAATTCTGATCATTCCGACAGTAATAGTGACCAAACAAAGTAATCGACGACGCTATATGTATGTAAACATTTCCACTATTAGTATTTTATACAGACCAAAGTAATTTTGTACTGTTTTTTCTCTTAGTTGATTTAGTTTTAATGTAAATGAATCTTGTGTTTGCTGAAAACGTAGTAGTGATATGGGAAATACCAAAATGTCTGTTACAAAGTAAAGTGTATATTTACATTTACCGCAATATACCTATATTGTATTGGCAAGGTAGTTTAGTCTTAGGAACATATCACGGAGTCCGCTGGTGGACAGTCTTCTGCACTGACTCTACGTTGCAGTCCTATTTATAGTGCTTTAATCTGTAGGTTTATCAGCAATGTATCTGCTCCACTCTCAGTATTTGTATTTTGTGTGCATTATTGTTTTTGGTACACTTACGTGTAGGTATACCCATTAGAATTAGTACGAGGACATACAATACTTTGGCATATTATTATTTATGTACCTATGTATTAACTGTATGTAGTCTTGCATCATAGATTAGAGTTTGTCATATATTTATATAAAACATGGAGAGTAAAAGGTTCATGTTTTCCTATTAAGACATACCTATACTATTATAGTAATAATAACTATAATAACATATATAATGAACTATATTTATACAATTATTTGTTGAGTGCCTAATCATAAGTTAACATAGGACTTAACTTTAAGTTTACTTTTTATGTATTTCGATTTTTATTCATTTTTCATGATCTGTTTTTTCATTGCATATCCTCTTGGTTTTAGGATCGGAAATTATTTTCTAACATTATGTTACTTGGTACAATATATTATATTTTACCTTTTTTGGGACGGTGAGAATTTTTCCGCGTACCTCGTAATATTTATATGTTCTTATGTATTGTACATTTTATGTAGTTTTTTATTTATTAAAGATTTTTTATAGAATCGCTCATTTTATTATTTATTGCCTACAAACCAAAGAATCCCATTTGTCTGAAAATTCAGGTGTTTAAGTTGGCTCAACCACTTTCGGAATATCAGTGATGCTTTAAAAATATTTTATAAATTCTTGTAGTAATAGAATACGGAACAAAAAACGCGTTTGGCATTTTTTCAACATTTGTTATGTAGCAATTCAGGTTAGATGGTCTGTTAAAAATTTCTTAATAATAATACTTATTAATCCCCAAATAAAATACAGTGTAAACAAATGTGTTTGCGGATGAAGAGCATAAATTCTACGCACTAAAATAATTCTTTGTAAAGTCAATTTGAAGACCAAATTTCGTATACAATTTTTTTTTGTATTTCTCCCCCATAATTTTCACCAACCGTTGAGTATGTCTGTCCTAGTTAGGTAGAAGTAAAATATCAATGAAAAAAATTGCATTGAATGTTAACCGTGAAAATTTTTAAAAAAGGGATAACTTTGCACAAAATAATTATTAGGTGTTTTGTAAACGCGCTTTCAGCGGAATTGTGCACGTCGATTTAAAATCAAATTGTCAATATTTTTAAAGTGAAACTTTTTTTCCATCGCCCCAAATTTTTTCGTTCATCTATCCCATGTCGCATTACAGCCGGCCGCGCAGTAGGGGTTGAGTGAAAGGCGCTCCAGCTGACCGTGTAGCATTTATATTCTTACTCATTCGTCCAAGTGCTCCGCGGTATTTGTGTTTTGATCAGTGTATTGATGTACTTATTGTGTATTGATCCGAAAAAAAGTTTCACTTGCATCGTGGTTTCATAAAACCACACAATTAATTTGTCTTTCCACTATTTACGTTCCATAGTTTTTTTCTATGAATGAATATAAATATCGTATTAAGACATAGGCGGAGACGGGTTTTCAACCTCAACTTATTTTTAATTTTAACTCAGAAATGACGTGTTTTCGGCAAGAGTTGGAAACAGAAAAGTTGTTTCTCTTGACTAGTTCTATTAGTGGTTAGAATATTTTCTCGAAATCTGCAATAAAAAACCGTTATTTTCCAAGTATTTTTGAAGGTCTGTGCTTTGCATAATTATGATTCACTACTTGACTAGTTTACAAAAACAGCAGTTGATTTGAGTTTCTTTATTGATCATAATGAGAAAT
Source organism: Tribolium madens (assembly GCF_015345945.1). NCBI lineage: Eukaryota > Metazoa > Arthropoda > Insecta > Coleoptera > Tenebrionidae > Tribolium > Tribolium madens. The sequence continues at coordinate 8,738,963 of NW_025401006.1, forward strand.
ATGAATATTTTCTGCCTCCAACTTCTGTTTAACCCAATTAATCAAACTCGCAACATTGGTGTACAAACTTGGCACATCTTTCTGTCCACAGACAGGTAATCCCCATGAAACAATCCCCACTTGCACAAAGTGATTATTAACTTTACACATCAAAGGACCACCTCCATCTCCCTGACACGTATCTTTGCCCTCCTCACCTCCAGCACATATAAATGACGGATGTATATGAAAACTGTGACCTAAAGTTGTATTTCTGAGAAGTTTTTCGCATTTGTTGGTTTCTACTATCGGTAGTTCGACTTTTTTCAGTTTTCTTATTCGTTCTACAAAGTCCAAAATTGTGACTTTTTACATTATGAAAAAAATCAAACCTACGACGATGCGTTCCACTCCAACCAACAGCAGTACATTTGTGACCATTAAAATTTTGATTAAAATTTGGTAAACAAACGGGGTTGCTGCTTGCAATGGCAGATTCTAAAATAAGTAAAGCAATGTCATTGTAAAGGGCCCCGGAGTAGTAACCCTCATGTTTAATTATTTTCGTTACGTTGCTATAAAGAGATGTTGCAGTCTTTTTATTTAAAATTTCTTCCTTTGTCACTACTTGTAATAAATTAGGTGAAGAACTAAAACAACTTTGATTAATTAAAAAAAAAACAAATATAACGCGACTTACACACTTAACACGTTATGTTGTGTGGTTAAAACTACTCTGGGGTGAATTAGGGCACCCCCACATTTAAAAGAAAAATTATTAACGTACTGTTTTTTTTCTATTATTGCTACGATCCATGGAAATTGGTCACTTATTCGCAAACTTGATAAATCAGTTCTTCCACATTGTGATGGACTATTCGTTGCGGTTGATAATTCTTCCGGTTTATTAACACCAGATTTAGTTTTAGTTTTACAACAGTAGTAAAACTCATTAGAGCATCTCAGCCGACGAATACGTCTCAGGGGATAGTTGGGACTAAACACAATTAATTCATTTGAAAATTTATAATTATAAATTCATATTCACATTAACAATCAACTTACATAGTCTGTGTTACTTGTAACTGATCCGGTGGTATAATAAAATTTTCTTCATCACATAAATAAAAAATAACACATTTACACTTGTTGAAAACTTGAGTGATTGTGTCATCGAGATTGCCTTCTTCTAATTTTGCGGAAGGCAAATTGTTGGGAACTTGTCTAAATTGTGATGTGGCAGAGTTAAATAAAAGTGAAAAAAATACTAATATCAGTACCATTTTAATTTATATAAAGCACAAAATAAGAACTTGAAACATATAAACGGAAAACTGTAACAAAATGCTCTGTTATGCGAACTGAAATATATCTGGAGGTTAAAGAGCAGTTCTTTGTTATCGTGGGGAAAACCGATGTAAAGAAGTAATTACTAGCGAGTGTTTTAAAAAACAATTCCAAGCTATTTATTAATATTTGTAACCAAAATTACAATGATGCTTTAGCAGTGACATCAAAACATTATTTTATCTAATTTAGGACATTTTAAAGTGCATTAGAAATTAAAAAAAATGTATAGTAATAACAATCGTGAATAAAATATTATTAATTAATGTTTATAACAATTTTTGGTAATTTATTGCTAAAATTTTGTAAGAAAACAAAAGACATTATCACTTTAATGAAACACCGAGTGTATTAGTTTTTCACCATATGTTCGTTCGAGCGTTTCCCAGAATTCGGCGAACAATCAAAAGAAACTATCCTTTTGTAGAATCATCAAAAAAAGCCGAAACTTTTAATTTGCGCCATCGGTTACTACCCCTCTACATTGTATCAGTTATTTTATTTTAGTCGGTCTTCCACATCCTTTGAGATCACAACTCTCGAACTGCTCAACTCCTTTTTAAACTCTCATCACTTGCTCCAAGTAAGTAATTCGTAATTACTAATGACCTCAAGCTATTAAGATTATTTACAGTGTCTTACAATTATTATAATAAACCACAAAAATGTTCCTGTTCCAATCAGAACCAACCATATTTTCCAACTCCAACAGTTCAAAATCAACAGTTTTCCAATGTTTTGAGAAGTATTGAAAATGTTCAACCAGCAACATGTTCCAATTTCTATCAAAACCAAGCAAATCTTCAAAGTCCTCAGTTTTCGTTTGTTTTAAGCGGCATTGAAAATGTTCAACGGCGGAAAATCTGTACTTTGTGTCGGAAAAACGGTGAGCCAGTGGAAGTTTTTGAATCGCATACTGTGAAATCTGAAGATGGGAGGGTCACTTGTCCGATTTTACGGAGACATATTTGCGATTTATGTGGGGCTACGGGCGATTATGCTCATACTCGACGTCATTGTCCTAATTTTGTGCAAAATGAAGAAGTGGTTCCGACGAAACCAAAATATAGGATCTTGTCGAACGGAAAACCGACTAGGGTTATTAACCACAAGTAAAAAGTTTTTGTTTGTTTATTGTGCATGCTTAATTTCTTATGTTCATTAGTTAGCTACTTCACAGATAACATTACGAGCAGTTTATTTCTTTGCAATTTGTGAATTTTCATTTTTTTAATAAATTTTTTACAGACACTGGATACTTACTTATTTGTAAATAGTCTTCATATACCTAAACTACACATTATCTAGGTAGACACCACCTAGAAGTAAGGAGATTAACAAATCATCAAAATCAAAATCTACTGATTTTACGTAAATTCGAGAAGTGACTTGAGTGTTTTCTTATAATCTGAAAAGCTTTTTGGAATGTCAAAAAATTTTTACTCTTTCCATTCATTATAATTTCCAGTTTATCTTTTGATACTTATGATAAACTCTGTAGGTAGATAAAGGTATCTTTCAAAATAGATTTTAAAGTTAAAAAACACCGACTCTTCCCACTAACATACAAAATACAACTTGAATATGGCCTAATTTACTTTATAGCGTTTTGTTCAATGTTCTCTTGGATAAATTTGAAAAAATTGTCGGAAATTTTGAAAAACGACAAACGTCGATCCCAAATTATTCCTATTTTAGTCCAAGTCACAAGAATATTATTTTTTTAATTATTTACTAGAAATAATTTTTTGGAAATCATGTTTTAATAAAATGTTTTGGGCCAAGCGAATGAAAAAAATTATCACATTTTAAAATACACTTGACAAAAAAGTGTAATGGACAGTGGATGTTTTATTGAAATAAAACAAAATTTGTAATTTTTATTTATAATGGCGGTCGCTTAACATTGTGAACTAACACTTATATTATTATAAAAGTAAATGGTACCTATTTACATTAGTTATAAAAACTTAAATAATTGACTAACTCGAGAAAATAGGGAATTATCATGTTATATACAATGTAATTTGGTATATTTATTTAATAAAATCACAGATACTAATTTTTATCTGGCCTTTATATGTACAACAACATAAACCTAACAAATAAAATTCTTCCTTCTTACTTAAAAAAATCATCAGTAATACTTTTTTCCAATTAATTACAATTTAACTGCAACTTTGTCATTTAGAAATAGTTCGACCTGCTTTAGATTGCCCCAACAGCATCCAAGTCATTATAAAACAAAACAAATCCTTAAAAGACAAAATAAAACAAATCAACATCCATTCAACATCTACCCAGAATAAAAAAAGTCCAACATTAAAATGTACATTTACGTGTGTAGCATTATACACATCTTCATTAACATTTAATTTACAGCATATTCGAATCACACCTTTTTACATGTATATATAATATATATTTTACTATTGTCATTCTTTATATCAAAAAATTTATCACGTCAAAGTGCCCATCAAAGACCAGAAACAACAAACCAAAACTGATATGTTTACGGCTTTTTCAAACTGTTATTATTAAGAATGGAAGGATTCCCATCTGAACCAATAGGAAACGGAAAATTTAAGCGCGAATTGTGCGCCATCAAATCCGTGTAAAACTTCAATTGTTCCGTCGACGGAAACGGTGACACCGGATGAGTTGCACTCAACGGACTATGCGAATATAAACTCTGCATGGCTGCTGTATAATAAATCGGGTCCAAAAGCATATAGGGAGGAACATTCTTATTACTCTCATACAAATGAGATAAATAAGGAAACGCAGGACTCGGAGGAGGTATATGTTTCGAGTTTGACACCGGCGGCATTTGAGGGGGTATCTTAGCCTCGCTTATGATTGGTTGATGGTTCCTCGGGCCATATGGATGAGGAACGCTCAGTTCCATCGACTTGTTTTCACGAGTCGATAAAACAGGAACCGGCGTGATTGGCTGAGGGAGTTTACCATATTTACCGTTTTCCTCGATTCGGGGAATTTTGTGGTTGCTGTAATGATCAGATGATATCCTTTTCTGGGGATATCTACTCATACTGTGGTAATTTGTGAGAGATGGCGGGGGTAGGTATTTCGAGGACTGGTTATGAACACTTGGTTGTTTGTTTGACCCAACTAACGTTATTTCTAGATTCGAACCTAAACGGCGACCGTCGAGCATTGGTGGCGTTGGGGTTGGTTTGTACGGAACTTTCGAAGGGGATGTGAAAGATGGGGGTTGTGGTGTGGGGGTTGGTATTTTCATAATTTCGACTATAGGTTTTTGGGGACTTGTCACTGTTAAATCGAGGATGTCTCCGCCGTTTCGTGTACCGATGAATTTAGGAGTATGGACAGGGTGGGTTGTCGGCATTAAATCTTTGGGGTTGCCGTAGACCGTTTTTTCCGAATATGAATAAATCGATTTCGATTGTAGGACTTTCGGGGGGACGTTCCCGTTAACATATGGGAATGGTTTCGGGGGTGGCTTTTGATCGACTTTAACGTGACTTATACTAAGGGCTTGTGGGACTGCAATTTGTGGCCGTTTTGGTGGCGGAGGTGGCATGTCATTTTTGATTGGTTTGTGTACTATTTGAGCTCCGGTTGTTTGTATAACCGACGGTCGGATCTCTTTAGTTGAAGTGGGCGGAGCGAAACTTCGAACAGGTGTCACTTCAAGACCTCCTTCTTTCAAAATATCTAATTTACGTTTCTTGACTTCGTGGAGGAATGGTTGGTGGAGGGTGGTTTTGGTGTAAGAGTCGGCTTCAAGATCGATGACTTCTGGAGTTTTAGGTTTGTATGGCACCTCGATGACTTCTGGACTTTTGCTCGGAGTATCCCCCGTTTTGATAGGGATGTTTTCTTTACCTTCGACTGGCGAATGAGATTTTTCCGGATTTAGTTTTTGTGCAATTGGCGCCACTGCTGAAGTTAACGGTTCAACGTCTTTTTCTGGCACTGTTTCTTCAGCTTTGACAGCCACAACCTCACTTTTCACCTCGGATTCGTCTTCGGTTTTAATTTCGTTATTATTGTTTTGTATGTTCAATTTGTCACTAATTTGTTTGTCTTTCTGTCTTTCCGGTTTAACACGCACACTCCTTAAGGACGACGTCTTCCCTTGTATATTAAATTCCTGCAATTTTGAGATAATAATCAACGATCCTTGACAATCTGTCTGTACCTTGTTTTCAGTTGGAGTGGTTGGCGTAACCGGTGTTGATCCTTGCGGAACTGGAGTGCTGTTACCACTCCTCGATGTGCTTTCGCTTGTTTCGGCATCGCTGGTGCTGCTTCCAGTTTTACTTTTCAGTCTTCGTCTTTCTGAAATTGGCAATGGCTTGTACTCTTCACCTTTCACATGGCGCTCATACGGCAACAGAAACCTAAACAAATAAATCAATCGAATCACTGCACCAAAGTTTTGCTTTGTTCTAGCTTTTAAATAATAGATAACAGACTTAAAACTAGTCACGCGACAGTACAATTTCTCACAACGAACCTTTCGTAGTGTCTTCTTATGACCGTAGCAGCACTTGTGCTATTAGCGTGACCACTCATGTCATCAAAAATAGACTTCCAAAGTCGATTTGCGGTGACCGAATCGTAGCCTCCTAACTTCTGTACCTTGGTATAGAAAGAATACAAATCGACTAAAAAAACAAGTCATTTCAATTAAAATAATCTGTTCAAAAGCATCCACTCACGTTCTTTGTACCCTAACGAAGGAATTTTTCCTATAGGCGTGTAGTTTGTTTTCATAAAAATAGTCAATTCTTTAATAAATTCTTTGCTTTCGCTACTTTCTATAGCTCTTGTGCTGCGTCTGAGGTGAGTGTTGTCACAGCGTAGTCCGTTTTTGCCACCTTCAGTAGCACCATTATCCTGAAAAAACTTGTAAACTTTGTTTGCAATAAAACTCAAAAAGTTACCTTTGATGAATTGAACACATTTGATACTGAAGACTCTGATTCGTTGCTCTCTGATCCCGGCGAAACACTTCGTTTTTTCCGTTTGCCTCTGGGCCTTCCCTTGAGTTTGGGGGCGAGATGGTTGCAAAGTAATTCGTGACCTTCTAATTCGGGATAATCGAAAGTGTCCTTACAAAACAGGACTCTAGTGTTTTTAGTGTAAGCTGTGAAGCCTCCCAAAGCGTTTACGATTTTGTATTTGAGGTATTCGTTCTCGACACCTTCTAATCTTCTCATCATTGCGCGGTATCTGCAATAGCGAGGGTAACTCAGGATCACCACCGGAGGTCCGGAGTGCTCAGAATTGCAGTCTGAAAAAAAATCAATTTCAGATAACAAAATTTAGAGAAATGAAAAATGTCCAACTTTGTAATTGGTACAAATGACGCGATAAAGTTCGACAAACTGCAATGGAAAAGCGAGGTTCAATTCGGAATAACTTTTGTTCTTTCCCTTAATGGATTTATCGGATAACAAAGAGACTTTCGTTGAAAATCCACTCGGCCTACGATGTTTGTCTAATTAATAGAAAAAGGAAAACATTCAAAAACAATGAAAACATTCATTTAAGTTTTACTCGGTATCGATTTTCCGCAGCAAAAAGGTGTTTCTTATTGCAGACAACGTTGCGACTATTGTTACATTATTGATAACAGTAACGTTGACACCATTTTTTCAACTAGTGTCGAGTATTAAATATATTTCTTGAAACTAACTATTACACAAGTACAAGAAAACAATATATGATTCAAATTGCCGTGGAAGACGAGATCAAATCCCTGAAAATCAACCAAATGTAGATTTTTCCGTGCATTTATTTGGATTGCCTTACAGCAATCTCAGTTTGTGCCTTTTTTTTTTTAATCAGAAATTTGTTTTAAGCCAATTAAAAAAAAAAAAACTTTAATAAAAAGTGAAGTGTAACCTACTCTTTTTTAAGCATTGAGCTTTTTATGAATTCACAGATTTTTGGGTTAGGAAATTATCTCTTTCGATCGCTTTGCCTCCTGTCCTCCCAGATGTTGAATAAACCTTCGTCTTATTATTTACACTTCTACCGGAAAGAAATACCATGAAATAAACATAAACCGCATAGCGTAAAATGTGTCGAGTTAAAGAGTAAACCTCCCATTAATTCCAAGTTGATAACAAATGTAGTAAATTCCGGAATACGCCCTCGAAACAGATCAAAATGTTTAAAATTAAGTTTCGCAAGTGTTTGAAAGCACGTATTAACCGAGACTTTTCTATAGCAATATCTTTTATAGGAAGAATCTGTCACAGTGTTAAGATTAATTACAGCACATTTCGAGAGTGCACATTGGATTTTCTGGAGACTGCAGCTTGTGTATAATCCGCATATGCGCAAACACAAAATAATCGATGGAAATTCGTAAGGCCTTGATTGAATTATGAAATTAGTTTTTATCAAATTTATTAGGCCAGGGATGTTGCATCACAATACCACCAGTCTCTATTTGCATAAACAATTGGAAATCTATATAAACAATCGATTAAAAACAATAAAAACTCTCTTTTACTCGACAAGTACCCCTATAATACTCGACATACCTGTTTATATAAATTATAGACTGACATACTTGCGCTTCAGTTGCATTTTTTCTAGTGAATTACACAAATCAACAGTTATATTTGATTTCAGGTGAGACGCGGCGCCGCGCTGACTTTACAGGTCACAGGTTCATTATCATATTTTTAAAACTACCGACATTAATTATTTATTGAAATTATTTTTCCATATTCGTGTATTAAAGATAAAAATTAAATGACTATCCTCATACATTAAAATAATCACTTCAATTACCTGATTACCATTCCAGTTACGTTTTTATAGAATAATCGACAAATTCCTCCTAAATTGATAAACAACTACCTACCCAACTTGTCAAAAATCTATTGAAAAAAAAATTGTTGTCACAAAGGAGGCAGACTCATGTTTCGATACTTTATTAATTATGTAGCATTACAAGCTGCTATATTAATTAAATTAAAAGCCATAACGGTATTTGCAATTCATTTAATTAAGTCGTTTAAACAATATGTTAATACCCGAGGAAGCTTAAATATTTTACTATAGTAACATTTTCGTTGCATCAAATTGCAATTAATGATGAATGGGAATTAATGCGGGTCACAACACACATGGATGGTCATTGCACCATCGGTACAAATCTGTTTGAATTGTAGTTGGTATAGCTAAACATTGCAGACTGCTGACTACAGTGTAACAAGCAACAGAAACGACAAAATTTAAATTTGACTCATATTTAAATTGAAAAGTGAATCAGCAATATAAAAAATTAACAACTGGATTCAATTAATTGCCTTATTATAATTTTGCCTCCATTTATTATTCCACCTTCAAAACTTCAATGCTGGCGAAAAATAATTATTTTTAAAATTGTTTGATCCATTTAATTGGATAAGTTGTGAATAACAAAAACAAAATCATAAAAACCCCCGCTGAAAAGCGTTAAATTGATTCACTTTTATTGTTGAAACTTTGTAAACTCACATTTGGAAAGTTATTTAGTGAATATAATTTCAGTTTCAGGAAGATGTCTCCATCCATTAAATTTATGTTTCTAATTATGGCGATGTGTGTACTCAGCGATGCGTCAATATTGAAAACAGCATCCAATCAGGGCGACTGTTTATGTGAAAACTGCATCTGCAAAAGCCGATTCAGTTGCAGAGAAGACCAAATGCAAAAGTAAGAATGCTTCATCGATTTTCAGAAAAAGAGTTGTAAAAAGAAATTGTAACGAACGAGTAAATTCCAGCTAACGCAGATTATTTTTCACGAAATAAAAGTCCATTAAAGAGGTGAAATCTGTTTTATGTGAAACTGAAGAGTTTTATGTGTTTGTGGATATTAAATCCTTCGCGTTTGTGAGTAATTCTATTAAACTGCCAGCACAAGAATGTTATAAAGTAAAGCTTTTATTTTTTCATGTTTAATTTTTGAAATTAAAAGTTGCAAGTTAATGGATAAAGTTTGCGTTTGATATGGGATAGTTAAGAAAAATAAACCATGAGATCAAAGAGTAAAACTCAAGCCAATTACTTTGCATATTTTCAATTAATCAATTTGACTTTAATTTAGTTTGCTAAAAATCACTCGTAAAATGACATCAGTAGTGGCAAAATGAAAATTTGAAAAATATAGCAATCCTCTTAATGTAACAAATGTGTCTTTCCTCCCGAAACAGATAGTCGTTTGTATTCCCCCAACGTCAGATTTTTGTAAAAAAACAAAACATTTTCTCGAGAATGGTCAATATCTAAACTAAGCTTGCACGGCAGATCGGAAATTTTATTCGGCAAACTGTCAACCACACTTGGCAATACCTGAAATCAATGAAATCACCCCCTCATACAATGAAATCCGATTACATAAATAAAAATACATTTCCATCATAATCATAAATTTTATTAAACACATTTTTCGAGATTTTTTCGATTTTCTGCGGTAAAACATAAAATACATAAATCAATCTGTTTTTGAATGCAAATAAAAAAAATATCATCATTAAAATATATATGTTTTATCAACAAATTTCATTAAAATATAATTAATGAAGCGCTAAATTGAATTTATTATCATGTAATGTTCGTTTTAATGTCATAATAATACAATTTGCTTGAATTATTGGCAGTTGGAGGGTGAATCTATCCCTCTATAAAAACATAAAACATCTTATATCGATCCAATAAATTTGAACGGTAAGAAAACTTCTCCCATGCATCACCTCTATTGGAGAAATTTATTGTTTTAAAGCGTTCATAAATTCGTGCAAGTGACTAATCAATAATTATTAATAACAGGCAAGAATTTTTTATAACAAAAACCCAAACTCCGATTTGATTACTAATCAAGTTGCAAAACAATCTTACGCCGTAATTAGCCGGCTACATGTTAAATGTTAACAGTAATTAAGCCATTTATATCCGGAATGCACCAGAATGTCATAAACAGGGCGGTCCAAACAATATTAATAATACCAGAGAGCAGGTTGGCAATTCAACGAAACAAATAGAAGCTAAAATTTTGTTTCACCCTTTCTATTGTAAACAAATTCATTTTTTCCGAATTTAATTTAATTTTTTTCAGTTTGTATTGTCCAGGATCGTTAATTTACGTGTGCTGCAAGGTCTCGGACGACTCTAATGACATCACGCCTTAAAAACCGACGCCAATGTGGGAGAATAGTTCAAGTGAAATAAAGTTTGTTGTAAGCACTCACCTGAAGCTTTTCTTTCCTTTTCCACATCTGAAAAGTCCAAGGAGCTTTCAGTAAGCGATCCGATGTTGTTTTTGTTATCCTCGCTTTTTGGCGGATCTTTTACGTCTTTTTCGCACTTGGCTAATCTACCCCACGTCCATTCTGCATCTACTGTGATCCAAGTTATTAAATCTTCCACTCGCAGGACGACTTTTTCTGAAATGGCCAGCACTTCGTCCTGAAATAAATCATTGATTTTGAATCCAAAAACTGAAGATTGTAATCTGTTGTGATGTCAGAACCTACATTATCCTACTTAAGTTGCTAACTAATAGATAATTTCATTAATTACGCACGCGACATACCCCTCTGAAATAGAGACACCCTTCAAAGGTGGATTTATTAAGCATTACATTAATTCAGAGACATGTGTTTGCCACTCGCATACTGTTATTGCGCAAATGATTTTCATTTGAGATGTTTGATGTTTGATGCAGAGAAAATTGAAAATATTTTCTATATATTACTTCAGATGATTTACATTTCTCAGTCAACATGCTGCGACAGACTTTGTAATTCGCCACTCATAAATTTTCATGTAACTTGTTTACTGAAAACTTTGCGTATTTATTCAGGACATTAGAATCTGTTAAAAAGTTTCAGACAAAAAAATTCAAGAAAAATAGATGTTGCATGCAACTCTGTATTAATTTCATCTAGATTCCTAAAACGATATTCGACAAAAGATGCAAGTACTTATTCAAAATTAAAACGTTGAAATTTTTATTAAAAATTCCATGCGAAACGCAATTACTGATCAATATTCATCTAAAAAAATCTATTTTCTAAGGAGTTCAATGTGGTTCAACAATTCAGTAAAAAGAAGCAATTTTTGTGCATCATTTAAGTTGAAAGAGAGTTGTCATCTTATTTCCAATAAGATTTCATCAAATACAAAAATAGATGTTATGAAAGTTTATCGAACGCCAAGTTTCCTTCCATCGGTGCATTTTGATTGATCCCAGTCTCGCTTAAAAAGCACCAACATTCCATTTTTATTGAAAAAAAGAAGTTTCAATAGCATTCCAAAAATAGTCGATGTGACTCCGTGTAATTTTTCACAATGGTAGTAAGTATGTATGGTGTAAACGATTTCATTCCAAATTTACTTTAGTCCTTTAGGAATGCTTAAAGAATCTTCTCGAGAGAATTTAATTGTAAAGATTTAACGGCCGCTTAGACTGTAACAAGTCGCTAGACATTTACAAAATGTCGAGTCACAGTCTAAACAGAAAACTGAGATTGTGTATGATCGTAAAACGAAATAGACGTTCTTCACGAATCTGAATTACGTGACAATGGTACAAAGGCGAATCAAAAGTCGAACTTTTCGTTTAATAGAGTTTTTTTCTCTTCTGATTAAATACATAAAAAATTGTTTACTTGGGAGTTTACGAATTTCTAGTAGAATACTCTACAGCTTCTTTCTCCCTGCTGAATTATTTTTATCATCCGAGTAAATTAAAAAACGTTGAACGTAAATATTTAGACAGTCATAAATAAAGTAAAATAATCATATTTTTCTCAGTGAATTTATTTATAAACTCATCTCGCCGCTTTTAAAAATTCGGTTTACAATTACAAAACGTTAATTAAACATACAAATTTTGTCCATTTATTTAAAAGATAAAATGCTTTGTTCTTTGCGTTCAACAATGACTTTTCACGAACAAAGAGTTAAAAATGGACGGAAAATTCGACGTTTTGTTTTAAATCGTAATTCTCGAGGAAGTCGCAAGATTTATATTTCCTCAGATGCTCACATATTTTGTTATGAAATTTTCCGGGAAATCGTCTTATTAAACGCATAAATCGATTTCGTTCTTTCCACAAAACCGGGGTTAATCGTACGGTTATATCGCAGATGCCGGATTTCGGGATTTTCCAACCATTTTTCAGAATTTTATAATATTTTATACATACATCAAAAAGAACTGCAACATCACATTTCGCACAATATTTTTTGTTTAGGTAATAAACGAAATACATTCATTTGTTGCGATTATGTGTGTATAAATTAGATTCAACACTTCATATTAACATGATTTGCATTATTTCATGAAATATGGGTAATTAATAATAAATTGAATTGAAACAATAACTGCATAAAAATCAATGAATTATTATTAATCGTCAAAAAAAAAAGAAATTATACAACCAATAATACACGCGCTTCAGTAAACAAATCTTTTAAATTCTAATTTAAACTAGAACAATGTAAAGCCATGGCTGCAAAGCCCGCTGCTTTTTAACCTTCATTAAAGAGAGAATTAAAGCGTAAATGAAATTTTTAATATTAAATTAATTTAGTTTTTTCATCAAAACATTGTTTGAGTTTCAAAGTAATCACCATTATCCGATACGGCTTCACAAAGTTAGTAGTTCTTATTTACATTTAGTGAGATAATTAATTAACCATAAAAATAATAGACGCATGCGCTAGGGTGTCGTTCCCATAGAAACAAGTACCGTCCCACCGCCTACTTTACGAAGTTATAATTTGTTATTTCAATTTCAGTGTATAGCTTCAGCCGTCTTTCTTCGACTCGTTTGACACATATATTTTCTCTCGCTCACCATTATAAATGATAATACCCTGTATCCATCGGTATAGAGCTTTTAGTTGCTTGCAAAGATTACTGTGCGAATTAAGCCGTGTGTTGGCCGCTGCAATTTGATAATGGACTTAACTTTCATTTTTCTCACAGTCGACGAATCAAAACATGGGAGATAATTTTAGAATAAACGATTATTTACAAATCCGATAAGTGGTAAACTCGAAAAATAGGGAAATCAAAACGGAAATAATTTCATTATTTTATCGCATAAATATTTGAAATTTCGTTGAGCATAGGTCGAATCTCCAATAGGAAATTAACATAATTTGAATGGTTGTAATCGCTCGAATACGATTATTATCATTAATCACAATGAGGACCTGCATAATTCTAAAATACATAGTAAACATCTTATATAATTTTAATCGGATAATGCACTCTAGAAGTTATTTATATAACTAAAGTAGATCACAGTGTGAATTTCAATAAAATTCAATTTGCATTTGGAGTATAAAAAAAATCATTTTCTTTGCCAAAATCAGGTAGATATTGTTCAAAAAAAATCTGGTGTAAACATCATACGACTTTCCTTATCCTACTTATTTGGAAAACATCCTTACGACAATAATTTAGTGTTGCAAACCTAACGTTTGCGTTAGTGCCACCTTCCGAATTACACGCGAAATAAGTCGCGGGTTCGAGTCTGAGGTGCATTTTTTTTTTTAATTCGGTACCAATTATGATTTTTATTTTATCACATTCT